>NC_137435.1:39830000-39840000 GCF_964374335.1 Astatotilapia calliptera | reverse complement strand
CATTCTTGTCTAATGTTGTCGTTCTGCAGCACAAACACCAACAGAAGAAAACAGAATGAGTTTTAACTTTCAGACATTTAAACTTCCTTCTCCTTCTTTTCCCTCGGCCTGAATTTAAATGTGATGTCTGACTTTGAAGCTGTTGCCAAGTTGCTTAAAGTATGTCAGTGGGTCTCTGCCAGCGAGCTGAAAGACACCTTGAGATTGGCCGAACAAAGAGGTCGGCGGGGGCCGCAGCACCCTGCCAGCCCGCGCTGCCGCACCAGCGTGCGTGTGCGTGCGTGCCAGAGACAAACTAAAACAAGCAAAAGGCCACCACCTGCATTGTTCGGCAATGAACAACAGCAGCGGCAGCCAAACCCAGCGGTGCTATACGCCCAGTCTACCCAGCAACAGAGGTGGTGTGTGTGTAAGAAAGGAAAGGGGGCAGGGGGGTCAACAGAGGTGAAGGAGTGAGAGGTGAGGAAGTGGCATGTCGTTAGCACTTTGTAATATCATGCAGCGTAAACAGATATTCCTCGCGGGCCAACAGGTAGCATCAGGCCCGTTTCACCACAGCAAACAGCAAACGGTAAACACGACAGGAAAAATCTGCAACCACACTGCTCAACATTACCAGCCTGAAAGCAAAGAAAGGGAAAAAAAGGTCCGAGGACACTGGTAGCACGATGACTTACCGATTTGCCTTTACGTTTAGTTTCCAAATGTTTCTTTTCTCTACTCTGCAGGGCCTACGGTGCTTTGGCAGAAGGTACGGGCAATCATTTCCACTGTGGCCCATCGAAAAGAAGAACAAAAAAAGGCTCAAACATGCAACTACAGTAGCACGAGCACCCTGAAAGGCAGCTCGAGAAGAGGGTAAAGAAAGAGTGAGACAAAAGAAAAAAGGCAAAGGGAAGAGAAACTAGTGAAGGGGGAGAGAAGGAGGGAGAAGGAGAAAAGTGGGCGATAAGAGAGAAAACCCAGTTTTTCTTTTTGGTGTTTTTACAATTTTGCTTTAGCGCGCGGCAGCAATAAGAACTATACGCAAGCGAGAAGCCTGTTAATTCTACAAACTGCCTCCCTGCACTACGAGCAAATGACAAGCAGCATCTGTTTGTAACACGGCCAAGATCCCAGCCCTACGAAGAAGAAATTAAAGTGAAAAAAAGGTTTGATTTTCCTCTTTTTCAGTCTTTATCTGCAAAACTCTCCTCCTCTCTTTGACTCCCTCCCTCGCTCAGCTGAATAAGGCAAAACAGAAAAGAGAAAGGGGAGTGTGGAAAAGCAGCGAAAGGAAAATGCAGCCATGAAGCCGTCCTCCTGTCACCCCTGAACCTCTCCCCCTCTCCTTTTTTTCCCCTCCTCTTCCTTGCACACTCCTTCCTCCTCTTCTCCTTCCTCTGCATTTAAAAAGCAGGGAGGACAGGAGAGTCCAGGTACAGCTACTACTCACTCAGTCCTTCTCTTCCCAAAATGCCCTACTACTCCGACACACACACACACACACACACACACACACACACACACACACACACACACACACACACACACACACACACACGTATCCTCGTCTCCCAGAGCGTCACACACAGCCAGAAGCAGACTAACTTGCATGCACGTACACACTCGTGCGTGCACTAACGAGTGCATATACAGAAACACACACATGCACGCACACATTTCTTGGAAAGCTTCCCCGCACCAAAAACAAATACCAATCTTTAGTTAGCCTCAGCTGCGAACAGAAAAGAAGGAGTCATTTCGGGACTTGGCTCTGGTTTACCGAGGTACAGATACAGACCATTTCTCCATATGCCTGCCTTTCACAGCTCGGGAGCAGCTCCAGATTTCACTGTATCATAATACTGCAAAAAATGTCCTCTGTCACTGATATCTTTTGATAACATGCAGCTCCAGTAATAAGACCGTGAGAGTGGCCGGCACTGGGCGAACACCGGGAACAGGGGCTTGTTTGGCACGGTTTTAGTCTCAGAGCGATCAGGTGCAGAGGTGCAGCTCTGTAAATGCTGGTGACAGCACATACACTCTGGTCCATCATAGGACATGAGTGGTTAGCAGTTGAATCGATACGGCACTCAGATAGTTTTGAAATACGCACTCCCAACTGACAGAGGGCTGCAAGTTTGGGCTTTTTCACACAAATTAAATTCAGGTAGAAGATGCAGATATCTTCAAGAATTAAACTGCAGCAGTATCAGCTCCTTGAGACCCGCTGAAAGCTTACTCTGTCCCTGGTACTCTTTGGTGTTACAGACTGGCTATTTTGGCAAACAGCCGTGTGCTGCATGCTGACATCACATCACAGGAATTCTGGGTATTCAAGTGTAAGAAATAGATTGTCCGAAAATAACGCATGTGTGGATCCGATTACACAGTTTGTGGGCAGAGGCTCAAGCACTCGACTACGCCAAACCTTTACCAATCCGCAGCCATATTTGATTTTATCGTAGATTTCACCCTGAAATAAGTTTGGTCTATTTTAGCGTTATTCTGTGTTGTGCCTTCAATTGATGGGGTTTTTTTTTCACTTGTCATTCTGCAAACAGCGCTAGTTTGTGCCACAAGGGGTCAACATTTAGTCATCTCGCACTAGTTTTTCTGAAACTAGGAATTACTTCCTGTCTTTAGAAAAAACAAAGACATTTTATTTATAAGAGTCTGTCGTTTCAAGTTCCTTTATATTGTAAAAGCCTAAAGTAATAGAGAGAAAACCCCAACAATCAAACTACCCCGTTTGAGCAAGCACTTGGTGACAGTGGGAAGGAAAAACTCTCTTTTAAAGGGAAGAGGTCACCTGGTATTCCCTCCCAGGAAGTCTCCCATCCACGTACTAACCTGCCATACACGGCTAAGCTTCCAACATTAGACAGGACTGAGAAACACTGAAAAAAGGTGGCCACACCGTAGCAAAGTGTTGTCCCACTTTTTCAAACAGATTACTGCTTAAAATGTGACCATATGAAGTCCACATGAGGACCACGAAGACTGAAGGTAAAATTGTAGCTGTTTTTTATCAACTCTGTGTACCAACCAGCTTCCTGTTAAGGTACCTGGCACTCAGATGTTAGCAGCAAATCCAGCAAGTCACGGACGTTTAAAGTCGAAGCCATTGCAAATCAGCACATTGCCCAGTAACCTCTCCATAGTTTATTCCCGGTCAGTTACATGCCAAGAGCACCCCATAAGCCTTAGTCTGGTTACAACCAATCAAAGTCCCTACAGACTTTACAAATTCTCCCACGGCCTGTTCAGTTACTCTTTACAGGTTATTCAGTGTTGTCTGCTTCACATGTGAGTGCTGTGTCACAGGTGTGCACTCTATAATTCTGCTCTGTCTTTATGGACATTTTCAACAAAATCTTCCATGAGCTTATACATGTAGTCAAACCTACACTTACATTTGTAGTTGAATTTTTGGGAAATCATTAAACTGGTGAAGCTTGTAGCCATTGATACTTTAAAAAAGAAGAACATCTACACTAGATTATATGCATTAATACTTTCTGGCAGTCCACAACTGATTTAAAGTTATGCTGGAGGAAAAAAAATCTAATTTCCACAGAAAGAGACTGCCTCAGTGAACACAATGTGCCTGTATTAGCATGGCTAATTTTCAAGCACAACTTTAATCATTTTAACTTTCAGTTCTGACCAGACAATGAACGGTGGAAGATAAAATGTTCCTAGCTTATGTTTTACCTGATACCTCAGTAAGTTCGTTACACAGAAGGAAACACTGTGAAGCTTTAAAATAAGCAGAGTTGACACTGTGGATATTCACTAACACGTGTTCCCATGGTCAGCTGCAATGGTTTCGTTGGGGAAGGTGTGACCCAGCAGCTGCTTTTTTCCTCTTTAAAATGTAGCTAAATCTTCATACGGGGCTGCTAAATTTCCTAAACAGTTTCCCAACGTACCCATTTCGGACCAGCGTTAAAGTCCAGCCCAGACAGGACAACAAACAAGCCAAGAACACGAGGAGTGAAACAGCTTGTTGTGCACTTCTGCCCTCTGAGTGAGCCTCGACCGATTTCTCAGTGGCCTCGACCTACCAACTTCAGTCCAATCTCTAGCATACAGATAACTAGCATGAAGTTTCCTTCAGGGAACAAAAACAAATATACCCTTTAACTCAAAGTAGATCTGCAATAATCTTGCTATAATGAAATTTGACTGTGTCGAGTTCATAAGATGTGTTTGCTGCAGTCCTGGTAATCCTTTCAAATTGCTTCATGCAGAAATAAAAGTTGTACGGTGCCATTTCATAGATCGTGGATTATGGGTTCTGCCTGAAACGCACCTGATGAACCCAGGCCCGAGTCTCAGTGCCCTGGACGGCTGACTGTAGCAGCTCTGCGCACACTTCAAGGTGAAGCGTTTTCACTTACACAGCTGCTAATAGCTTCGATTCCATGCAAATTAGGATTCTGTAAGTACGCCGTTTTACATCTTTGTTCAACTTTACTGGCGCTTTCCTTCATGCAACACGAGCGGAGAATATCGCCTTTTCCAAAATTCTGCGTCTGTACCCCTTCCATCTTCTCTCCTCTCTTCTCCCTTCGTCTGATATTCTGCTCACGCACAACTGCGGCAGCCCTCCTCCAATCGCTGGCATTAATCCACACCTCAGACCCCCCAGACACACTGTCTGCTCTCCCACAATGCACCTCAGCTCCAAAACTTTCCCAGACACATTTGGCCTTCTCTCTATCACTTACCTCTCCCTCCCTCTTCAACCCCTTTTCTTTCATTCGGTCTCCCCGTGGCTCTTCATCGTCCAGTTTCATTCGCTCTGCCTCTTTCTTTCTCAAACTCTCTAAATTTCCCCTTTCTTTCCATCTATTCAGCCGCAGCCTGTCTGACAAAAGTATCTCCTAATCTTCCCCAGAGTCCGTTTGACATGAAATGGCGGCACCGCAACGGTCCGACACTGGCCGTCCTCACACTCGAGTAGAACTCGTCCACCTCGCTTGGTTTTTCAAGTTTTAGATTTCACATTTGAAAAGCATTTTAATGTGACGGACGTTGAGCAGACTGACGGAAAAATGCCAGGTCCCATTTCAATGAGTTAGACCAAGACAAAATGAAGACAACAGCAACGAGTTTGTCAGAATCTATGAAAGGTTTACGGTTATGACCACTTCTATGATTCCCCATAAAGAGAAAAAATTTGGCACAAGTTCTACCAAAAACAGATCCAACATAAAGGACACATCAACAACCAGAACACGATGGAGCCAAAACATCTCTCCAAACTAAACACAGAGGAATCCCTTTCTGAAATAAGCGGAGTTCATGCGACTCTCTCAGAACAACATTTTTCATAGTTTTGATTTTCTGGCATTTTTTCAGTTAGTTTCCGCTTTCTGCTCTTCAAACCGACCAATCCCACCTGCCGGATCACCTGGAAGTCTGCTCACCTGCTTCCACTCTGCAACTCAACCCTGTGGTATAACCCAGGATGTCTTCATGCCTTTGCTCCTTTTATTAAACCTTTGCTTGTACTTTGAATTCGGTCCTTTTTGCGTTTTATAAATTAAGCTCGTGTGTTGCTTTTTACAGCCTGCCTTTTGTGTTGCTCTCTTGGGACCGATGAATGGAATTCCTATAAACTGACAATAGACTACAATGTTATTCACCAATGTGCTGAATGCCCCATTTTACATTTGTTTAGCGGCGGACTTGTGTTGGTGAAGAGAGGACGAATGTACAGGGATTTATTGGAAAGCCAGAAATCAGACATAGCAAAAATGCAGCTTTATGATAAAGATACAGAAACATTTATTTAAGAGATGTGAGTCAAAGCGTCTCCTGAGGGCCACCAGGAATGAACTAATCAACTGTTTTCCAAATCCTTAGTGGGATGCCAAGCTCCTTAACGCTCTTGCACTGCACGGTCACTAATTTACTAATTACTCACTCATTTTTTCTTTGGCACTCAGTAAAGAAAGACCCCTCTGCATTACTCAGCATCTGTTGGCTTGGCCTGGTGATCTCCCCTCTGATGGTGTTTACTTCATACGGTTTTAACGTTTGTGTGATCTCGTTTGGCTCCAGTCTTGGGAATCTCGTTTCTTGCACTGGGAAGAAAAAGCTAAGAGGATTGAAACTGAAGCTGCAGGCAGACATGATGGGAAGTGTAGATAGAAACTGGAATGAGTCAGTCAGAGATTCATCCAAGATGCGACTAATAATGAATGAAGTGGATTTTATTGTGATGAGATTAGGACGGGGCATTCTGACCTCACCTTCACCCAACATGGCCATAAAATATTTAAACAACAAATGATGGATAATGCAAAATGTTACATTTCTGGCATCTGGTTTCATAAAGTCGTATAACTGAATTTGCACTCAAAGATTAAGACTGTCATCTTTTATTTAAAAAAAGGACGTCTTGGTTTTCCTGGAAGAAGATGAGAAAAAAAGCTTGCTCTGGCTATCTGCCCAATCTGTCTTTGGCCCAGAAATTGCCAACCAGAGCATCTCTATCAACAATACAGCTGCGTGAGTGTTAAATGATATAGTCTGCTCTGGGGTGACGAGGAAAAATGAGTTTTTAAGAGGAAGAAAAATCTCTCCTGCACACAGAAAGGTATTCACAAAAGCACGATTCGGTACCGCACTTTGCACTAAGATATAATGTAATGCAAACAAGCCGGATCATATGTGTCGTGTTCGAGGTGGATGATGACTTGAGGACATCTGTGTCTATGCAGCTTTTGTATATCAGCAAACAAATTCATGGGTCTAACCCTCCCGCACAGGCTTTGTTTGCCTTTCTTGCCGTCCTTTTGTTTCCTTCATCGTACCAAACGCTCCCTCGTTCTCTCCTCCTCCTCCACCCGCCCCCTTCCGCACAATCATTTCCCCCTCTCTCCATCGCTCTGCCTGCCCTGCAAACATACTCCACCCCCCTCTCTTCTGTTTGTGTCCTCATCTGACCCTTCTGGGCCTGGATCCCTGCCAGTGCCCATTCGGATCGGGCACAGCTGGTGCTGCCGCTGAAAGCTGAGCGCCGTTACCGCCACTGTGTATTGTCTGACAGACATCTTCATAATGCTTATAGCCCTGCTTCGCTCATTTTCACGGTCTCAGAGCATTCGTTGTACATATTTCTGTGTTACATTCCACATAATGATCCCATCCTTTCGAGGGTGAGCTATCTAATTGGATCTGCTATTCCTGAGGAAATGTGACGAATTAAAAAAGAAAATGAAAACACAGTGAGAGTGAAATAAACACAAATGTGTCTGCCATTGCAAAAAAGGACAATACAAAGACAAGATGAGGAGAAGGGGCATTCGCACTCCTCTCGCTTCAATCGGTTGTCATGGGTCGGTAAAGACCAGGAAGTTGAGGGCGTGCGCCTGCGGCTGATTGGACGGCTCGCTTGGTGCCGATAAGCTCAGTGAAAGCAAATGACTAAAATCAATGTGTGCTGTGCGGACGAAACCGCAAACAAGCTCAGACAACACACGCCTGAAGCACAGTAACAACAAGTAAATGCTCATGTTAGGATCAAATGCAACAGAAGGGTGCCCGTGCACAGGTGATGAAGATACAGTGATAATATGAGATTGTTCAGGCTTCTCAAAGGAAGTGCTATTTATTATGCTCCGGGGTCCATCCATGCCCATCAGCTAGCATCTGCAGCTCGAGCCTGTCAGAGAAACATACTAGACGTATGTTTGAAATGACAATTCAGTTTGCCAACCAAAGGAGCTGTGTGGTTCAGCAGGTTTGAGTTTTCCTCAAGTCCCTGAGCTCACTGAGATCACGGCTTTCATAAACTGGATCCGACCGCCTTCACAGCCACAGAGAAGATAAAACACTATTAAGGTGACGCTTGAAGCCAGATAACAGGAACTGTTCTACGACTTGATGACACTTCATCACAAATCACTGAGAATTCTCAATCCTGATTGGCTCATGAAAATTAGATCGTGGTTTAGACAAAAAGCAGAAACTAACCAGTAGGGCTGGGCCATGTCATACTGTTCACAGTAATACAATGTTGGGCACTGATAAGAAAATGAAATATCACGATAGAATATGGGTAAAACGCTCATGCGCAGTGCCTCTGTTTTCATACGCACATGGCGGTGACGGAGAACGAGAAGGGCGACAGCGGATCGTTGAATGAGACGGATGAACCAGAAAAGGTTTGTAAAAATGCGAAAACCTCAGTGATGTGGAACTGGTTTGGCTTTTGTCTGTCAGATATACAACAAAACACATTTTTTTTGTAGAACATGCAAGCGGGCCGTCATTATTGGCGTGTTTTCCGTACTATAAGGCACTCTTAAAATCCTTTAATTTTCTCAAAAATCGACAGAGCCCCTTATAATCCGGTGTGCCTTATGTATGAATTCTGGTTGTGTTTACTGACCTCAAACCGATTTTATGTAGACGGCGCTCAAAAATCTGTCTGTACGACTTTGCTAAGCTACGAACCCGCACCGCTCGATTGATTGTCGGAGCATTACGGCTATCGTAGGCAGGAGCCTCGCGGAGTGATACGTACTGTGCTTCAACATAATATTACCATATTGTGTCTATATAAGGAGCCCAAAATGTCCTTCAACATGTCCTTCAACGCACATATTAAACACATATGTAAGACTGCGTTCTTCCATTTGTGCAACATCTCTAAAGTTAGAAATATCCTGTCTCAGAGTGACGCTGAAAAACTAGTTCATGCATTTATTACTTCCAGGCTGGACGACTGTAATTCATTATTATCAGGAAGTCCTAAAAACTCCCTGAAAAGCCTTCAGCTGATCCAAAATGCTGCAGCAAGAGTCCTGACAGGGACTAGAAAGAGAGAGCAGATTTCTCCTGTTTTGGCTTCCCTTCATTGGCTTCCTGTTAAATCCAGAATTCAAAATCCTGCTCCTCACATACAAGGTCTTAAATAATCAGGCCCCATCTTATCTCAATGACCTTGTAGTACCATATCACCCTATTAGAGCACTTCGCTCTCGCTCTGCAGGCCTACTTGTTGTTCCTAGAGTATTTAAAAGTAGAATGGGAGGCAGAGCCTTCAGTTTTCAGGCCCCTCTTCTGTGGAACCAGCTTCCAGTTTGGATTCAGGAGACAGACACTATCTCTACTTTCAAGATTAGGCTTCAAACTTTCCTTTTTGCTAAAGCATATAGTTAGGGCTGGACCAGGTGACCCTGAATCCTCCCTTAGTTATGTTGCAATAGACGTAGGCTGCCATGGATTCCCATGATGCATTGAGTTTTTCCTTTCCAGTCACCTTTCTCACTCACTATGTATTAATAGACCTCTCTGCATTGAATCATATCTGTTATTAACCTCTGTCTCTCTTCCACAGCATGTCTTTATCCTGTCTTCCTTCTCTCACCCCAACCAATCACAGCAGATGGCCCCGCCCCTCCCTGAGCCTGGTTCTGCCGGAGGTTTCTTCCTGTTAAAAGGGAGTTTTTCCTTCCCACTGTCGCCAAAGTGCTGCTCATAGGGGGTCATATGATTGTTGGGTTTTTCTCTGTATCTATTATTGTACGATCTACTGTACAATATAAAGCACCTTGAGGCGACTGCTGTTGTGATTTGGCGCTGTATAAATAAAATTGAATTGAATTGAATTCAAAATGGCTCCTGTTAAGAGACATGCTCGCAGTCACGCAGTAGAACATGGGAATAGAGCAGCTGTGAGAGATTTCAGCATTAATGAATCAACGGTGCAGAAGTGGAGGAAGCAAGAAGAATGAGTTGAGAAAAGTTTGACTTATCTGACTGTTTGGTTTCGCTTCATGCACCTTATTATCCGAAAAATACGTATTTGACTTATTTGGCACACTCCAGTTTCATGTCGCAAAGCAGCTCTTTTTAACTTGTGTGGATATTATACATGGTTATGCTCAGGATATGTCAGCCCATTTGCACTGGAAATGCCTTTTGGTTAAACTGTCAGCAAAGAACATTTGCACTGTAAATTTTTATATAGCTTTAATGCCATAAAAACAGC
>NC_137435.1:39502500-39825000 GCF_964374335.1 Astatotilapia calliptera | reverse complement strand
CTTGGTAAATGCATTGAGGAAATTAATGACTGGTTGTGCCACAATTTTCTCCAACTAAACAAAAACAAACTGAGGTAATAGTCTTTGGCGCCAAAGAAAAACGATTACAGGTCACCAGAGAACTTCAATCTATACATCTAAAAACCACAAACCAGGCGAGAAATTTGGGTGTAGTGATGGATGCAGACCTAAACTTAGAAAAACACATTAAGACAATAACAAAATCAGCTTACTATCACCTCAAGAATATATCAAGGATAAAAGATCTGATGTCTCAACAGGACCTGGAAAAACTAGTCCATGTATTCATCTTTAGTAGGCTTGATTACTGTAACAGCATCTTTACAGGTCTACCTAAAAAATCAGTCAGACAACTACAGCTCATTCAGAACTCTGCTGCTCGAGTCCTCACTAAGACCAAAAAAGTGGACCACATCAGTCCAGCTCTGAGGTCCTTACACTGGCTGCCTGTCCGTCAGAGGATAGACTTTAAAGTTCTGATGCTGGTCTATAAAGCTCTGAATGGTTTAGGACCAAAATACATCAGTGACCTCCTGACCCAGTATGAACCTTCCAGATCCCTCAGGTCATCTGGATCCGGTCTTTTATCAGTTCCCAGAGTCAGAACCAGACACGGAGAAGCTGCATTCAGCTTTTATGCTCCTTATATCTGGAACAAACTCCCAGAAAGCCTCAGATCAGCTGAAACACTCAGTTTATTTAAATCCAGGTTGAAGACTCACCTGTTCTCAGCTGCATTTGAATAAAGCACCAAATCCACACTTTAAGCTTAAATTTCAAAACTTACATTTAACAACTGATTTTATCTACTGTTCTGATTTTATCTGTTTTGATTTTATATACTGTTGTTTGTTTGTTTGTTTGTTTGTTTGTTAATTAGTTAGTTAGTTTATTTGCTTGTTTTAATCAATTTTAAATCATGCTTTTTATTTGTTCTTGTTTCTAATGTCTCTGTAAAGCACTTTGAATCACCTTGTTGTTGAATTGTGCTATACAAATAAACTTGCCTTGCCTTGCCTTGCCTTGCCTACGCAAAAGCTGGAGGAACCAAGATGAGGTTGTCTATCCGCACATCCTCTGATGATGTTAGTAACTTCCTCATTTTCGTAATCTCTGTTTAACCTGACCACGTTCACTTGAATGCCACCAAAATACCTCTGAACTGAAACCTACTACAATCTAACAAAACCTTTCGGGTTAAAAGCAGATTCTTTTTTTCCAAACTGTCACATTATTGCTAGTTTGTATTTGTCCCTCTTCAGAGCAACAAAACAGTAGCACTGACTTTTTCCAACCTAATCAAACAGCCAAGCTGGTCCTTGTCAAAGGATCATCGATCCCAGACCCCGGCAGGACTACTGTTACAATACAATTCAGCAACATTTGAGTCATGTGTGAATGATCCTGATGCTGTTGGTTAGTATATTTGTAAATAAATAAATTAAAAAATAGATTATTCTAAAAATAAAAGTCAACTTTGGGCAAAGGAATAGAAACTCATCAGCCAAAGTCTTGGAAAGATGAGGATAAAGGGAATGATACCCCTGAATTCAATTCAATTCAATGTTATTTATATAGCGCCAAATCACAACAAAAGTTGCCTCAAGGCGCTTCATAGATACAGAGAAAAACCCAACAATCATATGACCCCCTATGAGCAAGCACTTTGGTGACAGTGGGAAGGAAAAACTCCCTTTTAACAGGAAGAAACCTCCAGCAGAACCAGGCTCAGGGAGGGGCGGGGCCATCTGCTGTGATTGGTTGGGATAAAAGACATGCTGTGAAAGAGAGACAGAGGTTAATAACAGATATGATTCAATGCAGAGAGGTCTGTTAACACATAGTGAGTGAGAAAGGTGACTGGAAAGGAAAAACTCAATGCATCATGGGAATCCCCGGCAGCCTACGTCTATTGCAGCATAACTAAGGGAGGATTCAGGGTCACCTGGTCCAGCCCTAACTATATGCTTTAGCAAAAAGGAAAGTTTGAAGCCTAATCTTGAAAGTAGAGATAGTGTCTGTCTCCTGAATCCAAACTGGAAGCTGGTTCCACAGAAGAGGGGCCTGAAAACTGAAGGCTCTGCCTCCCATTCTACTTTTAAATACTCTAGGAACAACAAGTAAGCCTGCAGAGCGAGAGCGAAGTGCTCTAATAGGGTGATATGGTACTACAAGGTCATTAAGATACGATGGGGCCTGATTATTTAAGACCAATGAAGGGAAGCCAAAACAGGAGAAATCTGCTCTCTCTTCCCTGTCAGCACTCTTGCTGCAGCATTTTGGATCAGCTGAAGGCTTTTCAGGGAGTTTTTAGGACATCCTGATAATAATGAATTACAGTCGTCCAGCCTGGAAGTAATAAATGCATGAACTAGTTTTTCAGCGTCACTCTGAGACAGGATAAAATACAATACTTTTATATTGCATTTTTGTTTTTTACAGTGATGTTAGTTAAGTCTCATTAAGCCTAAAGAGAAGGATTTCCACCCGTGCATGGAAGGAGTCAAGTGTGGATCTTACTGTGGGGATACTGCTCTCTCATTGGATGACATCTCAGAGACTAAAACATACTTTGTATTAATATCGTCTTAAGTCCAGTTTTCCTCAGTTAGCCAGTGAGGAGCATATCTTACATAAGATGCTATAATCAATAAGAGTTGATTATCATGGACAGTGTTTATTGATGTCATACTGCAAGGGTGAAAGGAACGTTTCTGCATTCAGATTTCCAAGTAATACCAGAGTAGCTGAGCCCTGCTAGCCATGAGAATTATGATATTCCTGCATTCATGTTTCAGGTCAACACTATATACACCCTCTAATTAAACCTTAAATTTTATATTGACGATGTGGCACTTCCTGACTCGGCACTGAAAGTAGGCACTAAGTAACCCTCATCACTCAGCTCACACACGGACTCAGACCAAGGCTTTTCTTTGCAGCCTGTTCTCGAATGCGTGCCGTTCTCTTCTTTTGTATATTTCTCCTGTTTACTTTTCATTCCTGCTGTCCACTATTTATATTTTATTCACACAGTTGGTGTGGAACGCTGACAATTGTATATGGACAATGACAATAAAGGGCTATTCTATTCTATTCTATTCTATTCTATTCTATTCTATTCTATTCTAAGCCCTCACAACAATCATGCTGGTTTTGTTCTACAATAATACTGACCAACAGAAGTTTGAAGCCTAATATCTGGGCATTAGCATATGTACATAGGTCACAAAGAACTTGTGCTGCGGGACTGAAAGTACTGACTTTACCTTACTGTACAACCAGATTAAGTTGAACTTCCCTCGGACAGCTTTAACCAAACTTACAGCCAAATGTTGATATTACAGAGTCTGTAGGCCTCACCACTGGCACTGATGCTGAGGTTGTATCTGCTTGTAATGATGCAGCTGAAAAATCAATGATGCAGTGAATCATGCTGATGGTACGGGCAATGACTGACTAACTCCTGTTGAGGTTTAAATTTATCATCTTAAATGTTAATATGCTGATCACATTGCTTTATATAAGAAAGGCCTAACTCTGAGTACACTCTGTGCCAAAAAGTGCTGATGGGAAACTGCATGCTTTTGCAGCTAGAAAGTGAAACCAACTAGGCTGTTTGATCGAAACTTAAAGTGTGGTGTGACGTAGACGTAAAATAAAGATCATTTTTAAAGTAAAAAGACCACTTTTGAGCCGTGTCTTTCTTGGCCCTAAAGAATCCAAAAGAACCGGAATTTAACACTACACAACAAGGTTTCAAAATGTATTAGTAAGACAGGCAAACTTCAAGATGTCTAACTGTAAGCCAACGATTACTTCCTGTGAATCTGCTGCAGCAAAAGCTGTATCACTTGGAGGGTATTTAAATAGACAGGATGAAGGAGTAATGTTGCCGAACACATCTCTGATAGAAAAGGGTCTATGTAAGAAACACTATGTAGGGGACACAATGTTGTCAGGTTTACGTCTTCACCAGCCGGACAGCATGTAGCTGGAAATAAAAATAGTTTTTGGCTTTTTCAAATTATTCCTGTATTTTCTGCCACCAATGTGTTTACAAGACTTTTAGGCACAGAAAAAAAAAGTTTAAAAATCAGATTATTTAATTATTTAACTGCTACTATGAGTCCACACAGGTGTGATAGACCTCTGAGATGCTAGCTTTACCGGCACAGTAGACATTAGATTCATTTTCGTTAATTATGCTAAGAACTTCCATACAAAAGCTTTTATTAGCTGTTTATATGGCAACATATAATCCCGGTCTGACACCTGGTAGTTCGTGGTGCCATCATCTATTTTTGTTTGTTAAAGGTGGTCAGCAAACAGGTTTCAGGTGCATGACTGCCACCTTCCAGCAGTAGTAATGTACTGCATTCTATTAGGTACTGACAAAAAATGAAGGAAAATATATATTTTACACAATAAATAGTAACATTTATGTAATAAAAAGAAAATCCCGCCTATCTAGATTTAAACTAGTCTGCATGACCTGATATCAGAATCGGAATCAGCAAAGACTCTGTCATCCGCGTTCATTTGACCAATCATCGGGCTTTTTATTTTACTTTTTGTCATCGTTTTTCTAAGCTGCTCAAAATAAATCAGATATTTTTCTAAAATTTAGATTCACTGTTTCACTTCTACCAGCCAACGTTTAAAACAGAAAACAACCATCTGTTTCACAGTTAAAAACTGTTAACATGAGTCTGCAATAATCAACAGCAGGTCTAGTTAGGCTACAGAAGCAAAACAACAGTGAGTTATGATTTCTTTAAAATAAAGTTCTTAAGAAAAATAATATTTTTATTTAAAATGATTTATAACAATATTAATTGCCAATAATATTAAAATCACACAACTAAAACATTTGGGTCACATGTTTACCTTTCTGTCTTACTTTTACTTTGTGCTGTGAAGCTTCAGTGATTATAAGTTAACCAATTCAAACATTTGAGTTGGTTTGTAACACATGACAGCAGTAAGCTTCAGCCCAAATGATGGCATGGAGTCTGTTTTGTATTGTGTGCTATAGTGACATGGGGATATGATATATTAATTATTCTTTCTGAGTTAGCTGGCTGCCGCTCCAGTCCTTTCTGGTTCGGGTGAAAGCGGAGGCTGAGGATAAATGCAGAGGCCAATAAAATGGACTGAACCATCTGCTGTGACCACGCAGGGGGGAACGGGGTTCTTCTCAAATTATGGTTCGCTATCATCTCTGTGGTTTTCACCTTTGGTGTACACATGGTTCATTCGCTTGCAGGTCAGTTCGCTGAGTTGTGTTTTGTTAAGTTGACCTCTTTTATGGGCTCACCTGGTTCTTAAAACAGCTTGTTTTTGTCATTTTTGTAATAATTTTGTCTTTTTGGGGGTATAAAAAAACCCTTTTTGTTTTTGAAGATTACGGCTGTATGTTCTGTTAGTGCCCTTCATCACACATGAACACTTCTTTGCGTTCTCTCCATGAATCCTATTTGTTGAGGTAAAACGTTGTGCAGTATAGCACCTTTGGACACACCAGGTCACAGGGAATTGGTACACTTTGTTTGTATCTGTTACGCAGACTTCACTCTATCTTAACTGAGGTAATTGGTTTACTGTCTCTTGCCAACATCGTGCACATACAGACAGCAACTTCTCAAAATGGCCCCCAATCCATTTCCTGCTCCCTTTAAATACTCTGAAGACCACGCCTTCTCAATACAGACTGGCCTATAAAAGAGCTGCAATGGCCACCACAGAGGTAACCTGCAAAACACTTTGTTACATGAATGCTTCCCAGCAGTATCATGGACTTTCTCTGCTTCTTGAGGGCAGATTAAATAAAAAGTTTGGAATATTTCACACCAATTGCAAATAAAGATGCCATTTTTTTCAAACATCTCGGCTCATCAGTTACAATTTCGTAAGTCTACAAAACTCTGAATTCTCTGCAAAGAACAAAATGCAAAACGCTTCTGAAGGTTGCGACTCCGACAACGTTAAGAAAATAACTAAAGGTAAGCCTTTGCATTGCAGAGCTGGACTGGTTGATTTTCTCAGTGGCTCTTTTGTGAAAACAAGATGAACAAATACAAAAGAGCTCGGACCTTCTCGTGGTGTAATTTACAAATCTGTAATATTAGTAATATTAGCTGAGTGAATTCCAGTTTGATGTTGCTTTGCTGTAAAATCTGGACTCCATTTAAAAAAATAATTTACAAGGTAAATTTGGTAATGAGTAAAGCAATAACAGATAAAAACGTCCCAGCGACTACCGCTTTTTCTTTTCATTGCACCCTGTTATTCTGTGTGATTCAGAGGAAAGCACAAACTCTGCTCGTTTCCCCAATTTTTGTCAAGTGTTACCAGGTGTTGGTTGAGACGTATTCTGGGTAGGACAATCGAATGTCTATGCTTAAAATTAGCCCTTTATTGTGCGTGTTTTTCATGTAGAATGAGTCAGAGCAAAGAAAAGACAGATTTAACTCTGTATACACCGTCCTCTAACTGCAAAGAGCTGAAAAGAAATGTGGGCAGTTTAGCCGAAGTGAGAAAACCATTGATTTTCACATGTTTGCATGAACCTGTATTCAAAATCTATGAATACTGCACTTCCAGGATTGAATGCCTACAAATCTGTGGATCACGTGCGAGCTGTCGGGAACGCCACAAGTGTCACGTCAAAAGAGAAAGGAGACTGAGATAAAAAGCCAAACAGATTTGCAGCCATTCAGTACAGTGAATGTGACTGGCTGACCTTTTGTGTGTCCTCTCACAGGCCTTCAGGAGCGAGTTCTTCCACGGACACTCCTGTGAACAGAAACAATGGCAGAAGCTGAGCACAAAAAATGTCATTTTCTCCCACTGCCATCTTTCACATCCCAATTCATTCTAATGTTAGAAACTAACTGTAGCAACTCATATCCATAATAAAGGAAAACCTGAGATTTTCTTAATGACAAAGACAAACGTAAGAAGTAGAACATCATTTCAGATGCGTGTGAAAGCCAAAGGAGATCCTTTGATTAAAATTCCTTTCTGATGTTTTGGAAGCACTTGACCTTCAATTGGTGTAGTGAGCTCCAGCACAACATTCACTTAGCTCACCGATGCCTCGATCAATTCTCGACAGGTTCAAAAGACTCCGAGTCAGCCTTTCATCAGAGTTCATTCAGCCGCCTCCCTTAATGACACCTTGAGAAATTCCTCAATAAAGCTGCAAACAGACTCTGCTCTTCTTTCTACAGCTGCTGCAGGCCACACAGTCAAGTGTATGATGAAGACTGCATTTCAGATTTATTATGGGGAGAATGAGAGAGGTCGATAATGTACGGCCGAGCTTTTATTCACAAATTAGAGAAGCTGGGTAAGCGGTGTACTAACCGTGTGTGCAATTAAAATGAGCTTTCCAGTGTTCTACAAATAAGTTGAGTTCCCAGTCGTCTACTGAAAGCATTAACGTCTCGGTCACACAGGCGTAGAGATGGGTTGCCATCAGATACTAGGGAAAAACGAGTATTTCCTAACCTGTTGCTAAGCCCCTGTAACACAGACTGGTAACCACTGATTACAGAGTGCTGAAACAAAAACTCCATGCACTTCCTTTGGTTGCTGGCAGATTGCAGCAATTGTCCACAGACTTGAAAGACGGTGAGCGGTCTGCAAACACTTGTAAGCTGCTTGCTAAGAAACTGTGATATTGTAGAGTGCAACGCAAACCAGAAACTGACTTCACCTTTAAAGTAAAAGTTGTGCCGTGTGCTAAAACCAGCTTGTTTCTAAAGGTGCCACTTTTACAAAGCAGATAATTTGGCAATTTCCACGCAAACTATAGGAAACACCTATAATCTGCTAATGACCAAAGCAATCAAAAGGAGGTCTTTGCAACCTACTTGGCCCAGCAGCCTTCACCAGCCAGTTGGGAAAAAGACATTTCTGTTGGTTGCCAGGGGTTAAACCACTGGTCTGTAGGCCAAAGTCACTGAGACCTACGACTCAACTAACAAGAAAAACATCAACGGGCAATGTCAAACGCAATGCCTGCTGCCTGGGTCTGCATACTGTTTCAGCTTGTTCAGGCAAATTTATTTAATAGTGTAAAATGTCATCAGCACTATGACCTGGCTTTGGGCGGCTTTGGCAGAGTGCCCGTGAACATCCGCACAGAAAGCATTTATTCTTCTGGGTTTTCCTCCGCATACATTAGTTGCACATCCATCCATTAGTGTTTCCCTTGATGGCTGCAGCAACACTTTCCTTGTCGACCAATAGAGGCTACTTCAAACTATAATGGCATGAAAATAAATCTTTCCACCGGGTCTGTTTAACGTTCACGAACATGAAACTTTCATGAACAAACGATTACATCAGGGAAGTGAAAACCAATATTGCTGACAGCTGCCCATCCATCAGTGGTTTTGGACTTTACAGACATGTTTTCTCGGGTCTTTTTGGGTCGCATTAGAGTTTCTGTTTTCAGTTGCATTGTGTAAATTAGCATTGGCGAGTGACCGCTCTACATCCAGAACTTGTTTGCAGCAAGCCTTGCTCTGAGGCTACTGTCGAGGGTTTCCAGGATGTTTGCTTGCCTTGGATTCTTGGCACAACTACAGAAAAGTGTGTAAGAGAAATCTTTGGGTTATATTTTGCACACTCGCTGTGACAATGATGTCCACATACCGTGTTTTTCCATTTGATTCTCTGTGAAAGTTGGCTGGCCTTTTCCTGACATGAATGATAAAAACTACTCGGTGCCTCGGTGAGGCAACAGAGAACTTTGCTGCGAACACCAGCTCTCCTTTTCCCCCATTAGACAACGTTTAGTTTGAATGTCACGCCACTCTTCGATTTGGGTTAAAGGCCAGAAATGAAGTTTTTTCTCACCTAACGTTGCTAAACTTGCTTCGGAGCTGCCCCTTGAAGTGACAGCACTAATAATAAGAGTGCCACAAAGCAGTGGCCATTATACATATTAAAGCAGATAGAATGAGGACAAGACGCAGTACAAATCCTGTATATTCAGGATCAAAACAGAAACAGTCTTTTTTTTTCCCATCACAGCTAAAAATAATGCTCGGTCCATTATTGAACCAAGTATAACAGGAAACAAACAGTCCTTTTAAGCCCCTGTAGAACCACTCGTCTATTTTATATTTCAAGAGAGCTAAATGAACTTTGCTGACTTTGTATTCTTTAAGAAAGCATCGAGTGGAGGTCAGCAGTGGCATGCTTTCTCTGTTCCCCTTTCCCTTTAAAGACAATGACCTGACCAGCAGGGCAGCTTGGCTGGAGATGAGAAAGTAGTTATTTCCAGCAGCCTCCTCATTTATTTGTGTACGTGTTTTAAGAGACCCAAAGCAGCAAGCCGAATGCCTGGGTACCATGCTGATAAAGCAAGAAGGGTACTTTGCACTTTACGCAGGGCCCCTCGGTGACTACAGAGGAAGTATGGGGCTGGGGGGCACTCGGACAGGGGGATAAGGGCTCTAAGCCAGACGGATACACTCGGGTGGATAACATGTCTTTAATGCTACTGATGGACTGCCCAACTGGCGCCCTGGATAGCTGGCAACACGCCCAGCGTTCTTCCACTGGCTGAGCTGCTGTATAGCTTGGATGACTGTTGGGAGACAGAAAGGGAAAGTCAGGGGTGACAGACAGGCAGACCGCAGACAGAGGCCAAAGGCAAAGACAGACTGCAGACGAGGGGAATCGATGACAAACCGGGTGGAGGCCACTGATTCGCACAGAGGTTATTGCTCGTATGTGAGTATTCAGCTCACACAAAAGTATATCTCGTGTCAGGTATGTTTTATATCGATGCAACGCAGCAGTCGGTGTGCCAATATACCTTTAGATATTTCTGTGTACAGGTGGGAGTTCAATCCAACCAAACCTCTGATGATGTGCGACAGAGCAGGCTGGCTGATAAAATATACAAAAGAGTCAAAATAAAAGTCAAAATCATCAGGATACTGTATCTACATGTAAAGGTGACGTTTTTGATCAGCGACATGGTCTCTGATGCTTAGCCATTCCACATGACTTCATACCCTTCTAGCCACTGAACTGCCCAATGCAAAGCTCTGCTGACTGTCCTCAGTTGCTGCACAGCTGTAAGCCACTTTTCAATGCACCTTAGCATCAGAGAAGCTTGAACCCGTTCCTGGAAAGAAGGACATGTGGAATACCCTATTTACTGCTGCTACAATGGATACTAATGGTATTTTTACATGGAAGCATCTTCTACCGCCCAATCCACCCTTTTCCCCACCCAACTTTATCACAGCAGCAAACAAACTCCATGCTCCTGATTTCCATTAAAGATCCTGCACAAAATCAGCCTGTTAGAAGAGGCTAAAGGAAGCTACACGATCACTCAGCTGCCAGGGCTCGCACTTAATGTGCTCAGTCGGCCTTGAGCTGCAGTCTGAAATAACAAATCGGAGACAAATTGGAGGGAAAATATAGGTTTCAGGGCTTTGAATGCCATGTATCAATTGCCTCGGCTCGAGTGAAACAAGAACCAGTAAGGCTTACTGCGACAATGTCAAACATTTCAGCTTTCAGCAAAAATATGAGTTTGTTATGGTGCAACACTTATCTTCTGTCTCTGCTTCTGCTTAACAGCCAGCATCACAGTACTACTGACAGTACTGACGTACTACTGGACAGAGTGAACAGCTGAAGTAAATCAGCATATCATGACGCACACTCCATTTTTATATAGCATGGGGAATTTTTTCATGATTAATTACCCATTCCTTAATTTTCCCTAAACCACTTATTTATAGAGAAACTGACCTTAAAATGATCACCGAGCAATTTGAATGCATGTAGATATTTAACACATTTCACAATCTGATCATTTTCACTGTCGAAAGGCTTCTGCTGCATTCAAAGGTCTGAATTTGTTCCATTTTTGTGTATTTACATATTGCCAATATTAAGCACATATTTTTTCTGCTGCTGTGAAAAGCCGGGAGTTCACTGTTCTCGACGGCTCTAGTGACCCTTGACCTCCCGGCTAGCTATCGAGCGGGTGACGTCTCTGAAAACGTCGGCGTGCTTTTACAAATATGTGGTGTCTTAATAATCCGAGCAGATATTTGAAGTTCACACAGCTACACCCTCGCCTGAAAATATCTTAAAAGTTTATTTTGTTACCCAGAAAGATTAATAAGAGTAATATTAAAACCAAGTAGCTGCCGCCAGTGTTGGAAACTGAGCTGGGCAGCGCTATGAATTCTGGGATAGGTTGGGCCACGAAGGATACACCCGACCCATCCTTCAAATCTGGGCGCATTTGTGGGCCACATTTGGAGGAGTCTTCGAAATTGGACAGTCCTCGTGACGTAATCGGCCTACAAATGCAGCCTCCAAAGGATGCGGCCTCTGAATTTGGACACAGCTTCGATACCGGACACAGCTTCTTCTTTGGTGTTTAACGGCAGCTGGCATCCTTGTACATGCAGTGCTGCCATCTTCTGTTTCAGTACGTTATTACACTCTTAAATCCTACTACTTATTCCTGCGTCTTTTGGGATCTTACAAAGCTTCAAACGACGCGTCGACTATTAAATTAGTCGTCGATGATTTTGATAGTGGACGTAATGGTGACAGTCCTATTATACATACGTAGCTTTTTTATGTCTACTTCAGTACTTGTGCGTGGTGAAAGCTAGTAGCTACTACTAAAGCCACTGGATATAACTTCTACAAATGATTAGTAAGACTGAAAACCTGATGCCAAAGAATACTACAACCTTTAAAAAAGTTCCTTTGAATTTTGAGGTCTAAGTGTTCTACTAGTCTACAATAACCATGCACAGTGACTTGAGGGTGTAGATACTGTCTGCTCAGCAGTCTTTAGCTTCCCTGACGAATTTGATGTTATTTTCCTCTTATAGAAAAACCGCTGCACGCCGTATCTTTAACATATTCTGGTTTCAGCTTCCACAACGATGAACCACAGGCCAGAAGGTTCAAAGACCCTTAGACAGCCTATTTCACATTAGTTTAGTGCAGCGTAAGTGCTGTTGGTGGTATTTTATAGTGGGTTTTTTTCATTTAAGCACTGATTAGTTATTATGGTGAAATATATTTCAGGTGAGATTGAAGTAATGACAGGAAGAGATTCATAGTTTGTGGTTTTGGCGCTTCCCTTCATGGGCGGGACCACACTCCAATAACTCCCGTCTCTCCAGAATGTAAACAGGGCATGTTTAGGAATGAATCCGATGATACCTGCTGCTCCACATGCCAACACGCAGCTTCCGTTGAAATTATTTGCTTATGACCGTCCAGTCGGCAGGAAACTTTATTTAAATTGGGAAGAATAAATATACTACATACAGTCAGCTCTAACAGGACGGACTGTTTATAGTTGGAGGGCTCTTAAGGAAGTCAAGCTGTGTTTAGATTAGAAGACGTTTCGACTGCACAGTTATTTAATAAATAAACAACGGCGGTTCAGGGTCTTAAATTCTGTTTTGTGTTTGCTTCAACATCCTTTAAGTGGTCTAGTTAAGCATTTACCATATATTATAATAAAGTCCCATCCCAGTATAGATCAGGCACGTGTTTGTATTTGTGTCAAACTGCAGTTTCATCTTAGGTAAAGCAGTGCAGTTCTTTTTTATTTCTTACTAAAAAACAAACCACAAACAAGAGTCATGTTAAAATGATGATATCTTTATAATTTTATAAGATATTTCAATATTTCATTTGTGTGCATCTGGAGAAAAACTGAATGTGATGAAACAGTGGTCAGATGGCTAACGGTGAGGGAATCTTGCAATGTTAAGACAACAGCACAGCACATATTGAAAAGGTGTTAGTGACAGTGTAGGAAAACAGATGCATCACAGGGTTTAAAATATGCTAAATATTAACTTAAAGTTTGCAATTACTTTGTGGAAAAGATATGCATATAAGCTCCAGTCACAGGTGGAGTACTCGTGAACACCACCAAATGCTAGACTGTACTGTCTGGTTGGGGAAGTCACTGCCCCTTGCTAATTCCCTCTCTGATACTGTAAGCAACTTAGGTGTTTTCCTGGACAGTTCTTTTAAGCTTGATAAACAAGTGTCCTCCGTAGAAAAATCTAGTTTTTACCAACTAAGTCAAATCTCTAAGGCTAAGCCTTACATACCGCGCAAGGATCTTGAAAAACGTATCCATGCCTTTGTTACTCCTAGATTACACTACTGCAACCCCCGTTACTTCAGCCTCCAATCTGTCCTTCTTCATAGACTGCAGCTCGTGCAAAAGGCTGCGGCAAGCCTCTTAACGTGAACTGGAAGGTTTGATTCTATCACTCCACTTCTTGCCAACCTACATTGGCTTCCCATCAAACACCGTATTGTTTTTAACATTTTATTGCTTACTTTTAAAATCATAAACAATATTGTGCCTAGCTACCTTATTGCACTCCTCAGCCTGTATACCCCTAGGAGAACGCTAAAATCATCGGACCAATTCCTCTTGGTGCAACCTAGGTCCCAGTGGGTGATCGTAGCTCAATAGTTGGCAGATCGTCTTGTAATCGGAAGGTTGCCGGTTCGAGCCCCGGCTAGGACAGTCTCGGTCGTTGAGTCCTTGGGCAAGACACTTCACCCGTTGCCTACTGGTGGTGGTCAGAGGGCCCGGTGGCGCCAGTGTCCGGCAGCCTCGTCTCTGTCAGTGCGCCCCAGGGTGGCTGTGGCTACAATGTAGCTGCCATCACCAGTGTGTGAATGACTGGATGTGTAAAGCGCTTTAGGGACGAGTAAAATACAAATAAAGGCTATTTACCATTTACCAGAGGTGGCCGTGCCTTTGCTTTAGCCACACCCAACCTCAACCTTCCAGCTGCTATTCGTGCATCTGAATCTATCCAATCTTTTCAGTCGCGATTGAAAACATATTTATTTAACCCAGCATTTTCGGATAGTTAGTGTTTGCACTTTGCAACCGCACCTCTATGTAATTTTGATTTATATTATTGTACCGCTGGAATAACCTTCCAGTTGATATTTATGTGTATGAATTGATTTAATTCTTAAATTATGTTCTGATACTTATTGATTTAGCTTACTGGTTAATTAGTGCCTTCCACCTGTCAGTGTATTTTGTACTTTGCTATATGTAATTTAATTTTAATTTATTGTACTATTGAGAAGCACTTTGGTTTTTAAATGTGCTATATAAATAAAGTTGTATTGTATTGTATTTGTTTCTGCAAAACTTTGCTTTTATTTATCACTGGTGAAAAATAAAAGCTACGTTTTAGCTCAGGAGGTGGCACCATATTGGAGATGTCCAACAATCACTCCGCCCTCCTTCACCTGCCCTCCACCCTCTGCAAACTTGTGAAAACGGAGCCTTTACACATAGAAGCATTATAAAAAAAGTTTGACTTTGAAAAAACGTCTATGACGAGGATGTCCTACTGACAACAACGCTAGACTTAAAAAAAAAAAAAAAAGTCACCTGGCGCCTTCAGTGGTTTTGTGCAAAAATAGGCGACGTCACTCCGGAGTCACTTCGCGTAGCAGGATATGCAAACTGGATTGGTTTTGGTGTTTGGACGCATCGTTTCATTGCCTAAAGAAAGACTTGAAATATTTTTGCATTATTTCTTTTCATTGAAAAACTACAAGAACACGACCACTGACAAATATGCAACAGTTGGAATTCTGTTCCTTCTACAAGTCGGGCTCGTTTCTCCCGAACCGAGCCTTGCAGGCTGCAGCCACTAACAATCGGCATTAACTACGGTGGTAATGTTAGGGTTATGCTTGAATTTGAAAGCTGCCTTACTCCTAGAACGAGGCCTTGGAGGAAGAGGACAAATGGGTCCCCGGAGTTTGATAAACACACTGTATACTGGAAGGATCCCAGCTGGCTCTGCACTGCCATGTTTTCATCAGTATAGCATATGCTAACTGCAGGCAGCAGAGTGACAGCCCACTAGCAGATTGCAATGCTTACTATTTATTGGAAGACTCACATGGGCTTAATGGAATAAATGGGGCCGGGACCTATTGTTGCCATTGTTACTGCCGGGGTTACGGCATGTAGCCGGGACCAGTGTCTGCTGGTCGGTCGGTGCAGCTGAGAGGCAGTCCCAGAGCCACGGGAGTGGCCCAGCCCAGATGGTCGTCCTATACAGCCCGGAGACTCAATACCTTTCCTTCCCCCTCCCTCACAGACCAGATGGAGACCATTACAGTGGCCTGAAAGGCCTCAGAGAGAAGGACTGAGTGAAAGTGCGAGGAAGAGGTGGGGTCGGTGGCGATGGGGTGTCTCGGCTTTCCAAAAATCTCTAATTACCGCAATTGTTGAAATCTTTTCAGCCTGCTTTTTTCTTGCTTTTCTGATACAAAATGCTCCTTCCCAACATGCACTGCAAGCCCTCCTGAGAATTCCTATAAAAGGCCAGACTGACTCACATAAGACAGAGAGAAATAGGAGAAACTAGAAAAGGAAAGCAGAGGAGAAAAAAGCACATTAAAGATATGCAAATCTGACTGTCTGGGGTGAGGAGTATTAACCAGCGTTAGTAGGATAGCTGCCTCTATTTTTAGTGTGTGTGTGTGTGTGTGTGTGTGTGTGTGTGTGTGTGTGTGTGTGTGTGTGTGTGTGTGTGTGTGTGTGTGTGTCTGCTGAGGTGTGTGATGACTTCCTTAAGCCTGGGCTTTCATGTTCGAGTAAGACAGTCTGGGCGTCGAGATATGTCGGCAGAAATATTCTGCCTAATTGAGACGCTTCACAAATGAAGCTGTCAAACGGAGGCTTCAAACAGAATACACAGCAGCAGTTAAAAGAGAATTTCTAGGACAGCAGCGTGAAAGAGTGTCTCTTTCTCTCTACAGAAGTACAGTGCATTAAATGATTACAGGTTGGCTTCGGGACAATCAGTGTTGCCAAAGATTTTTTAAAAAGCCTTTGATGGGAGTCAAAAATAGCAGCAATGCCAATCATATCTTCAGAAAGTCAAAATAAATAAGTCAACGGGAGGGACACGTCCGTCTCATTTAGTTTGTACCGCCGTCTGAAATTACCCAAGGCCGACGCAAAGCCACCCGACTCAGACATGTAGCGTACTCACGTGTCTGCACATACGGACAATATGGTTCCAAAACTGCTCCCCTCTCCGCCCACTCTCCTCCCCATACAAAGGATCCTCGCTAGTTCAATCAATGGCGGGCAGCAAGCTGCCTTTGGGCACAACAATCACCAGCAGTTTGAGAGCTTACTGCAGGAAGAGTCTTAGAACAATTCAAATTAACAGAACATAATTTAACCAGTGAAAAAATTCCAATCTATCCCAGCTGTCATTGGTCCCGAGGCTGGCTACCCTGAACAGGATACCGCTCCATCACAGGACTTGTGCACTTACTAGCTTTACTGTATTACTTCAACATTCTCAGTATACTGTCACTCGACATAAAGCCTGACTGGTTTAAAACTGATGTCAATACTGATTTTTCATGATGTAAAAGTCCAATATTCGTATATTAAATTTGTTTTTTCAGATACACGACACATAAACATACGTCCCATTTGCTATCATTAGCCTACATTAGCTAACATTTGCTACAGGTACGTGTTGTTATTAATTCACTTTTGTTTTTACTTTATAATTTTTTTACTTTATAATCTGTACAACGCTGTTTGGATCAGCTGGTCGTTGGGTTTATCACAGTTGCAGAGTGTCCTCTGGTCGACACACTAAGCAACATTAATAATAATAATAATAATAACATTGATGAAGGTGTTTCTCCAGTCTCTTCTTTACAGCTTAATTTTCATTTATCAGCTGTTATAAATGCCAACACTGACGTTTAAATCAGTTAGTCTCTAATTCCTCATAGGAATCAGTGGCATCACTTATTTTATACGTCTACACGGACCCACAAACATCCATATAAAGAATTTTATAAATGAAGAATTAAGTATGCAATAAAATATAAAACATTCTTTTACAATTATATTAATTAATTCTATTTAGTGATATCTACTTATTAAGACATTAACAAAGTAATTTATTATTACTCAATACACTATTAGTCTATAAATAAACAGTTCAACTTGAAAAACTTCATAAAAACTTTATTTAAAAGAAATTCAACTACAAAATTAAAAATCACATCTTCGAAATACTTTTTTAAAATTGCAATTTAAAAAGAGAAATAAGTAAATGGATCCAAAAATCGCATCAGGAATACAAATTTGGTTTTCTGGAATTTAAACTGCAGATTCCGTACTTCCTTTCTGTGACTCTTGTAGTCCTCGGAGAAAAATGAGAATTTGCCACAGATTGCTTTTTCACTGGTTAGAGACCCAGGATGGCCCCGGGATTGATCTACGCTGCTGTTTGCTCCATTAACTTCGCCCTGCTACGGAGTTTAAAAGTGTTTGTGCTGAACTGAACAATTTGCCTTAAATCCTTCAAGTGTGCACTAGTGGAGTCATCCTAACCACCTGCAGAGGGTAAAGTGCTAACTTGGCTAATGCTGCCATCACTGCATGGTGGCTGCTGAAAACACTCGTGTAGGTAAAGTTACTTTATGATCCTTCAGAGTTTAAAAGAATTGATGCAGAGTGATCGTCGAGACTAGAGACGACACTACGCATTTATTTTAACTAACATCTGAGTTCCTGTAATACCGACGGCAATAACATCAGGTTACTATGACAGCCTGTATCATGGTAACAAGCTCTATGACCTCACTACTGAAGCACACACCATTTGACTCAAGAGAGTCCAATACACACTCAGTGCATAAATGTTTATACACTGTGGTTTGAACAACTTCATACTGGGAATATGACATATATGTTACAGAAATATACCTCCTGCACAGGTGATTCCATCAGTCACTTAAACTGGCACCAGTAAGCACATATACATGTAGGCAGAATGAATAACTTGGGCTTCATTTTCGATATCTGCAGGTCGTTTAGGCAATGACTAAGTATACTCTGGTTCATGTCATCCTGCCATACGTCCAATTAATGTCGTTATCAAAGCTGAAATGTGCCATTTGGTGCAAGAGCACATTTCTCCACAACTCTTCAGGTAAAAGGACTGGTTCTTATATAGCGCTTTTCTACTCTTCTGAGCACTCAAAGCGCTTTACACAACTTGTGCATTCACACCAGCACATTTTTCTAGGTGCTTTCTAAGTAACATTGACACACAGTCATACTCTGATGGATGCATCGGAGAGCACTTTGGGGATAGTATCTTGCCTAAGGATATTTGGCATGCAGACTAGGGGAAGTCAGGAATCGAACCACCAACTTTCTGATCAGTAGATGACCTGCTCTACCGCCTGAGCTACAGCCACAAGTGAAGAATGCCAAGCTAGGATGACTGAGGTTACTCCATCAAGGAAGTCGCACACGCTGCTGAAATCCATTCTTTTCTATTGATTGTGCTGTGCAAGCAAGGCGCAAGTGTGTTGGCGAGGAGCACTTACACAACTGGGTTGAACTTTGACTCCTGCGTGGTGTGACATACATTCGTGCAATTCATTTTAAAGAGGGTCGAGGTGCAGGCAAGAAGCTGTGTGCATGCATGCATATGCCCACAGTGTTTTATGCAAAAATGGCAACCACAGCGAGGAAGAATAAATTTAATAGGAATCTAATAATGACGCTTAAATACATTGATGGCAAAACAAGCTATAATTAAGTTTTGTCAGTAAGCACAGTGACAGCAAGCTTTCCAACATGTGACATAACAAACTGTAACCTTTTCCTGACTGCCACTGCCGATATTTTGGTTTGCGGACCTTATTCCACCAGCACTGATCAAATTCAGAACTTGTGTTGTTTTAAAGTGGAAACAGACTTTGTGTGATATGTTTGCTTCAGCTTTTTTTCAGATGTTGCATTAGGAGCGTTTAGTGGCACATATTAGAGGTGGACGGGTCTAATGAAGATGAATTTGTTTAGAGGAAGATGCAGTGGAACAACAATTTTAGTTTTCCTGCAAACTTTGAAAGAGTTTTATTGCACTTAAGCACTGTCTCATTTTGTTGCCCTGCTTGCCACTTTTTGCAGAACTGCAGACCAATTTCAAAAGAAGCCTTGTGCTTGGCGCTACTGTGATGGAGGTGCACAGCGCATGGAAAGTGGATCAGTAAAACAATATGCAAGTGTCTGCTCTGAAACTTTCATCATGAACTCTAATGCTTGTGTTTGTCAGTGGAGTCATTGTTTGGACAAGAGGAGCCGAGCCCTGAGAACAGCAGGCTACTGAGGGCCTGCCGCAGAGTGTGATACCAATGGCTGCGGATAGCATATGGCAATGGAACTAGATACAACCCAAACAAACACAGCACAGAGGGATGGGCATGCACAGACGATGGAATTACATAGGCTGCGTATTCCAGGCGAGTGCGTGGTTTTGAGTGTACGGATGTGCAGCTCAGCATATGTGCTCTTCAGCTCCAGGTGTCGGTATTTTAGAAACGCTGAAAAGATGTCGCTGTCGGGTTCGGCACGCAGGGAAGCGTTCCAGAAGCTGTTCTAGCGAGGACAAATTCCAATACAGTGTCACCTCCACGGAGCAAACAGTGTATGTGGGAGGGGACAGGTAAAATATTAATGACAGCTCTTTTAGTAGACGAATGGGCCCGTGGCTGGTGACACTTCTTGGCATCACATTCCTAATGCGCACTCAGTAAAGGTGTGGAGATGTAATAATGGACGAGCAGTGCAGTCATTTTTATTCATCTGCTGCAACAGCGTGAAAATGAGACATCTGTGAGTCACGGCAGATGGCACAGCAGTACAGTTTAACCAAGCAGCTAGCATAGCTTAATACACACAAACACAGGGTGACATCACATGAAACCAGGATTTTACAACACCCCTGATTAAACTGCTGTGATTGGTCAGTTACAATGATGATGTCGCAGGAACCCAAACATACCAATTTCACATACTGGGAGTCTTGTTGGCGATACCACCAACTCACACCAGTGGTGGAGTTTGCATGTTTTTTTCAAAAAGCAAGCACATAGATGCTCCACACATAGAAGAGTTTTTTCTTATTTCGGGAAGTAGGCAGATTTTCATGCCAATGGCATAAAAAACTGAAAAAATGACAACAGCACTGCTGCTTGAACTGGATCGTATCCAACTAAACTGATGCCAGGAGCTAAATCAAGTCCAAGCAAAATATGGAATCTAATTACTGGTGGCTTCTTTCTGTTGTTCGAGAGACGGTCTGTATTTTTATCTTCCTGCGACCCTTTCTTCATGCGTCTCTGAATATCGGCGTATAAACAGAAAGAAAAAAACAAGTGCAGCTGTGCTAAGGAGCTGTCAGGAGAAGGATTAGCATTAGCAGAAGTCTACTAGGTGGTAGCCAGAGGAAAGGAAGGCGAGCGGGGTCTGACGAAAGGCAGGAGGCCCAAAGTCAGGCCTGGGGCGAAAGCTGCGCTCCACGGGGATGTAAAAACACTGGAGTGAAGCTCAGGCTTTGCTTAATAAACACTGAGCAAGAAAAGGCACACATGTGTTCAGCACACACGAAAATACATGCAGAGCATAGTGTTTGGAGGAGACGCTGCAGCCACGGGCCCGATGTACAAAAGAATCCTTTGTTCTATTACAGCAACACACACACACGCACACAGAGCACACGCACAAAACACACGAGCGCTTCACGTACACCAGACATTGCAGAACGCTGCAGGTCGAAGGCCGTTGGGGACTGGAAGTCAGAAAGTTGCATCCATCTCAGACTGTGTGCTGCCTCGCTGGAGCTCCATTGCACATACATCTTCTTTTTTGTGTTCGTGTGTGCGCTGTGGGATAAAAACTGCCTGCTGTGTACGCACTGGTTTACAACACGCTCTTGCAGGAGGTGCATACACTCGAACCCGTCAGTTCAGGTCAAGGTAATGTATCTAAAAGATGTCAGTGTGACATCACCTACTGGTTTTGGACGCAGCATTTTAACAACTAACTTACCCAAGTTATCCGAGCCTGACATCCAGAATCTTTGCTTCAGTTTTGGTGAGTGAACCCTGCTATTCTGTTACTCTCTTATTCAGTACTTAGTAGTAAGGTTATGGGCTGGCTGTACCACACAGCAGGCCCTATTAGTTTTAATGTAACTCAATGAAAAATCATCTGCGGCACACCAAAAGCAAACACGGTGGGGAGGGTCGCTTCACTGAGTGCAAATAGTGGAGCTAAAGTCTAAGCAGCTACATGTGCCAACATTATGGAGATACAACTTCCCCGACTGCAGCTTCTGTTTGGATCAATGACTACAAAATAGGAAAAAAACATCATCAGTCATACGGGTGGTGTAAAGGGGGAAACTGTCCATGGAAACTGCGGGTTTTAGCATTTCCAGGTTTGCCTCAGTTTTCAGCTCCTGCTTCTTGGTCAAATCAAATTCAGCACCTACAAAGGATGAGGTGAAAACAGTGATAACGATGTGGTAGGTGAAAAGGTTTGTTGCCTTTACAGCTACTGCAACTGCTGCTCCATCATTTAAAATGACTTCAGAACCAACTAAACTAAATTCTTTGGAAGTTTCTGAACATCACGGTACCACCCACAGGTCAGGTGTTTGCTAGCACACTTATTTAAGCAAGATCACTATCAAGGCAGCATCCATGGGTCACTGAATGCTAATATGTTGGTCAGTTTACTTCCCAACACAGGAAGTGGATGCTGTGTAGTAAGCTTCAAGCTGGTTTCACCTATCTCTTAAACAACCACGCAAACAAAGCTGCTCAGTACTCACTCACTTAGCTAATTGTCTCCATCAGGACTATTGTGGGTGTGCTAAAGCTAGAGTTAATCATGAGCAACAAATACGTTTTGCCCCAAACAATCAGTACGAGTAGCATACTCCCTCCACCTGACACCAAAGTCAGGTGACACAGAGGCTGTAACAGCATGTGTGAGCAACAAAAAGACTCAAACGGTTGACCCACATGCGCTCCATTGGTGAGGGATCTTTGTTGTAGGTCAAAGTTCAAAATGATGCTGGGCAATATGGCAAAGAATCTTATCACAGTAATGTTATGCACAGCAGGACATACCAAAATTTATCCCAATATAAAATAAATCAGTATTTCTGTCAAGCTTAAAGGTTCCTATCTGGGGCCCCTCAGTTACTGTTAATACTGGGATTATCCTGGGATTATCCTGGGAAGTTTTTATATTTAAGAAAACTTCCAACTTTTACCTACAGTGGGGCAAAAAAGTATTTAGTCAGCCACCGATTGTGCAAGTTCCCCCACTTAAAATGATGACAGAGGTCAGTAATTTGCACCAGAGGTACACTTCAACTGTGAGAGACAGGATGTGAAAAAAAAATCCATGAATCCACATGGTAGGATTTGTAAAGAATTTATTTGTAAATCAGGGTGGAAAATAAGTATTTGGTCACCTCAAACAAGGAAAATCTCTGGCTCTCACAGACCTGTAACGTCTTCTGTAAGACGCTTTTCTGTCCCCCACTCGTTACCTGTATGAATGGCACCTGTTTGAACTCATCATCTGTATAAAAGACACCTGTCCACAGCCTCAAACAGTCAGACTCCAAACGCCGCCATGGCCAAGACCAAAGAGCTTTCGAAGGACACCAGGAAAAGTATTGTAGACCTGCACCAGACTGGGAAGAGTGAATCTACAATAGGCAAGCAGCTTGGTGTGAAAAAATCAACTGTGGGAGCAATCATCAGAAAATGGAAGACATACAAGACCACTGATAATCTCCCTCGATCTGGGGCTCCACGCAAGATCTCATCCCGTGGGGTCAAAATGATCATGAGAACGGTGAGCAAAGATCCCAGAACCACACGGGGGGACCTGGTGAATGACCTGCAGAGAGCTGGGACCAAAGTAACAAAGGTCACCATCAGTAACACACTACAACGGCAGGGAATCAAATCCCGCAGTGCCAGACGTGTTCCGCTGCTGAAGCCAGTGCATGTCCAGGCCCGTCTGAAGTTTGCCAGAGAGCACATGGATGATACAGCAGAGGATTGGGAGAATGTCATGTGGTCAGATGAAACCAAAGTAGAACTTTTTGGTATAAACTCAACTCGTCGTGTTTGGAGGAAGAAGAATACTGAGTTGCATCCCAAGAACACCATACCTACTGTGAAGCATGGGGGTGGAAACATCATGCTATGGGGCTGTTTTTCTGCCAAGGGCACCGCCTACTGGTGATGGCCAGAGGGGCCGATGGTGCGATATGGCAGCCTCACCTCTGTCAGTCTGTCCCTTCTAACAGAAGCAAATAATATTTAAACCAACAATAACCTCATATTTTCTCCCTTAGGACTAAAAAGTAAGCTTGACAGAAATAGTTTGCTTTACATTGTGATGTACACTACCAGCCAAAAGTTTGGACACAACTTCTCATTTAATGATTTTTCTTTATTTTTACTGCTCTACAAACTGAAGACATCAAATATATGAAGATATATGGAGTTATGTATTAATGGTGTTGGGACCATCAGGTTGGTGCACAGCTGACAGCCTCGTTTGGCAACTGTTAGAGTTCATATTATAGCAAACAGCTGAATAAAGGGAAACAACAGCCCATCATTACTTTAAGAACTGAAGGTCAGTCAGTCAGAAAATTGCTAAAACGTTGAATGTGTCCCCAAGTGCAGTCGCATCAAGCACTGCGATGAAACTGGCTCACATGAGGACGCCCAGGAAAGGAAGTGCGAGAGTCCCTCTGCTGCTGAGCCTCAGAAATCGTTAGCAGCAGCTCAGATCAGAGCCCAGATAGATGCTGCACAGAGCTCCAGTAGCACACACATCTCTGCATGTTCAGAGCAGACTGTGTGAATCAGGCCTTTACGGTCAAACAGCTGCTGAGAAACCACGACTGAGGAAAAGCAACAAGCAGACATGTTTGGACTAAGAAACACAAGGAGTGGACATTAGACCATCTGTGCTTTGGTCTGATGGGTCCAGATCTGAGATCTTTGGCTCCACCTGCCGTGTCTTTGTGCAGAAAAGGTGAACGATGGTCTCTACATGCATGGTTCCCACCGTGAAGCATGGAGGAGGAGGCGTGATGGTGTGGGGGGGCTTTGCTGGTTTCACAGTTGGTGATTTATTCCAAACTGAAGGCACACTGAACCAGCATGGCCACCACAGCATCCTGCAGCCACATGCCATCCCATCATTTATTTTCCAACAGCACAAGGACCCCAAACACACCTCCAGGCTGTGTGAGGCCTCTGTGACCAAGAAGGAGAGTGATGGAGGCCTGGCCTCCACAGCCACCTGACCTGAACCCAGTGGAGCTGGTTTGGGATGAGATGGAGCGCAGAGTGAAGGCAAAAGGACCAACAAACGCTCAACATCTCTGAACTCCTTCAAGACTGTTGGAAACCATTTCAGGAGACGACCTCATGAAGCTCATGGAGAGAAGGCCAAGAGTGAGCGAAGCAGGAGTCAAAGCAGAAGAATGCAAAATATCAAACATGTTTTGAGTTGTTTCACACTTTTGTGTTTACTACATACTTCCACGTGTGTTCATTCATAGTTTTGATGCCTTCAGTGAGAATCTACAATGCAAAGAGTCATGAAATCAAGAAAAAACATTAAATGAGAAGCTGTGTCCAAACCTTTGACTGGTGCACGTCAATACCAACCAATATGAAAAAAGCTTTCATTTTTTTGTCTATTGCCCAGCTCTACCCTCCACAAAAGTCTGAGAGGGAATTTCAGAGGTATAAAACTAAACAACATTCACTGACACTTTGGACCTTCATGCACATTTTACAAAACTCAAAGCAATGTAATAAAGAGATACAGACAGGAAAAACAGAAATCATCATTAAAAGAAACGATTGTTGGAACTCTGTGACCTTTAGAAACTTTTAACAAATACATGATAAGATTAATTTGGCAGTCTGCCATGAAAGCAGTGTTGTTGACTTGTGATCCTCTGACCGTTCCTTTTACATTTCTGTAAAAACAGGAGAACAATTGGTGTCCAGCACAAAGATAACATTTCTGCTGTACACAACATTCAAAATGAAACTTCTAATGAACCTTTTAGCCTTTGGAGGCCATTTACTGCTTTACTCATTCCATCAAAACATTGTATTGAGCATAAACAGAGCACACTATAGATTTGTCACGCATGCCGAGATAGAAACGCTGCACTTTTCTTCATTCATACTGGAAGCAATCGGCGGACCCAACACATATTTGACGTAAAGCGTAAACACGTTCTATGTGAACAGATGGAGAAGTGAAACTGAAGAAGAGGCAGCACTGGGTGAAAGCCCAGACTTAATTTAATAGATGAGATGAAACGACAACGACTCAATGAGCGCTTTTGCTTTTCTGCTTTTCTGGATCAAGAGACAAACTATCCATATCCAGTAAATATTTTTATCATAGGTTCATACACTCATTGGAGTCTAAAAACATGTTTGTTGCAAATGAAATAGGAAAACTTTAACCATGTTAACCCTCTACAGCAGCGGTCCCCAACCCCCGGGCCTCGGACCGGTACCGGTCCGTGAGTCGTTTGCAGTGTTGGGAAGGTTACTTTTAAAATGTATTCCATTACAGATTACAGATTACATGCCCCAAAATGTATTCTGTAACGTATTCCGTTACGTTACTCAATGACAGTAACGTATTCTGTATACTTTGGATTACTTAATATATTATCATGCTTTTTACAACAACGTGAATGTACTATTGCTGTGTGATTTATTACTATTACTGAAGGTCCACGACTCCGAACTGTAGTAAAGGGACCTCTGACTAATACGGCGGGGTCCCTGTCGGCTCGTAGCCGAAAAATAGCTTTACTTTGTTGTGTGGGTCAACTTTTATTGCGAGACACAGAGAGAGGCGTTGAAAGGCTGCTCCAACGGGACTTATTGTTTTCGGAGGAAAACACGAACACGGTGTACAGTCGAGTCTTAATAGCTTACTTACAACTGGGCTCGTCAGGCTCTCTTCTTGGCTGCAGTGGTTATTATTATATTTACATGCTTCCAGCTCCCGTTTTTCCTCGATGATAACTCGTACCTTTCCACTCCCCTTTTTCTCCCTCTTCGCGCTCACAGACCCATAACGTGTATGGCAGTCCATTCTCCCAGCAGCACGGACTACACTGCCCATGATGCTACATTCTTTAGAGCTATGCTTGTAGCATTCTGCCTGTTAGCTTAGCACAACAACAACAACAACAACAACGAAAAGGCCTCTCTCACCCAGGAAACACACAGTCGCAGAGAGAGAGAGAGCGTCGCCCTGTAACCATGGCAACCGTAACGCTGCCGCCTGGAACAACAGAACGTAGCTGTCAAACAAAACCCAAACAGTCCTGACCCGCGACAATATGAAACAGGAAAGTACCGCAGTGTAATCCATTTATTTCAACAAAGTAACTGTATTCTGAATACCACCTTTTTAAACGGTAACTGTAACGGAATACAGTTACTCATATTTTGTATTTTAAATACGTAACGGCTCTACATGTATTCCGTTACTCCCCAACACTGGTCGTTTGGTACCGGGTCGTGAGAGTTGAGGCTCAGGTGTGAAATGTATAGTTTTCAGGGTTTTTATCGGTTTTCAGCGTTATTTTGTTATCGTTTTGATCGTTAAATCGGTGTTCCTGGGTCTTTTCACGTGTGTTATGAATAAATCTTCTTTTTTTCGGTACCGGTACTAGTTTTATTTTGTTGTATTTATCCGCGACACCTTAAAGGCCGGTCCGTGAAAATATTGTCGGGCATAAACCGGTCTGTGGCGCAAAAAAGGTTGGAGACCGCTGCTGTAAAGCAGCAAAACTCTGGATTCTGGACTGTGGACTTGTGTCTCTGCTCTAATGCAGATTACCAATGTAATCTAGATTACAAAGCAGCAACCTGCACGGTGACCAAATATTATTGCCAAAGACATGTTGGTGACAGGTGGGCGCCATTTTTTTTTTGTTCAACACTGTACCAATAAAGAGTTAGCTAGTAATTTGTGTGGCAAAGATATTTTGGTTTAAACAGGTTTTTATATTTAAAATTATAAACACAATTTAAACTAATCATAAGTCACCGGGTATACTCCAAATATGATACACAGCAAGGAACTACTGACCGACGGGTGTTCTCCTGGTCAGCACGCCCATCTTTTATAGAAAGTGTGAAATAAGAAATCATTAGCTAATTAAATTACAAGTCATGTTAATCGCTGTGTAGAAGGCAGCCATTACAATTCAGTTTTGAAGATTACATAGTGATTGAGTCAGGAATCAGAATCCTTCATTCTAGCCAAAGTTCTGTGGGACAGCTCTAAACCACACCTCAGAAGGGGAAACAAGGCTAAACGCTAAACATATAAAAAAAAAAACACCCAGCACGCCCCTGCGGGCGGTTTATCCTTCAAGCTCGGGTCCTCTACCAGAGGCCTGGGAGCTTGAGGGTCCTGCGCAGTATCTTAGCTGTTCCCAGGACTGCGCTCTTCTGGACAGAGATCTCCGATGTTATTCCCGGGATCTGCTGGAGCCACTCGCCTAGCTTGGGAGTCACCGCACCTAGTGCTCCGATTACCACGGGGACCACCGTTACCTTCACCCTCCACATCCTCTCGAGCTCTTCTCTGAGCCCTTGGTATTTCTCCAGCTTCTTGTGTTCCTTCTTCCTGATATTGCTGTCATTCGGAACCGCTACATCGATCACTACGGCCGTCTTCTTCTGTTTGTCTACCACCACTATGTCCGGTTGGTTAGCCACCACCATTTTGTCCGTCTGTATCTGGAAGTCCCACAGGATCTTAGCTCGGTCATTCTCCACCACCCTTGGGGGCATCTCCCATTTTGACCTCGGGACTTCTAGGTTATACTCGGCACAGATGTTCCTGTACACTATGCCGGCCACTTGGTTATGGCGTTCCATGTATGCCTTGCCTGCTAGCATCTTGCACCCTGCTGTTATGTGCTGGATTGTCTCTGGGGCATCTTTACACAGCCTGCACCTGGGGTCTTGCCTGGTGTGATAGACCCCAGCCTCTATGGATCTTGTACTCAGAGCTTGTTCTTGTGCTGCCATGATTAGTGCCTCTGTGCTGTCTTTCAGTCCAGCTTTGTCCAGCCACTGGTAGGATTTCTGGATATCAGCCACCTCCTCTATCTGCCGGTGGTACATACCGTGCAGGGGCCTGTCCTTCCATGATGGTTCCTCGTCTCCCTCCTCTTTCTTGGGTTTCTGCTGCCTGAGGTATTCATTGAGCACTCGGTCAGTTGGGGCCATCTTCCCAATGTATTCTTGGATGTTCCTTGTCTCATCCTGGACTGTGGTGCTGACACTCACCAGTCCCCGGCCCCCTTCCTTCCGCTTAGCGTACAGCCTCAGGGTGCTGGACTTGGGGTGAAACCCTCCATGCATGGTCAGGAGCTTTCTTGTCTTTATGTCAGTGGCTTCTATCTCCTCCTTTGGCCAGCCTATTACCCCAGCAGGGTACCTGATCACGGGCAGGGCGTATGTGTTGATGGCCCGGATCTTGTTCTTACCATTCAGCTGACTCCTCAGGACTTGCCTGACCCTCTGCAGGTACTTGGTGGTTGCAGCCTTTCTAGCGGCCTCTTCATGGTTCCCATTTGCCTGCGGGATCCCCAGGTACTTGTAACTGTCCTCTATGTCTGCAATGTTGCCTTCTGGTAGTTCAATCCCCTCAGTTCTGACTACCTTCCCTCTCTTTGTTACCATCCGACTACACTTCTCCAGTCCGAACGACATTCCAATGTCATTGCTGTATAGCCTGGTAGTGTGGATCAGTGAATCGATGTCTCGTTCACTCTTGGCATACAGCTTGATGTCATCCATGTACAGGAGGTGGCTGACAACTGCTCCGTTCCGTAGTCGGTATCCGTAGCCAGTCTTGTTAATGATCTCACTGAGGGGGTTCAGGCCTATGCAGAACAGCAGTGGTGAGAGAGCATCTCCTTGGTAGATCCCGCACTTGATGGTAACTTGTGCTATGGGCTTGGAGTTGGCCTCTAGTGTTGTACGCCACATCCCCATTGAGTTCCTGATGAAGGCTCTTAGGGTCCCATTGATCTTGTACAATTCTAGGCATTCCAGTATCCAGCTGTGGGGCATTGAGTCATAGGCCTTCTTGTAATCAATCCAGGCAGTGCACAGGTTGGTCAGTCTGGTCTTGCAGTCTCGGCTGATTGTTCTGTCTACCAGTAGCTGGTGTTTTGCACCTCTGGTATTCTTGCCAATTCCTTTCTGTGTCCCGCTCATGTATTGACCCATGTGCCTGTTCATCTTAGCCGATATGATGCCTGACAGGAGCTTCCATGTAGTACTGAGGCAGGTTATTGGTCGGTAGTTGGAGGGGACCGGTCCCTTCTTGGGGTCCTTGGGGATCAGGACCGTCCGGCCTTCAGTTAGCCATTCCGGGTGTCTCTCGTTAACTAGCAGCTGGTTCATTTGTGCTGCCAGACGCTCGTGGAGTGCAGTCAGCTTCTTCAGCCAGTAGGCGTGAACCATGTCGGGCCCTGGTGCTGTCCAACTCTTCATACTGGAGACCCTTTCTTGGATATCTGCCACTGTGATGGTTACTGGACCCTGTTCAGGGAGGTCGCTGTGGTCTGCCCTCAGATCCTCTAGCCACTGAGCATTGCCGTTATGGGTTGCATCCTTCTCCCATATGCTCTTCCAGTATTGCTCCGTCTCCAGCCTTGGTGGTGCTGTTCTCTTATTGTTCCCTTGCCACTGAGAGTACACCTTTGCTGGTTCTGTGGAGAACAGCTGGTTTATTCTCCTGCCTTCTATCTCTCTGGTGTACCTCCTCAAGCGGCTGGCCAAGGCTGTGAGTCTTTGCTTGGCAGTTTCCAAGGCCTCAGGTATGGACAGCTTGCTGTATTTCTTAGGCACCTTATTTGTCGCACCTTTCTGCAACTCCGTTAGTTGGCTAACCTCCCTCCGTGCTACTTTGATCTTGCCCTCTAGCCTCCTTCTCCATGGAGGGTACTGCCCCTTGTCGATGTTCAACTTGTAGCCAAGCATCTCACTGATCACTGTTGCCGTATTGTAGATCAGCTTGTTAGTGTCGGTAATCGTGGTTGTAGGTATTGTCCGTAGTGCTGCATTAACATCATCTAGCAGACCTTCTGAGGGAACTTCACGTAATCTTGGTAACCGGCTACGGGGGATCCAGGTTTCAAGCTTGGCCATGATCCTATTTTTCAGGTCAGTTCCTCTCGCACTCAACGATCCTTCTCCTATCGCACTTGGGGCTATGTACCCAATCTCGGGTGGGGGTGATGATATCTCCCCCCTGACCTGGCGTCCTGACTCCTCCTTGCCGTAGCATTTGTGTTGTACCTCGTCAATTTCTAGCTGTGAGAGCAGTCCCTTCTTTCGAATGTTGGAACACTGAGCTACTAGTTGTTTCGCCGTCATTGTGGATGTTGGGTATCGAAGAATCCATAGGTCCCTCATCCTATTCATGTAGCCCCTTCCGCCGGGGTTACTTGCATAGTAGCATTCCAACAACGCCCTGTTTTCGTCTCTTGCCCACCGATGCCTTCTTGTTCCAGTAGCCCACTTTTCGTCAGGGTGCCCTGGTTCCTCAACACCTGACGCGGACCTTGTTGATCCGGGCGACGTCCGAGCCGGCATGCCTTCATATTTATCTGTCTCGCTCATGTCTGCGGTAGGCTTGCTTAGCATAGGGGGTCTAGCCTTAGGACCCTTACTGGATACAGACACCCCAGGCAGGAATCGAACTTGCGATCCTCTGTTCCAAAGGCGTGTAGTCTAACCACTACGCTATCCAGCTGCTATATATATATATATATATATACACACACACACACACACACACACACACACATTAGGGGTGCAACGATATTCGTATCTATATTGAACCGTTCGATACAGTGCTTTCGGTTCGGTACGCATATGTATCGAACAATACAACATTTGTAATTTATTTTATCAACTTTCCTTCTGACGATGCTGTCTGTGTTGAGCGCTCAGTGAATCTGCGTTCGACTACTCCGCCTAGGCTGCACTGTCGAGCGCAGATTCACTGAGCGCTCAACACAGACAGCATAGTCAGAAGGAAGAGCGCAGGGCAAGCTAGCAAGACAGAAGTTAAGCTCTCCTTGCAAGATGGACCTCCCCCACTCTCATTCAGATCTGGCGTTTGGAATTATTTTGGTTTTCATGTGACGTATGACCCTGAAGGTAAGCGAGTCATGGACTAAAGTAAAACAGTATGTTGGATGTGCCATGTAATGCTCAATTACATGGGTGGGAACTAGTGTGCTAGCGCAGTTAGCTCGTTAACGTGTTGGCCGTCTAGCCCCATGCACGGGGCGATCGGCGGTAGCTCGTTAACGGAGATTTGCTGTGTTGTGGCGTTAACGTCATTTCAACGAGATCAACCTGAAAGCACTAGTGGGAACACAACGAATATGACTGCACATTTACGCCGACATCATCCTAGTGCAAAGACAAAAACAACAAGCATGCTACTAACTTTAGCCGAGTCATTTAGACAGCTGTTAGCACATGATTCTCCTTATGCTGCTGAGAATATAGCCCAGAAGAAGCGGATAGTATAGCTTTTATTTTGGAAAGAGACATTTCTCTGTAATAAACTCTCTTTTCCAAAGATGAGTGATTCCTCAATCAGATACAGGGCTTGCAATATCGCTAGCCCGACGTCCTGGGGCTAGCGATTTTTTCAGTCGGGCTACCAAAATCTATCTCTTCCCTGCCCGTCGGGCTATTGTAGGAAGGAAAAATATATGTCAATGCTTTTGCATTTTTTCAGAAATGTAGCTGGGTAACTTGTGGGGATAGGTTAATTGGATAATCCAAATTGCCACTAGGTGTGAATGTGCGAGTGAATGTGAGTGTGAATGGTTGTCTGTCCATGTGTGTTAGCCCTGCGACAGACTGGCGACCTGTCCAGGGTGTACCCTGCCTCTCGCCCTATGACAGCTGGGATAGGCTCCAGCGCCCCCCGCGACCCTGAAAAGGATAAGCGGAAGCAAATGGATGGATGGATGGATGTAGCTGGGTAATTATGTCATTGGCATCGGTGAGCCACTGTCAATATGTGACATATTGTAATTGCGTTTGAATTTGCGCTTGTTTTTTTGCTTTCACTTTGCAATCGTGCGAACTGTGTATAGAGAGCGACAGCACTGATCTGTGAGTGATGATAATTTGTGCACCAATTCCTCTGACATCGTCTTATCAATCGTTAGCTTACTATGCAAACATGACAAGTGAAATCTCCCGCAGCTTAAACATGTGAGAGGTTGATCGCGCAGAGAATCGCTGAGCTTATGTGAGTGCGTGTGTAAAAGCAGCACGATATATATTTTAGTTCTGCTGAGCCAAATAAGACAGGTCAGGGTGAAGAAGTGACAGCCAAAGAAAAGCTTACCAAAAAACGGAGAAGTTATGAGACTATAAGGCAAAAAGAAAGTGCAGCTTTATGGTTTCATGGACAAAATAATTTCTGTGGCTGCAATATGACGAGCTAAATAACCAGGGCTGCACATAAGTGGTCCGCAGGTGCGCATTCGCTGTCAAAATAAAAAACACGCACAAGGGTTAGGGTTAAATTTAAAAACTGTACTTTTGAGTTAAAATATATATTTACAATTTTAATAAATGACAAATTAAAAAGGCATGAACATTTTTTTTGTATCGAAAAAATATCGAACCGTGAGACCAAAGTATCGAACCGAACCGAACCATGAATTTTGTGTATCGTTGCACCCCTATATATATACATATATATATATATATATATGTATACAGTGGGGCAAAAAAGTATTTAGTCAGCCACCGATTGTGCAAGTTCCCCCACCTAAAATGATGACAGAGGTCAGTAATTTGCACCAGAGGTACACTTCAACTGTGAGAGACAGAATGTGAAAAAAAAATCCATGAATCCACATGGTAGGATTTGTAAAGAATTTATTCGTAAATCAGGGTGGAAAATAAGTATTTGGTCAATAACAAAAATACAACTCAATACTTTGTAACATAACCTTTGTTGGCAATAACAGAGGTCAAACGTTTACTATAGGTCTTTACCAGGTTTGCACACACAGTAGCTGGTATTTTGGCCCATTCCTCCATGCAGATCTTCTCGAGAGCAGTGATGTTTTGGGGCTGTCGCCGAGCAACACGGACTTTCAACTCCCGCCACAGATTTTCTATGGGGTTGAGGTCTGGAGACTGGCTAGGCCACTCCAGGACTTTCAAATGCTTCTTACGGAGCCACTCCTTTGTTGCCCGGGCGGTGTGTTTTGGATCATTGTCATGTTGGAAGACCCAGCCTCGTTTCATCTTCAAAGTTCTCACTGATGGAAGGAGGTTTTGGCTCAAAATCTCACGATACATGGCCCCATTCACTCTGTCCTTAACACGGATCAGTCGTCCTGTCCCCTTGGCAGAAAAACAGCCCCATAGCATGATGTTTCCACCCCCATGCTTCACAGTAGGTATGGTGTTCTTGGGATGCAACTCAGTATTCTTCTTCCTCCAAACACGACGAGTTGAGTTTATACCAAAAAGTTCTACTTTGGTTTCATCTGACCACATGACATTCTCCCAATCCTCTGCTGTATCATCCATGTGCTCTCTGGCAAACTTCAGACGGGCCTGGACATGCACTGGCTTCAGCAGCGGAACACGTCTGGCACTGCGGGATTTGATTCCCTGCCGTTGTAGTGTGTTACTGATGGTGACCTTTGTTACTTTGGTCCCAGCTCTCTGCAGGTCATTCACCAGGTCCCCCCGTGTGGTTCTGGGATCTTTGCTCACCGTTCTCATGATCATTTTGACCCCACGGGATGAGATCTTGCGTGGATCCCCAGATCGAGGGAGATTATCAGTGGAGTTTGGAGTCTGACTGTTTGAGGCTGTGGACAGGTGTCTTTTATACAGATGATGAGTTCAAACAGGTGCCATTCATACAGGTAACGAGTATATATTTATATATATATATATATATATATATATATATATTTATATATAAAATATGCATATTTTCAAACAATTTCATCAAGCAACCCACTGCAACCACAGTGGGTGTGACAGGACTTTAGCAATTGATGTCACAGTGACTGTCAGCAACCTTCAGCAACAATTCACAACTGAGTTTTGCCTAGCAACCAAGAGAGCCAAGGGGGAGGAACCAAGGGGGAGGAGCCAAGGATTCCTGAATATTTCCCAGACTTGAAACTTTACTGTTAAAAAAAAAGAAGTGAGATACATTCTTCTATGCTGCTGCAGTCAGCCATTATTATGGTAGCATCCCAAGTGCAGATGTGAGGGAAGCCTCTGATTATGCAGAATCTTATGTATGTTCAAGTTAATGAAGTAATGAGTTGTAATGTGTCTATATGTGCACTACCAAAGAAAATATCGTGGCTAACAATGTTTCCCCTCTGGAAAGTTTGGCCAAAAGAAGTCCAACTCTGCTTCTTAGACTGGAGCTGATGATGATGATGACAGTCATACAGCACAAAATATTTCATCTCAGGAAGGAAAAATCAGTTTTTCCAGTTTTTGTTGCTTAGTGGTATGGAAAACACTGAATTCACACAGTTACTTTACATTAAGTATTACTTACTTAGATGACTTCAGACCACGGACTGAGACGGGATCGTCTCAGGAACTGTCCGCATATAATCCCCAAACCCAAGTGTAGAATTTCCCTTCAGTGTTTCACTGCTACAACAAAAAAGCATTTCATTTTTGCAATTTCACCTTCTTTGATTTAATCTCTACATGTAAATGACTCGAGCAGACTGAGTGACTTCAAACCGTGTCTGATGGTTCAGACAGGAAATCAATCCATGTTGAGCAGAAGCTGTTTTATTCGATCGATGATTCAGCTGACGAATACTGCACGTCTCCTCTGCTCGCACTCATCAGCACAGAATCCTCTTTTCTCCACAGTTCTGCATGAAAAGTTTGCTTCTTAACTTCTCGTGTTATTAGATTTGACTAGCTCATTTTTCATCTTGACAGCTTCATTAAAGCACCCTGAAAAGACTGAAAATATTTATGTGTGTGTGTGTGTGTGTGTGTGTGTGTGTGTGTGTGTGTGTGTGTGTGTGTGTGTGTGTGTGTGTGATCACAAAGTTTCCCTCATATCTGTGCGTCCCCGGCTCTATTTCAAAAGCAGTTTTTACCTTCTTCCCATCTCCCCCTCTTTTAACATCTCCCTCCTTCACGCCCATTGTCCCTCATTTCTCCATCATCCATCTGGTCCTTTGTCATTACCCTTCGGTCTTAGTCCTTTTTCAATATTTTATTCCCCCTTTTCTCCAACCTTACCACTTATTTTTTCCTCCTCCTCCATCACTCTTTGTTTTTTCATCCGAAAGATGAAAAAAGGGAAAACTGTTTGTCTGCTGGATGTCAGTTTGTCTCCAGCCTCTCCAAATCTCTCCCTGCTCTCCTATTGGCTGGCTGGACTCTCTGCTGTATTGGTATTGGCTGGTTCCAGCAGGTGAGGCATAGCTGTGCCACTTAATCAATGCCCTGCAGTGGGGGAAGCATGTGCCAGACACAGTGCAGCAGCAGCAGCAGCAGCCATCAGCGTTGGCAGCTCTCCACGACGCTGAGCGTGGGGATGGTGTGACCTTCAGACGGCCGGGACCAGTGGGAGAGACACACGTGCACGTGAGCACAAACTGCACTTTTTCCTTGCCAATCATGTTCTGCCCCAAAATGTCTGCAGGCCATGCGTAGCACTCCACCTCTCCTCTGCAGGAGAGAACGTTCAGACTCTCACAAAGGAGCTGTGAGTGCGGCGAGCAGGCATTACTTTGTGAAGGTCAAGAAGAAGCTCGGATAACACATGCACACACAAAATGAGGCCGCAGAGGCTGCAGATGCATGAAAGCGCTCTGAAAAACATGCATTTTAGCAACAAGAAAGACACTGGAGAACAAAACCAAGGACACCTGACCGCCGCTATGAAGTGTTTTTACATTTACAGCTCAGCTCATTTGATCGAGACCAGGAGGGAAAAAATGTCCGGTTCACTTCTAATTCACGCTGGCACGTTAACTCAGTGATGCACAAAGAGACAATGTTGTCAGTACTTGTAGGCCATAACTGCAGGCCTAAAATTTCTCACACATTGCTATGAATTATGACAAACAGGTAGAGATGGAATGAAAATATGGAGCCTCACACAAAAATATTCTGGGGCATATCAATGTCACAGAGATGATACAAACAGCAGGCCACAGTCAAATGGATCAAAATGAACTCTCTGCAGTCGCTGCAGCTGCTCCATTATGTCTGAAATCTCACAATTGGGATTTTTCATCAACCTCATCGTGCATTTGTGGGTGTTACGTGTCCTACCGGAGATTTCCTGTACATTTTTTTTTGCCAGAAATCAGTCTCAGGATCAACCGCTGGACTCTGGAGGATCCACAGCCTGAAAGTGGGATGTCCAGGCCTCAGGACACCATCATGACAGGAAGACTAATGAAAAGAAAGATGCAGTCTTTGTCTTTCCCAAAGATCCTTCAGTAGGCTCACGTTCACATGGATGGTGTTGACAGCCACTCCATGATCCTGGCTCCAGTTGGACTAAACTAACTGAGATGGGTCACTAATGTAAAGATTGCCCAATTTAAAACAGGGCAAAACAAGAGTTTGGTGTGAAAATGAAAGCAAGTCAGTTTTGTTCCGGGTATCTAAATTTCTTTGTCAAACATTAGAACTCAGAATTAGCACATAGATAGCTGGAAGTTACAGGTTAGGTGCTGCGCTCTCCTTCACCAAAGTAACAGGCATGTAGTCGTACATGCAGCGACCACATCACCTGTGTGGACTTCTACCTACGGCCGCAGAGCTCAGGAGTTCATCACAGAAACTCTGGAATATAGTTCATCTCAATTTATGCTATTAAAAAACAGACATTAATCACCAAAATCTTATTTACCTTCAGAGTCTCTCAGTCGAGCTTGAAAATGGATTAATGCTATTAAAAAGTTACAAAAAGGTGATGAAATCAGTCTATCATTTCTGATATTACACAATATATCGAGCTAAACTAAAAAGAGTTTCTCAAAGCTCTCATATAACAGAAGGATCCAGTTACTACTGCTAACAAAACCTGAGATTCTCTATAGCTGTAAGTGTCAAAGCCTTCAGCAAACGATGGCTGGACGCCAGCATTTCTACCTGTATTGGTGCATGTTATATCACATTTTCCTCATTGTTACTTGCTCATCAAATTCCCCTTAAATAGCAGCAAACAGGCCTCCCCGCCTGTCTGGGTAAATAGATCTGGTTTCCAGATCATGTAAAAATATTTCATTCTTTTTCCAACTTTACAAATATTCTACATCCTGGGTGAGACGTTTATTACTCATTCTGGGATTGTCTCAGTATAAACTGTAGTCCCCACAACATGGTTTGCAGATTTAAATAGAAATGACCAATAATCCACTCAGTTCGAAGCAATCCAGCCCCACTCTGACCTTGATCTCTGGAGCTGTGATGTGTGATGTAGTATGTGTGATTATAGAGTGGATTAAAGTGAACCAGCTACATGTGGAGCAATATTACTGCAAAGGACTAAACTGCAGGTTTTTTGTGATTGAGAGTATGACTCGGTAGCTGCTAGAGCTCTATGCAGCTGCCACTTGCTCTTCTCCTTATGCAACTCTTGGTAGGACTTAATCTTTTTATGATCCATAGAGCCGCTTTATTTTTAATCCTTTCATATTTACAGTTTAAGTTGCACTGCTGAATGTTAGAAAGAGTGCGTCATCTAGACTGTGGGCTTTGGAATGCTGGTGAAAACCCAGTTAGATAGCCAGTACGTTTCCAAGGTAAGGATGTGCGGGAATAGTTAAGCTTGTGAGAAAACAATTCCTCTCATCCATGATGAGACAGACATCATGTTACCAACAAACCAAAGGCTGTAAACCTCACGTGTGCTTAATGAGATATGATGTGTCTGTGGACAGCATTAAAACCATGATTCAAGTCAGCTTTATTTACACAGCACCAAATCACAACAACAATCACCTCAAGGTGCTGTGTGCTTAGGGCTGGGCCATATCATACCGTTCACAGTTATACCGGTGTAATGTTGGGCAATGATAAGAAAATTAAATATCACGATAGAATATGGGTAAAACGCACATGCGCAGTGCCTTTGTTTTCATATGCGCATGGTGGAAAAAGCATGGCGGCGACAGAGAATGAGAAGGGCGAAAGCGGATCGTCGAATGAAACAGATGAACCGGAACTGGTTTGTAAAAATGCTGCAACTCCAGTGGTGTGGAACTGGTTTAGCTTTCGTCCGTCAGATACACAACAAAGCACTATTTTTGGTAGCGCATGCTAGCGGGCCGTCGTTATTACCGTGTTGTTTGGAAAATACGGCGCACTTAAATGGTAAATGGCCTGCATTTGTATAGCGCTTTACTTAGTCCCTAAGGACCTCAAAGCGCTTTACACTACATTCAGTCATTCACACACACACTGGCAAGCTACATTGTAGCCACAGCTGCCCTGGGGCGCACTGACAGAGGCGAGGCTGCCGGACACTGGCGCCACCGGGCCCTCTGACCACCACCAGTAGGTGAACATGGGGTTAGTATCTTGCCCAAGGATATTTTGCATGCAGCCAGGAGGCAGCCTGGGATTGAACCACCGACCTTCTGATTAGTGGCTGACCTGCTCTGCCACCTGAGCTACAGCCACCACTTAAAATCAATCCTTTGATATTTCTGAAAGTCGACAGAGCCCCTTATAATCCCGTGTGCCTTATGTATGAACTCTGGTTGTGTTTACTGACCTCGAAACGATTTTATGTGCACGGCGCTCGAAAATCTGTCAGATGTTTCAGTACGACTTTGCTGAGCTACGAAGCCGCACCGCTTGATGGATTGTCGGAGCATTACGGCTGTCGTAGGCGGAGCCTCGCGGAGCACATACTGTGCTTCAACATAATATTACCGTACTGTGTGTGTATAACCTCTTTTTAAGTTTTGTGGATATTATACATGGTTATGCTGAGGATATGTCGGCCAGTTTACACTGGAAATGCCTTTTGGTTAAACCAGGGGTCGGCAACCTGCAGCTCCAGAGCCGCATGCGGCTCTTTAGTCCTTATAGTGCGGCTCCGCGTGGTTTGGGGAAATAAATTAGAAGTATTTAGCTGAATTGTATTTTATTTATGTTAGTTTGTTTTTAACTTGTAGTTCTAAATTGGAAGCTTATTGTGATGTTGAAATATAAATATAAAATTATATTCTATTAGTTTTTGATCGCTCAAAATAAGCATCACACTCGCAGAAGCCGGTGTACCCGCCAAAACACCGTGCATTTATCGAGACTTAACCCCAGGTAGGCCAATTATGGATCTTGGGATCCACATTATGTCAGCAGCTCCACCGTGAACTATGTTAAAAACAAACAGCGCTCACGCCTCACAGACGACAGCTTACAGTCCTGTACAGATGAAAGTGACTTCGTACAGCCCCGACCTGCAGACGCTGTGCGCAGAGGTTCAGGAGCAGAAATCCCGTTGTAAACATATCACGGCAGACCCAACGATGTTTCCATGAACACGCTTTTCAGCATCTCTTTATTGACCACTTTTCACACAGCCGGCTGTAGCTTTTCAGCTCACAGCCCGACAAACACCAACACAAGAGCACAGACCTTAAGGCGGCGAGGCGTGATTGCGGGTGCCGCTCAGGTGCGTCCACCTCCCCTGCAGCGGCGCTGCAGACCACGCCCCGCCACACACATTAAACTGGTAAAATACACATTTAGGCAGAATTTTGCAAATATCTATTTTTCTTTTTTTAGCAGCATAGAGCTTTTTTCCAGTTATTTTTTAAAAGTCAGGTCAAAGCTCCAAAAGCCCAAAGGCGATATAAGGGGGGCGGCTGACAACAGTTTTTGTTTGCTGGATCATTTTAGTTCAGCTGGGCATCTTTGCTTTTGTTATATTTCTTTAAGAGTTCAAAATGTGTTCATTACATAAATAAAATGTAATTTTCTCTGTACACTTCATGAATTTCATAAGCAACACACCTTAGTTGTTCACACAAAGCATAAAGGTAAAAAACAATATATGCAGTGTTATCTTCATTTTAGATGTCAAAAAGTATTTGCGGCTCCCAGTGTTTTTGTTCGCGTGGAAATGGCTCTTTGGGTCTTAAAGGTTGTGACCCCTGGTTTAAACTGTCAGCAAGGAATTTGCATTTGCACTGTTAAATTTTTATATATCTTTAATGCACATAAAAAACAGCTGCTTGTTTAAGTGAAAATACATTGATGGGTTTTTTTGCACTAATAAAGTTGTGGAGTTGTAAAGTATTTATTTTAGTGTTAATTATATCGTCAGTTATATCGTTATCGCATATTTTCAAATGCATATCGTGATAAATATTTTTGGTCATATAGCCCTGCTCTACGGTGTGCTGTAGGCTAGACCCTACAATAACTGACAACTAGTTTTATAGTTCTACAGCAGTTTGCATTGGAAACAGATTTTATACAGAACATAGCAAAATAAATGAAGAACAGCTTGACCTGTGCAATATGAAACCAAAGTCATAGAAGAGCCTGTGGTGCTACTGCTAGTGTTAGCAACACCCTGCTAAGACGTCTGGCGATGTGATGACCCGCATCAAAGTTTGAAGCTGAGCCCAACTTAAAAAATCAGGTTCAATATCATCTGTAAAAATATACTGTAGCTTTTGTGTTTGAGAGAAATTTGAATTTCATCAGTAATTAAAATATAATAGACTGCATCGCATCGGCCCCATGCGGGCTGCGACCGGGAGACCACGTCCTAATGTGGCCAAATTCGGCCACTTCAAACAAAAGGAACATGTGAAAAGCCGCGGCAGAGAATTAAAAGGAACGGACTTCAGCGTGAACAACCAGTTCCCCAAAGAGATCCTGGAACGACGCAGGGTCCTCTTCTCAATCCGACGCGGCTTCATCCAGAAGGGCTCCCGCGCTGTCATCGCTGTGGACCGGCTGTACGTGGACGGACAGCTCCACCGCGACCCCGGCATCACTCCGTGGCTGTATTAACTTCACACCAGATAAGAATCCGCTACACCCTTTCCCTATCCACTCACACTAACTTGCATTAACATCTGTTTAACTTACCAGTATCAAATCACATCTTAAGTGTAATATCATAGCAGAATTAACACCGTCACTCTCCGTCAGTGATTTAATTGGAATGTTTACGTTTTGTTTTGGGGTTTTTTTCTTCTCGTTTTTTTTTTCCCTCTCTTTCCCCCCCTCTTGGTTTTATGCTACGCACCCTTGTCCTTGGTTCCTTTCTTTATTTCTTTCACTGCTTCTATCACCTGATTCCACACTCATCCACAAACAACATCCTTTATTTCGACACATACGCACAGCACGATCACACACAGTCATGCGCTGAACGGCAGCACATTTACATCAGTCAGACAGCGCACACAGACCTATAGGATACACACACTAAAGCCAAGCGTACTCATATTAGGAAATATGCAAACACATAGTCAGACTCAGGGAGCATCTCGCCACACATTTTTTCTCTCTCTCTCCTTCTCTTTATTTACAAACAAGTGATGTATTCTCTCCACCTGTCTAAGCGACACACACAGCGTACACCCCTAGTTATACACAAACATCTATGGGTGCACTAAGGTTTGTTACATGGAATGTAAATGGAGCTGGCTCCAGAGAAAAGAGGTTAAAAATATTTAATCAACTCAAAAAACTACAGGCAGATGTTGTCCTTTTACAAGAGACCCACAGACCTCTTAGAGGTTCGAATGGACTTAAAACACCTGAGTTTCCTAATGTGTTCTCAGCTTGTTATAATTCTAGACAAAGGGGAGTAGCAATTTTAATACATAAAAAAAATTATTTCACAGTACTCGATACAGTTATAGATCCAGAGGGCAGATTCTTAATCATTAAACTATCTATATTTGATAAAAAGCTATGTATTGCAAGTGTATATGGTCCAAATGTTGATGATCCCTCATTCTTTCACGTTTTTTTCAGTGCACTCTCTGAACACAAAGATGAAGACTTTATTAAATATTTAAAAAAAGAGTGGACTTCATATTTAGACTATAATGACACTCCCGAAACATCAGCTTCTGTTCTATGGGAAGCAGGGAAAGCTGTGATGAGAGGTAAAATAATTTCTTTCTCATCACATAAAAAGAAAAAAGAAAACTAGAAGAAGCCTACGCGTCCCACCAAGATCAGGAAACATTGAACAAAATACGCAAAACAAAACTAGAATTAAATGAGATAATTGATTTAAAAAAAAAACAGAATTCTTATTACAAAGACTACGCCTACAAAATTATGAACATGGTAATAAATCCGGTCAATTAGCAAACCAGCCAAAAAATAAAGAAAGAAAAAACAACTATATGTGCTGTTCAAGATTCATCTGGGAACACAATATATGACCCGAAACAAATAGGGATTTCTATAAAACATTGTATTCACCACAAATAAACCATCTAAAAAGGAAATTGATCAGTTTTTGGACAACATAACTCTTCCAAAATTATTGGACACTCAAGCAATGGCACTGGATTCACCACTGACACCAGGTGAACTCCAGGAAGCTCTGATAAGTATGCCCAATAATAAGGCTCCAGGTCCAGACGGCTTTCCTGCAGAATTCTACAAAGAATTCTGGACGATTCTGGCACCAGTTTTCTACAGAACGTTGTTGGAAATCAAAGAAAAGGGCAGACTTTGATCAAATATGAATTCTGCAAACATTAATCTCTTGCTAAAACCAGGCAAAGACCCTGTATATCCCTCAAGCTATCGTCCAATATCCCTTATAAATGTAGACCTTAAAATAATCTGCAAAGCTCTCTCAAAGAGATTGGAGAAAATAACCCCCCTCTTAATTCATCCTGACCAAACTGGTTTCATAAAAGGTCGGCACTCATCAACAAATACACATAGATTACTTAATTTGATAGACTACTCATACAGTAAAAACCTTGAAACTACAATATTTTCTTTAGACGCAGAAAAAGCATTTGACAGAGTTAACTGGAAATTTCTATTTGCAACTTTACACAAATTTGGTTTTGGATCCTCTTTCATAAACTGGTTAAAAATATTATATAATTCCCCAACAGCTTGTGTCAGAACAAATGACCAGACATCCTCCAGCTTCTGTCTCTTGAGGGGCACCAGGCAGGGATGCCCACTCTCCCCTTCACTGTTTGCAATTTTTATTGAACCACTAGCAGCAGCAATTAGACAGAATTCAGTAATTAAGGGCATAAAATGCAAGAATGTGGAACATAAAATCAGCCTTTATGCGGATGATGTGTTACTCTTTCTCCAAAACTCACAAACCAATATCTCTGGGGTGATTGAATTGATAAACTCTCTTGCAAGAATATCAGATTACTCAATTAACTGGTCAAAATCTACAGTCCTTCAGATTAATTGCTCTTTCCATAATTCCTCTTCTACACCACTGCAATCAGGAAATATAAAATATTTAGGTATTAATGTTTCTCCCAAGCTTGCAGATCTAACTAAATTAAACCATATCCCAAAGAAGGTAGAAGGCGATCTGGCTAGATGGAAATGTTAACCCATAACACTTATGGGAAGGGTTGCCGCTATAAAAATGATGGTCTTACCAAAAATAAATTATTTATTCTCAATGATCCCAACTAAACCGCCACAAGATTGGTTCAGATCTCCAACGGCATGAATGCTTCAAAAGCGTCAACATCAGCTCTTCTCTGACAGCATGGTGGGAGTTTCTAAAATTGACGGCGTCTTCATTAATCCCATGCAAACGTACACCTATCTGAAACAACCCTGACATATTACAAAACAATAATATGATAAACATTTCAGATTGCAGTGGTAAAGGAATCAAATATTTAGAACATATACTAGAAGGAACAGAATTTATTTCATTTGACAGACTAGTTACACAATATGGGATCAACAAGAAAAGATTTTTAGAATATCAACAAATTAAATCCATAGTAAAAAAGAAATTTAAACCGGGTCAAGTTGAACTACAAACACCACCAAGTGTGGTTCAATTTCTTACTCTTAAACCCCCAAATTACTTTCCAAAATATACAGAATGCTTTCTAAAACAGATGAATCAATATCACTTCCTATTGCAAAATGGGAAGCGGATTTATCAGTTAACTTAGACCTAAACTTCTGGTCTCAGATTTGCTTAAAAACCTTTCATCTAATTAGAAATCCCAGTCTTCAATTAATTCAATACAAAATATTACATAGAGTGCACTATACAGGTCATCGGATGTTCAAGATGGGCTTTACGTCTACCAACAACTGCTCACACTGCCAAACCAATTCACCGGACAATTATATCCACGCTCTTTGGTTCTGTCCACCAGTTCAGAAGTTTTGGCGCGAGATATGTGAAGACTTATCGAAGTGTCTGAAATGTAACATTCCAACTTCCCCCTTAGTGTGTTTGTTGGGCAGCTTAGATAATGTCACTTCAGAAAAGAATATCGCCCATATGGTTTTCACTGCCCTATGCATAGCCAAGAAAACAGTCCTCATGAACTGGAAAAATAAAAATAATCTTAATTCTAACCAATATAGAAATTATCTATTAGATTACATTAGTCTCGATACAGCCTCTGCCACCACATCAGATCAATTGCTCTGGGCTCCTTTGAACAGCTGCATCACCTAGTGGGGGTGGGGGGTCATAGTTTAGTTCCACCTTCGCTGTTGTGATTGGTGTGGGGGTAGGGACAGGCTTAGGGCGTCGGGGGGTTCCCCAGGAGCATCTTCCTTGGAGGGCTCAACCCGGGGTAGCGGTCATGGCCTATTAAGGGCTCTGTTGCTCTTAGGTGACGGTTTCCTCATGGCTGCGTGCAGCGGGGCTAGGGGAGGGTCTGTGCTGATGGACGTGGGTTACTGACCTGGTAGCCTGGCTGCTCCTGGGTGGGTCTGGGACGGGCGTGAGGTTCTGGGGGCGCTCCGTCTCTGGGCTGGGGCCCTGGCTGGGCCTCGGGGGCTTGGGTCCTGGTTGGTGTGTTGCCGGGGTTGTGGGCGGGTGGGTGTATGGGGGCCTAGTCCTGGCGCAGGGTGCCGCCGGTGCATCGAGCCACCTGGGGGGGCTCTTCAACTGGTGGGGGAGGTTGTTACATCTTGCAGGAGCTCTCCTCTCTTCAGGAACTCACTATGCAGGAGGGGGAGATACAGGAGAGGTGGAGGAAGATCTCAGCCTGGGCATCTATTGTCTTGCGTAGTCTGGAAGATGAGTGGATGACGGGGTGGGTGCAGTTTTCTCTGAGGTGGGATCGTGGGATCGGGTGGGCTGTCCCGGGCTCTGTGGGGCCGGGCGGCGCTGCTGTACTGGGCCCCGGTCCGGATGGGCCCGGACCCCCTTTCCCTGGCGGGTTGCGGAGTATGGGGGTGCCTACTGGGGTCAGCTTTACCTGCTGCTCTCTGGCAGGTAGCTCCATGCCCTCCTGGGTTTTAAATGCACCTTAGAACACACATGCATCAACACTACATATGAGCGGGCGGAGGGAGGTTTGGAGTCTTCACCCCCCGTTCTCTGCGGCCTGCTGGAGTGGGGGGGCTAGGAGGAGAAGTTGGCCGTCCGACTGGGGTCTGGAATGTGAGGCCTCCCTGCTACTGCGGAGTCGGGGCGGTCTGCTTCTCCCCACCGCAGGGAAAAGGGTAACACCACCTGGGTCTGGGTGCAGTTTCCCCCTCCAGGGGCAAGGGTACCTAGACCCGGGGCATATACTATATGTATGTATATATATATATATATATATATATATAATGTTCTTCCTCTACACCCCCCCCCCCCCCCCCCCAATTTTTGCACATGTCGAGGAGCGTGTCAGGCTACATTTCACTGTGTGTTATACTTGTATAACTATGCATGTGACAAATAAAGAACCTTGAACCTTGAACCTAGAGTACGCTTGGGGAGTGTGATCGTGTGTACAGCGTCTCTTTATGTCTGTCTCCACGTTGGTTGAGTGTGGAGTAAGTGCATATGAGAGCATGAGGGTGGGAATGGATGTTTGTGTCTGTGTGTGCCTGTATGTCTGTGTCTATATGTCAGGTTGGGTGTCAGGCGCCACCTCTCTGGGGACATCTCAGGCCCTCCAAGGTTTGGAGGCCTATCTCCCCCTACCACCACTTCCCCTACCGGTGGCAGACGCCCTCAAACATCGGTGCGTTGGTGGTTCTTTGTGTCCGGGGATGGGCGTCCAGGTACACACCGGCTCACTCCTTGGCGGCCGCTTATCGGGGCCTGGAGCCTGGGGCTCACTTGGGCCCCTTCGGGGGTGGGGTGCCCCCGGCCTCTCGGCCTGGGGCTCGGTCACTCAGGCGCAGCTGGCTGCCGGCGGAGCTCACGGGCGCGTCACTGCAACTCCCCCTGGCTTCTGCTCCGCGGCTGCTGAGTGAGCCCTCATCTGGGACTCTCCTCAGCTCTTTCTGGGACAGTGGCGCGGCTGCCCCTCTGTTGGTCTTCCTTGGTCTCTTGTGTTCTGGGGGCCTCTGGATGTCTGGAGTTTTGATCTCCTCCATACCTGCTTCATGCCCTGGAGGACGGGGCTGTGGCCCCCCCACACCCTCTAGCAGATTATTACATGAAGGAACCTTTTAAAAAACAAAAAACAAGCGCGTCCATGCTCACAGGTGTACACACGGGTGATCACACCCACAAACTACACCCTTTTTGGCTCCTACCTCAAAGCACACTGTGTTCTGTTGATCTTATGTGCTGCACAATAATGTTTAATATTTATTATTTACTGTCATATTCCCATATATCATTGTGATGTTGTTTATTGTATTGTATGTAAAATGGGAAGCGGATTTATCAGTTAACTTAGACCAAAACTTCTGGTCTCAGATTTGCTTAAAAACCTTTCATCTAATTAGAAATCCCAGTCTTCAATTAATTCAATACAAAATATTACATAGAGTGCACTATACAGGTCATCGGATGTTCAAGATGGGCTTTACGTCTACCAACAACTGCTCACACTGCCAAACCAATTCACCGGACAATTATATCCACGCTCTTTGGTTCTGTCCACCAGTTCAGAAGTTTTGGCGCGAGATATGTGAAGACTTATCGAAGTGTCTGAAATGTAACATTCCAACTTCCCCCTTAGTGTGTTTGTTGGGCAGCTTAGATAATGTCACTTCAGAAAAGAATATCGCCCATATGGTTTTCACTGCCCTATGCATAGCCAAGAAAACAGTCCTCATGAACTGGAAAAATAAAAATAATCTTAATTCTAACCAATATAGAAATTATCTATTAGATTACATTAGTCTCGTTTTCTTCAGCTTGTTTTATTTTTTCTTTCTCAACAGGTGAAATTAAAAAAGTATCTACTGTTATCTATTGTTAGCTAGTTTATTGTGATGGTGTTGTTTTTACTATGTTGCTCTTTGGTGATCGTGGTGATCCAGGTGTTTTGTTTGTTTTTCTTTTTTTTTCTCAGTATTGCAGAAGCACACTGCATTAAATGGCTGCAATCAAGCTCCGTTTACACCTTATACAAATATTACAAATATACACTTTCCTCAACAACATCTCAGAAGAGTTAAATGGCTCTATAACATTAATAAAGCTAGTAGTAGCTGAGTGTGTTTAGAGTGTTTGTGCTGTTGGCAAACTTAAGTCAAAGGTCATTAACAGGTAAATCAGGATCAGCCCATTTTTGTGGGTCATCGCCGATGCTTAGGTCCGGCTCTACTATATAAATGTCATTTTAGTCTATTATTAGGTGGTTGCCAGGCGACATTAAGGCGTCGTAATATATAATAAAAATATTCAAGTTTTGTGGCTATGAATTGAATGTAACTGTCATGAAATTATGGTATTCAAAAATGACATTTTAGCCCATTTCTAGTCAATATGATGATACTGTATGTTAGATAAGAACCACCAGGGCCGTACGATGGACGTACCTGTGTTGCTGTGTAGTAGGAATTTGCAGACAGAAAGAAATGTGTTGTGTTACAGTATTGAACCTGTTAGCAAAAGCAGCAATGCCTCATCGTGTAGTCAACTAACTGCACACATCCATCGTACGTTCACTACAAATCCTCCACCTCTATCCGCGTAAGCATCGTGTTGACATGCTCACCTTTCCCCATCTTTACCATGCATCCCACACAACATGATGTTACAGCAAGTCTGTTTGGGAGACGTGTCAACACAGAAATTAACAGGGTTATTTGGGAGGCTACATTTTGTAAAAGCTGCTCAGACAGCAGTTCTTAGATGCAGTACCAGCGTTGCTGTCATGGTTACAGTTACAGCCTGGTTACAGTGACATCAAAGCACAAACCAGGAAAAAAAATCCATTACTGTGAAAAACAGCAGTAACGGGGGGAGAAAAATATATGACACAGAGTTTAATTGACATTAGTCCTCCCCCTCTCCCTCCCCATCCTGCTCCTCCTGTCTCAAACACTCCTCCCACACCTTGCCCTCGTTCTTGACCCCTGACCTCCCTTCTCATGGGGCCTCTGCAGAGCTGTCTGGCCCCCCATGTCGCGGGCCTATTAACAGGCCTCGGCTCACTGTAATGATTCCTCTCCTTATGTCTGTGCAGCTGCTGTAGCGCTGAATAGAGAGGATAAATCTGGGATCCTCAGCATCATTGTTTCACTGCCACTCTCTGCTGTCGTGTGGGGCAGACAGAGCAGGGAATAGCTGCGGTTCACTGTCCCTCCCTCCTGTTGACAATTTATTTTCTCTGATTCAACAGATCTGCTGCTTTCGCCAGCACGTGTCACAAATTTCATTAAGCAAAAGTTGTGAAATTTCCAACTCAAGGACCTGATTTTTCAAGAGTCAAAAAATTTCTTTGTTAAGCTGGAAACTGACGTGATGGATTTCATCCCATCATGCTGTAAATTAAGATTATTGTGACCAAAACATCAGGTGAAATGTGTTGCAGTAACTCAGAAGTCCTCCAAACGCTGCAAACAACAAACGCTGCATGTGTTTGTGAACATTTGAATCTGTGTGTACAGTATGTGTCATGGGGCAGCAGACAGCTGCTGCAGGCTCCATCAGTCAGCTGCTGTATTTATAGGGTGATGACCACAGAACAACAACAGCTGCATCACACGGGGACAAACACAGAAAGTGAGAGAGAGGACGCAGGAATCTCTTCAATTTCACTGCTGCTCAAAATGGCCGGAGTAGCCAGTTAATGCCCAGCCCAGCGCTGACGGGCATAAAGTGCACAATGCAAATAAGACTGTACAAACTGCTGTTCTGGTTCAACTGCTAACCTGTAGATACCACTGATCCACAATGGGACGTTTACATGCTACTGTTTTAAGATAAAACTGCAAGAAAAAGTCTATTTTAGATGCTTGTGAACATGTAAATTAAACTTTTCTACATGTCAGCAGCCAGCTTTTTAGTGCCAACACTTTATTTGAGTTTCAAATCAAATCAGTCAGTCCGAGTGTTTTACTGTTGTACTATTCTATGACTGCAGATGGAGAGGATGCTCTAAAAATGCAATTAATAGTTTATCTGATATGCAGCGATGAACGGTATGGCATCCCGACCCCAGACCACCATCACGATGTTGAGGACAGGGCTCTGTGGGGGCCATACCATCTGTTGCAGGGCTCCTCCATGACTCCCCAATGATAATGCACCATAGACGATAATCCAAACTGATGACAGCTTTTGCACAGTCGTAGAGATCGATCTGCTTCGAGGGCATGAGTTCAGATAAATCCCTGTATAGAATTATCATGCTTGAGATTCCAACCAAAAGTAGAATCAGCGTGGAAGTGCCAAAAAAATGCAGTTGTTGATGATACAGAAACAGTCACTTGAAGCCCACAGCAGCGTGTCTGAATGAAAAGCATTTATGCCTCCTGGTCTCCGTACAGTCAAAGAGCCATGTCAGTGTTATTTTTCACGTGGCTTAAGTTGGCAGTGTAATTGCTGCATGTTGTTATATGGGTGTGATTTGTTGGGATTTTTTGGTTTTTATTGGCAAAAAGCAGAGTTATGTTCAGCCGCCAACTGTCATGGTGAGTCAGGCCCTGCAGAGACCAGACGTGTGGCCAGCGTTTACTCACCTGTAACTTAAAGAACGCTCCTACAGAGTGTTGCCGTTCACAGTGGAAGATCCTAGAAAAGCTCATAGTGATATTAAATATCTGTTGGTTTTCAGCTCTGCTAAAAAAAAACCCCACAGATGGAACCAATCAGTGTCTGCTAAACATCACTGCTCATGTCAACTGGACTCTTTGACTGTATATGTGCTGCTGGAAGGGATGTGGTCTATGTAACAACCTTCTAGGGTAGGTGACAGCATGTGTACGAGTATGTTATTTAGCACAAATGCAGTGAGTCAGTCTAAGGACAGAGCTTGCTAACTCAACTTTTTAGCTCATAACTAAGAACACCAGCATCTTTTCCAAATACGATCACTTCCGGCTCCAAAACAGAAATGTGATGATGTCCAATATACCTGTGTAGTGAAGTAGTTTCAGGGTCTTGGTGTTTGTGCATCAGGCTCATGGCACGTAGTGTAAGTGAACCACTTTAACAAAACCACCCGTGCTTTTCCTGCTGCGACAGGTTAAAATCTTTGCAGTGAAAACACTGCTGATCCTAAAGGGGCTGCACACCCACATAAGTGTTTTTTCACTCATTAGAATAATTAGGAGTCTGCTGTAGCTGGAGGTGGGCAGTTCCATGCTGCATTTATGTGTCACTAGCAAGACAAATAAAATAAGCTGCAGCGACGTATTACCAGTCAGTGAGTACCTGCAGTTTTTTACTCACTTCTATTCAACCCTGTTCAACAGGTATATTGAAGCCTCATTAAAGTTACAAATTATGGTGTTGCTTTCCAACGCTCGGTTAGTGCACACACTGTTATTGTACACGACAGCTCATTTCACAGGTGAGTGCAGGTTAATTCATTTGGCCAAAAAGAAAAACAGGTGCAACCAAACCAAGAGAACGAGCACGCTAACAAGTTAAAACACCTGGTTTACTGTAAGTGTGAGCACTTCACTGTTTTACCATCACACGCGAAGAGGAAATCAGTAAAGTTCAGCAAGGAAACAACATAGAAGTAAATCTGTGATCTCAGGTGGACCTTCAAGGATTATGATTTGCTTTTACTTTCCAGACACGACTGACAGCAACGGATCACAGCCATTAACTTATTTTGTTACCATTTAAAGTTTGAAGAAACTGTAACTTTGTAACTTTTTTATTACAGAGCAGAATGTGCACACGAGAGCTTCTCAGAAAGCAGAGAGACATCTGTGTTAGCTGGTAGCACTAGCTAACAACAGCAGTGTTCACAGTGACAAATCTCTACTAGTACTACTGATGACTGTCAAATCATCACTTACCCATTACTGCCAGGAGTCACCTGTGGATCCAGGGCTCTGCTTGTGTCCTAAGGATGGAGAGATGAGACAAGTTAATATTAAAAGGCTTCTCTGCCACCACAGCTGGAGAGTCTGAGACAAAGGGAAATCCAACTAGGAATGGTTGATCTGAGCTGCCTGGACAAGTAAACTTAGTTAAAATTAGTGTTACCCCCAACAAGCCAACGCACCAACAAAACCAACGTTTAAAACAATTGAAAGTTTAAACAGTGCATGAAGCTTCTTTAATAGTTAAAGTCAGAAAATCCTTTTTTTGTTTGTTTTTGAAGTCTATCAAAGCTTCTGACAAATAAAAAAAGAGCATTTACTTGTACACAGAAGTTTTATTTAGTATTATATTTTGTACAGCTGGCATGTTTCTGCAGTTTTTAAGCTGTGTAATTTTTTAGGCTGGAGAGCTGGTGAGAACCGCAAAGATACTTAGGGAGAACAAAACCAGGAAAACGTAAAAGCTGAATTTACCGAGAGCTGCTAAAATGTTTATGGTTGTAACAGCGATGTCCATGTGGGGAAAAATCTCCAGGTACAAACTGTGTGACCTCTAGAGACTGGATTCATCATGGTAGGAAATGAGCCCATAAACGTCTGATGGGCTTTGTGGTCAGGAATACGAGTGATGGTCTTCATTCAGGTTAAACAGAAGGAGACAGAAACTTGATTTGATTTGTTCAACGTAATAATGACTTTTATTTATTAATGGACTTGTTTTTAAAGGCACCCTTTCACGGAGAGTCCAAATCTGACCAGTCTATGCTTTATCACACGTGTGAATCATGCAATCCAATATTCCTTCTAGCAGTTATAGTTTCAAGTCATGGTAATGGCTTTTAGCCGCGTTACGTAGCCCTACATCAAAATGATCACATGCAGTTTGATGTGCAGATATTAAATCTGGGACGAAAAAACTGGTTTTTAATTTGGACTTTGCAGATTCTCCAATTTCCCGGGGATTCCATCGTGAATGTGAAGCAGCAGTTTTACATTATACTGCAAAGCAACTGTAAAGCGTCACTGCAAAGATAAAGGTCTGTGGAGAGTCAGGGGCCTGCTGACGCTGAAAGGATGTATCTGTAAGAGGAAGGTAGATTGTGTGTATGTGATCATTCGGCTGTGACGCTACCTGATTTCTAATGACAGGCCGCTCCTCTGTGGAGGACAAAGCCTTTTAAAACGAGTTTGGCGCCTTGTTTACAGTGTGTAAGGGAGCTTTAACGAGGCCCATTAAAGACACCTGGCGGCGCTGAGCAGGCTCACGAGAAAATGACGCCGGCTTCGGTTCCCTGGTCGCATCCCGTCCCGGCGAACCCCATTAAAAGTGCGATGCGTCTCGTTGCACGTGCTCAGTCTGTGCTGCTTCGTTTCCGTACGGCTTTGAAGCATTTAAAGGTTGGCGGGGACAAAGAGGCGAGTGAGCAGGAGGGAGAGGTTCATCCCGAGTTTGAGCTCAGCTGTGATGTAACTGTGGACGATGGCTGTGCCGCAGTCAATTTCAGAGGAGATATCCTCAAACGACCTCGCCTCCCTCCCTTCTAGCTGTCTCATCCTCTCTCTCTCTCCAGGCTGGTGTCATTTATCTCCTCCACGCCCCGTCTTTCTTGCATTTTTTTTGCTACAAAAAGCTCCAGCTACCCTTTTATACCCTCATGCGGGCTCTAATATTATCTCCTCTCTTGCTGTCAGCTCGTCCATGCATCACTGCCTCTGCTCTCAGGCTCCAGCACTCACACACAGGGAGGATAATATCTCCCGCTAAATTCATTTTAGCAGGACTCGAGCAGCACGTAGCAAAACGTCCAACCCCATGGTAAAGCTGCTCTCTGGATAACCTTACCGCTTTTAATAACAGTATATCCCCCAGACGTATTTAGTGCTACTATATGTTTATGGCCCCTCTGCACATCTCCAGCGCTCCCTGCGCCGCTCTCATCATCGCTCGCCTTTTGCGCTTCCCTCCCTCCCTCGCCTCTCCCTCTCCTCATGTAGCTGAGATGCTACTGCCATTACTAATTCACACTTAAGCTGATTATTTGTGAATATCAGATCATTTTAAACCCCTTTTGTGAATGCTGTGTCTCCACACACCTATATATGTGTGCATGAGTGTGTCTCCTCTCCTTTCCCTGAATGATGGAGGGTGGGGTAATCTGCAGCCCCGTTGCCATGACACCAGACAGCCCTTGCTTGGCGAAGGCACGTAGCTTCCTCTCTGCTCTATTTCCCCAGAGCCCTCCGCTCAGGAGCATGTGTGCATCAGTGTGTGCACGCGTGTGTGTGTGTTCTCTGAATCTGGGAGAGTCATATATGATGCACATGATGGAAAAAAACCCTCATATTTACTGTCTCAACATGTGCAGCGGAGGAAAGGATGGAGGGGAGGGGAAAGCAAAGAGGACCCATCTAAAAGGCAAATAAAGGATTTTTTAATGCAAATATTTGAGCTAAACCACTAAACTCAGGGTTAGGATTGGAAAAATATTAGTCTACTAGACATTCCTGTGAATTATAGTCAGCTTCATCCGCTCCTCTGCAGGCTTCCTGTTGCAGACGCTCGCAACATATGCCCACCGCAAATCTTCTTTTACGAAGCGGGTCGGTTGCCCCTGCAGCCATGTTTCATTTTTATTCGTCCTGGCTGCGGCTGAAGCAACTTACTCTGAAACCCAAACTGAGGGCAGCTTTTTCAGTCCACACGCAGTGACCCCAGTCACCTCACACACAGTCACGAGTGTCAGAATATGGGATTAGGAAACTTGCGACTGTTTTTGCGCGTTACCCTCTGCATGAACTGAAAATGAATCGCTGCAGCTGAAATATCTGAGCATGCCCAGAACTCCTTGTCGAGAGACAATGATGGCTCCAAAAAGTAAAGCGAAAGATGTTTTCTTGTCTAAAGAAACTCATTTTTATGCTTTGCAGGTTCTCTGTGTATATCTGTCCTTATTTTGCTTTTTTAATTTGAGACTTTAGGTTGAATTGCTCTGCCATAAAAGCTGTTCCCAGACCTGACGCAATTACTTTTCATATAGTCTCAAAAGGCAATCACAGCATTTTGAAGCACTCTCTCCTCACAGCTCTCGGAATCCTAATAAAAGTGTCCATGCCAGCTCCGATCCATCTCTCTATCTCCAGACTCCAGCCTAGATGAATAATTTAACAGGCTATATTTCCAGCCATCTGCTTCTCTCTCTCTGTCTCACTCCCTCGCTCGCTCATGCTCCCGCCATCAGTCTTCTCCTTCCCAGTAAAGTCCCTCAGATCGAATTCTGCTCCCTTTCTTATGCCGGCCTGCGGTTGGTGAAGCGGTTCCACATGTTTAATTCAAATTAGAAAATGTATTTTTCATTATTAGGGGTTCCTGCTCTCACCACCATTGTTTTGCCCTTTAAACCTTCCAATTAAAATGAAGATATTTAGGGTCAAAATAACTGCATTTACATCACAGATGCAGATTTCACTGGATACCCAATAAGGAGGAGGGTCGATGTCAAACATTTTTTTTCTCAAAGAATGGACGGGGAGCTGCTGACTTCTAATTCACAGGTGTTGCTGCTCCGTTGCTCGCTAATCTCGGGGAAATGTTGCAGATCTTCTGGTTTTCACTCAGTTGTCAGTAAAACAGGACAAGCACATGATGAATTACACCGTCTGTGTGACACGTTTTGAACATTAGCGAACAGAAATCAATTCCGGGGTTGATAAATGAAGCTAAACGAATGTGTGCCATTGGCACAAACAGGTGAAACATGCACGTCTGAGCCTGTTATCAGTCAGTGCGTAACTCAGTCTCACCTCTTGAACCCAGCAAACTGTGTAAACTGTGTCCACCTGTGAGTCAGCAAGAGTAACATTAAATGAGAAAAGGTAAACATGATGATTTAAAAGTAATGCAGAACACCTGATCACATTATAGCCCAGTGTTTTCTGGGCTACAACACATGTCCACCACAAACTGATGCATAAAAATTCACCTGAATGCAAGAATGCACAAATAAAACCTACGCCCATCAATTACACACTGGACTACATGTAAGAATACTGCCATCTACATCTGTAGATGCTCTTTGCTGGATAACAGGACGCACCTCTAAATCATCTCCAAAGCCTCTCTGTGGGTAACTGAAGCCAGAGGAAGCTTTGAGAATACATATACATCCCGCATCAAGTCATTAACGCCGATCAACATCTGCAACAGTGCCTGTCAGAGCCCAGCAGAGGTCAGCCAAGTTCCTCTTCCCTGTCTGCATAATGAGCAAAACGGCCACATGTTCCTCCACCAGCATCGTTTTCATTATCTGCGTGCAACAATTACACCGCCCAGGTAACTGATGATCACTGCCGTGCTCGCAGCCACGGTGCAAACAGGCGGGCAACACTCACAATCTGAGTGAAAAAGATCCCATAATTACATATGGAGAGACACTGGCTGGTTGCACAGCGGCTGGGATTTATGCAAGCAAATAAAAGCAAATCGCTGAGGAGAAGGCAGGAAGGAAGAGACGGGAAAAACGCCAGTGAAGGTTAATGTTAATGGAAGGGAGGACCACGAGAGACGACTGAGTCAGGCTGATGATGCGGCTGAAGATGATGATGAGAAGAACACGATTTTGTTTCCTTGTTAGAAGCAGACATAAAGGAGCGGACAACCTAAACACCTGTGCTTCCTAGTGTTGGAGCGCAGAGCGTGAAATCTGTGTTAATGACTTTTGGCCAAAGTGAGTTCTTTTTATTTTCTGCACAACAGCATTTGTGGCTTTTGTAAACAGTACTTGAACCCATATAAGCCACAGATGACGAGATGTCTCTGCATACTCGTCAGTCGGGCTGTTTATCACATGATGGCTGTGAGCTCTCATCATCTAGCTCTGCCGTTTTCTTTCTTTTCTTTTCGGTGGCATGTGTTTGCAATGCTGCAAATGTCACATGTGTCCTGCACAGCTAGCGCTGTATTTATGACAGACCACAACTGACAGTAACACATCAATCACTGACCTGAATTTCCACTTCCTGTTCTTGGAGAGCAACTGTAATACGCTCGACTCCTGGTTAAATCTCCCAAACACGCTGTGCTCTGAATTTGATCATATTTGAGAGACTGGATGGTTCAGACAGAAATAATCTCCAGTCCTGCATCTTTGCCACAATTAGCTCCAGATACCTTCAGTTAGGTTTTCCCATTTCATGATGCCGTGATACCACATTCTGTCACATCACTGCTTGATTTAAAGACAGAGCCGTATGACATCAGAATATCTTTTATTAAATGCTGACAGGATCTAGCACATCGCAAATTATAATCATGCATTGTATACAGACGAGCCACTAATTAAAAACAAAGGGAATTATCACTCATACTAAAGATTCTCTTATTAAATGTTTAAATGATGGTAGTGGGGAGTGTGACCAATTCCATACAAACTGATTCACATCACTGTCATCCTCGGGGACTCCTTTTTCCTCTGGATGGGAGCATCGCCATCCTAGTGGTGGCACCAACAGGCTGGCAAAGAAAACGGTGTCTTGCTTTTTATTTATTCTTCTTCTGCAATGATGCTGAAACACAACAAGAAGTAATTTGAAAACACCCCCCTGGCTGCACTCCTGCCTGGAAGAGATCTCTCCCATCAGGATAGAAAAGTCTCACCATAGCATGAAAGTGATCACTCAGAACTTTGTATTGATTGGATTACTCCAGGCCTCGAGGGCGGTGTCCTACAGGTTTTAGATCCAGGTGTCCTTGATCCAACACAGCTGATTTAAATGGCTTCAAGTTCTCCAGAGGCCAGGTAATGAACCAACCATTTGACTCAGGTGTGTTGACCCTAAAACATGCAGGACACCAGAGTTCCCCACCCTTGCTTTACAGGAACAACTGGCCCCAAACCACCACAGGATCTCCTCACCGTACAGTTCATGAATCAAGTTACAGTTTTTTGCATTACTTATGATAGATTTGATCAACAGTGACAGATACAGCTGCACACCTAGTGAAGAGTAGTTAGCGCTCTTTAAGAACATGTTATGATACCTCTGAAGTTCAGCCTGCCCAGGAAAGGACATCCCTGCTTCTTCTAGCACTGACACTCACACTGCAGTGCACCTTACTGCATGATCTATCAAATTATTCCGTTCGAAAGTACAGCATCTGCAGTTTGCACCGAAGGTTTTTTTTAAAAGGGGGAATTTGGTTTGCATGTTAAGAATGGCCTCCTATGACCTGAAAGAGCACCCTGAAACACACACACGTTCCCTCCTCTGATCCATCTATATTCAGGATTTTCTGTTGGCTGGCTGCTGATCCTGTTGATCAGGTTAGCTGGCAGCCGGCGGGGACACAGCTGTTCCTGTGTAGCACCTGCAGCACAAGCAGCATCTATTACAAATACACAAACAGTCTCTGATTCCCCCAGACGTTTGCATTCAGCCCGACCTCCAGTGACCGCCTGGATGTATTTATGATCTGCTCTATGCTCCAGCAATTAAACCCTGTGAACCTCTGCATGGTGAAAAAGCCACAGTCGGGTCAAAACTGCAAACACCACGTCTGCTCTGGCCACCTTGTCACCTCAGTAATCCAATCAGCTAGTGGCCAGATGCACTTGTAACCCCCCTTTAGTTTCTAGTCGAATCAGTGAAGTGAAGCACATAAAGAGAAACCATCCATCCCTACAAAGCGAAAAGACTGCAAGGTAAAGGGAGGAAGTAAGGAGAAAGGAGAGAATGAGGGGAAAAGAGAGGGGGGCGGGGCAGGAGTGAGGGACAAGGACAACCAAAAGAAAAATGGGGTAAGAAAAGAGGAGGAGGAAGATAAAGAGCAGGAGAGGCACAGGAGAAGGAGCGAGGCATGGCGGGGGGAAAGAAAAAGAAAAAAACGGAGGGAAGGGGCTCTGGAGGGGGAAGCGGGAAGGTGTGGGGAGGTAGGGTAGGGGGGCTGCCGCTGCCGATGCCGGAGCACAGCGCGGCCAGGCTGAACCGAGTGAACTGCAGTGGAGGTCAGGGAGTCCAACATTCCTCTGGAACACTGTGTTTACACTGCGTAGCAGAGGAGGGAGGGGGAGGCGGCAGGGGGCTGGGGAGGGGCGCGAGGGGGACGACACACAGGGAAGGAAATCATCTCCCAGAGACCCTCGTTTAACAGAGTGTGTGTGTGTGTAGGTGAGGCTTTCAGCGCATTGTGAAGAACCCTTTGAACTGGACTATTTTACTGTTTTATATTTTGATCAGCTGTGCATCCCCATTTAAATTCAAGGAAATGTGTTTGAATACACAGACAGCCACTTCTTTACTTTAAAAAAAACACAACCATAACATTTAACAACATTTTTGATACTCGTTTCACTGGTAGCAAGAAAAGTCAATAACATGTTCATATTCTGCTTTTCTTTAGTGAAAGAATTAGTAAAGAACCTCCTTAAAAAAGAAAAGCATCAAGAACAGTGTTGCCTGTCAATCAAAGCGACAACCTGGGTATCGGACCACAGAGACTCAGCCCTGCAATCATCCCTCACCATGTTGCTGCCTTTCACTCTCATTATCCTATAAACACGTTGCCTTTCTCCATCTGCTGGCACAACAGAGAAACTGCAGTGGAGCCGGTGACAGTACGCAGCGCTCGCTCTGCTCTCAGACACTTTAAGGAATCGCTGAAGGATGCACACCTAACTAATTCATTTCAAGTTAGCACTTAACGCCTATTCAAGGCGTATACAACAAAAGCAAACATCCTTTCAAACTCATGCATGCAAGTCTCACTTTGTGTGTGTGCAGCAATATGTGCCAGTTACTGTCCAGACCATATAAGTGTTAGGATTCACATTTAGGCGCTGACTGTTTTTGACTTGGTAAATATTTAGTGTTTACTGTGGGAAGTATCACCCCCGGCATCCGTCAGAATGGCATTTCAGCGAATCAAAGCAGAGCCAGAGACAACTGGCTGCCCCGGCTTTCAGACTGAATAATCAATGTGTCCCCAGACTGCTGCGTAGCAACACTTGGTCGCAGAGCGGCAAAATACCCAGAAGGACTAGGCTAAAGGTTAGGAATGGCAAAATATTGAAGGAGATTAAAATCTTGCCCGATGGCAGGGGCATCGGCTTCAATCCCCCACTTATGATTCCCACAGAGGGCAGAACAGCTTCAGTTTGACATCAGGTGTCAGCTCCACTTTGTGCTCTTCAGTCAAGTCACAGTGTTGAACTTTTTACCTTTGAGAGCCGACTGTCATTTGGCAACAGACTGACTAAGACTTGACCAGCACTTCCTAAAACCTTTCAAATCGAAAGACCGTTGCGCAAATACAGACTGACAACGGGAAGTCGTGTTACTGTAACCTTGTCAAAGCACGGGGATCTCCAAGCTGCATTCAGAAAGGAAAAGAACAGGACTTTCATCTACCGTAGATTTATATCCTCTTCACTTTTACATGCATATTACATCTCATTATTAAAAATATGAAGATCTTTGTTCTATCCACTACCAGGGCACCAGAACGCAAACAAGCAAATGAGTTTCTCTTATTCACAGAACCAACATTATTCTGTTTGCCCTCTAAAAATCACCCCATCAATAACCACAGCAAAGACGTTTCTCAAGCATGTGGAGTTACGTGAGAGAACAGTACTAATCAGCTCCTTCCAAAGAGTTAACGTCATACTGTCTTTAAAGTCACCATGATTAAATCTAACCTTAATCTATCAAATCTAACCTGATCCTAACTTTATGTTTTGGAGAATAACAGAAGTCACACCTCACTGAATGCCAAGGCTTGGGACAACAACCATCACAGCTCAGGTGATGTGATGCCTCAGGGTTCGGGTTAAGACTTCACATCGTAAAATTCAGTTTACATGGTGCTCATTTTAGGAAGTTACAGGCCAAACAGCATCTTTTTTAAAAAGCATTTCTTTTGAACTGTACTGTATAGTAAAGTACAAGTATCTTAATACTCATGTACATGCCTTACTTAGTTACTTTAATTACTTTTTGTGGTGACATCACTCAAGAGCAAAGAAGCAAACTTCATCCTCCACTGGATGCTCATCTTTCCACAGCAGCTCACTCCGCAAAGAAAATGAATCACCTAATAATAATAATAATAATAATAATAATACATTTTATTTAAATAGCGCCTTTCAAAGCACCCAAGGACACTGTACAACAGATAAAAACTGGAAATATACACAATGGTAAAAATAGAAGATAAAAGTTAAAACATACAGAAATTTAAGAATAGGCAATTTTAAACAGATGAGTTTTGAGGGTGGACTTAAAAAGAGAGAATGAGCTAATATTTCTGAGGTCCGGGGGTACACAGCAAAATCTCCAGTGTTAAATTAACACTGGAGAGTGTCTATATGGGTCCACACCTCTGAGTGTTAAATACAACACTGTTGAGTGTTAAATTAACACTTTTGACAGTGTTATATGTTTAAATGTAACCTAGTCAGTTTCGAAGATTAACAATGGCTAACATTGAGCAGTGCTGATTTTCTAACACTGGAAAATAACTCAAAATGTTAGAAATATTCCAGTGTTAGAAAATCAGCACTGCTCAATGTTAGCCATTGTTAATCTTCGAAACTGACTAGGTTACATTTAAACATATAACACTGTCAAAAGTGTTAATTTAACACTCAACAGTGTTGTATTTAACACTCAGAGGTGTGGACCCATATAGACACTCTCTAGTGTTAATTTAACACTGGAGATTTTGCTGTGTAGGGAATTCCAAAGTCGAGGGGCAGAGCAACTAAAGGCCCTCCCTCCCATTGTGATCAGACGAGCAGAGGGAACAGAGAGAGAAAGAGAAGATGAAGATCTGAGGCAGCGGGATGGGAGCTTCATCTGTAATAAGTCAGAGAGGTACGGTGGAGAGAGAGAATGAATAGCCTTGAATGTATACAGAATTATTTTAAAATGGATGCGAAATTTGACCGGGAGCCAGTGAAGTTGCTTCAGGATTGGGGAGATGTGGTGGGTAGAAGAAGTCCTAGTAATAATACGGGCAGCAGAGTTCTGGACACGTTGGAGCTTGTTGATAGATTTTTGTGTGAGGCCAAATAATAATGAGTTGCAGTAGTCAATTCTAGAGATAACAAGATTATGGATGAGAATGGCAGTGGCGTGAGGTGTGAGGAAGGGGCGGAGGCGATTAATGTTACGGAGTTGGAAATATGCTGCACGTGTAATATTATTGATATGTGAGTTAAAGGATAATGTGCTATCGAGAATGACACCCAAGCTTTTCACAGAGGGAGAGATAGGGACCAGCGAGTTATTGATGGTGAGAGAGAAATTGTTAATTCTGGATAGCAGTCGTTTAGTGCCAACCAGAAGAAGTTCCGATTTATTGCTGTTGAGTTTAAGAAAGTTGGAGGAGAACCAAGAATTAAGTTCAGCTAGACAGAGGATGAGGGAGGGTGGAGGAAGAGTAGAGTCAGGTTTGGTAGAGAGATAGAGCTGGGTGTCATCGGCATAGCAGTGGAACTGAATATTATATTTACGAAAAATGTCCGAGTGGAAGAAGGTAGATGATGAAAAGAAGGGGCCCGAGGACAGATCCCTGGGGCACCCCAGTGGATAAAGGAGAAAGCTGAGAAGTGAAGGATTTTAATTGAATGAACTGAGTGCGGTCAGATAGGTATGATTTAAACCAGGCTAGTGGAGTGTGAGAGAGACCAATAGAAGCTAATCTGCTAAGGAGAATGGGATGAGAGATGGTGTCCAAAGCTGCACTCAGATCAAGAAGGATAAGGATGGAGAGGAGACCAGAATCAGCTGCTATAAGAAGGTCGTTTGTTATTTTTATAGGAGCAGTTTCAGTGCTATGTAGAGGACGAAAGCCAGACTGGAACTGTTCATAAAGGTTATTATCAGTTAGGTGAAGATGGACTTGTGAAGCAAGGATTTTTTCAAGGATTTTTGAGAGAAATGGTAGATTGGAGATAGGACGAAAATTATTAAAGTTGTTGGGATCTAGACCAGTTTTTTTCAGAATTGGGGTAATAGCAGCAACTTTGAAGGAAGCAGGAACAGTTCCAGTGGTGAGTGAAGAGTGAATAATAGCAGATATGAGGGGAAGGAGAGGGAATAAGCAGGCTTTGACGAGGACAGTGGGGATAGGATCGAGCTGGCAGGTAGAAGGCTTTGATTTATGGATGAGATCAGCAATATCAGCTTAGGATGGAAGTTGAAAAACAGAGAGGAAGTGAGAAGGGGGAGAAGTTAGGACAGAGAAGCTACATTGAGCATTAGGGTCCAGGTCTAAGTGTATTTTATGAATTTTATCAATAAAGAATAGCATTAGAGCATCACAGAAGTTAGATGAATAGAGATGAGCAGGGAGAGAATCAGGTGGCCTGTTAAAAGAGTTGAATAGTGAGAAAAGGGTCTTGGTAGAGTTCTCACTTGAGCAGACAATAGCAGAGTAATAAGCAGATTTGGTTTGACTAATACATTCCTGGTAAAACAGAACGTGGTTATTAAACATATCCTTATGAATAGTAAGGCCAGTTTTCTTATAGAGACGTTCAAGCTGTCGGCCTTTAGCTTTCAGTAGCCGGAGTTCAGGGGTGTACCAGGGTGCAGAGCGAGAAAAAAGTACAGTTCTGGTTTTTTGTGGAGCCAGGGAATTTAAAATACTACTAAGGCTATGATTATAAAAAAGTACCAGGTCCTCTTGAATAGCTAAGTTGTTAGAAGACAAGCAGCTAGAAAAAGCAGAGGAAAGGATATCAAGATTTATATTCTTGATATTCCGGAAAGAGATAATACGGGGATTGTTAATTACAGAGAGGGTCATGTGAACATTAAAGGAGAGAAGTAGATGATCCGAAATTAGCAGTTCGTCAGACTTACTGCTCCAAAATCTGAACCCTGCCGGAGGCACCCGAGCCCGCTGTGTGGCAAGAACCACGAGCACGCCGCTGAGCCTTGAGCCACAGCGGTAAATGGGCGAACAGCTTCAAGTGTGACATCTGTCGCATTTCCCCATTTTTCCCTACAGTCTCCATCCCTCGCTCTTACAGCGTTAAAAAAACAGAAAAACCCACATGGACATTAAAGGAAATCGGAGACAGAGGAGACGGGCGAGGTAGGGAGCAAGCCCAGAAAACAACAATAGATAGCCACAGCTTTGACAATGCCTTTCCAACCCTGACACCCGGCCACCCCTCCACCACCTCCCGAGAGCCAAGACCTTTGCTCTTTCTCCATGACAGGCGGCATTCTTTTGTCTGAGTTCGCCAGACTCTGGCCAGAGGCAGACAAAGGCAAGAGCAGAGAGGGGACAGAGAGAATGACAGAGCAGACAGAGGGGTCGGCAGAGGGGTGGAGGGTGAGAAAGGGAGGGATAAATGGATGGAAAGGGAACGATCGTGCTCACCTTTTGTCTGGCACACTCGCCCTCTGTCTATGTGCTTTGCATTTTCCCTTTTTGTTGTTGTTACGCACTAATCCTCAAATAATCTTTTTTGATGAAATGTGAAATTATTATGAATTTTTCATACCCCCCCTCACACACACACACTCCTGCTTCCGCCTGTGCTGTCCAGTGAGGTCCACTTGAGTCCTTGCTGGTAATGGCATTAAAAGGACAGAGGGGAATCAGGTGATGTTGTTTAGTCGCTTGTCTCTGTACTCCTCTGTCTGCTTTACCTGTTACATCATCAAAAGTTGCCTCACTCCTATACAACCTCCCTATTCTGCAGCCTTCCACTTAAAGTGCCATCCGTCCATCAATCGATTTTCTTCTGCTTATCCGGGGCCGGGTCACAGGAGCAGAAGCCTAAGCAGAGAAGCCCAGACCTCCCTCTCCCAGGCCACCTCCTCCAGCTTGTCAGGGGGAACACTAAGGCATTCCCAGCCAGCCGAGAGATACAATTTCTCCAGCGTGTCCTGGGTCTGCCCCGGGGCCTCCTCCTGGTGGGACATGCCTGGAACACCTCACCCAGGAGGCGCCCAGGAGGCATCCTTGTCAGATGCCCGAACCACCTCAACTGGCTCCTTTCGATGTGGAGCAGCAGTGGCTCTACTCTGAGCCCCTCCTGGATGGCCGAACTCCTCACCCCTATCTCTAAGGGAGAGGCCAGCCACCCTTCAGAGGAAGCTCATTTCTGCACATTACAGGTAAAGCACAGCTTTCCTTCCTGAGTCGTCTGACGGTTTGCTAGAATCTTTCGAGGCAGCCCCACACCCGAGTTTTCTGCTTCAGCCACTGCCCGAGGTGCGTTTTGCTTGGCCTGTCAGTACCTATCAGCTTTCTCTGAAGTCCCACAGACTAACCAAGCCCTATAGGACTCCTTCTTCAGCCTAATGGTTCCCTTTACCTCTGGTGTCCACCATGTGGTTCAGGGATTACACCACAACAGGCACCAACCACCTTTCGGACTCAAAGCACAAGTGAATAAATAACTCCAAAAGTATTTCTGAGGACAAAAGTGAGTCTTTTGTAATTTGTGCCAGTTTGACCTGGAAAGAAAGCACAGCAACAACAACAACAAACTTTATTTATATAGCACATTTAAAAACCAGTGGTGTACCAAAGTGCTTAACATACAAGAGGGTAAGACGAAGTAACAGGGAGGATGAAGGCTATGGCAAAGTACCAACGTGTTAAATGGCATTGAAAACACAGAAGCAAAAGAAATGCATATAAAAGCATAAAAGAACAATATATATAAAGGATATAAGCAGGTCCGTTAAATGCTATTAAGCAGATATCCAGTAACTCTTGACAACAATGACAGATACTGGAGGATGGTGTCAACTGAAATCAATTCAAATCCCCATTTGAGTGAAGAGATACAAAAAGACCATCAAGACTACTATTAAAATGGAAAATCCAGAAAGTTTTTCAGTTAAAAAGTTTAACTATAAGAGTTGTTCTGTCTAGGATTCTCACAGTGAGCATGCATTTCCAATGAAATATCCATACTGTGTCAATAATGAAAGAGAACTGACACAATTATTTACCGTACTTTTGTGCAACTTTGGTCACTAACTCTCTGGCCTCCTCTTGGCATTTATACTTAAAGTTACATATTTGCCAAAAACACAACAAAATAAAGTAATTTCACAGTTTTATTTGAGGATATCAAATTGATTGATTGATTTGACTGACATGGATCTGCACTAAAACTTCACCATCACAATGACTGATGGTGCACATATTTAGTGAGATAAATGTAAGCCTTTCAGAACCTTTGAAGACAACGTGTGACAATGTATTTACTGACGGATCATTACTTTGAGGTCATCAACATTTAACCACTCTGTGTTAAGCTCCGAGCACCTTCAGTTTCAGATTTCTTGTGGCTCTAAACACAGCAGGAAGGTCACTGAGTTCTTGATGCAGAGTGGGACATGCTGTGCCGAGTCTTACTGATGATTGCAGTCATTGTTTTCTTTCACACGTTGCACTGTGCACGTCAAATGTATTTTTGTTATCCAAGCACTAATTGGGATGTTCTCAAACTATATTTACACCCAACAGATGAAAGCGGTGTCAACAGATTACTTATTAGATTACTTACTTTTACTTACTTAGTTTTGGTTAGTGCACAGATTAGTCCACTGATACGATCTGTTATTACTCAAACACATCCTGACCAGACTGAGGTCGTGGCTTAAATATAGATATTATACTTTCATTTACAGTGTTTAGTCACCATGTGATCAAAACTCATTTTACTCAAAAAAAAGTTAAGAGCTAGTAAGACATCAAGCCTTTTTAAAGGATGAAATTCAGATGATTTTACTTTAGTACAACTAAGGTTTGCTGAAACTACTAAATATATTATCCAACTGTGCCGCTCTACAGAAAGCCTGGCTCAGCCCCGTACATATCTACTCGGTACATAGAAAAGGTAACTAAGGAACGAAAGCTCAGAGACAATTAACAAAATATCTCAGTCAGCTGAGACCAAACCCAACACGCAGTCTAAACGCAGTTAAAACATATGTGATGACAGCCTTATTAAACCATTTAAAACTCTTCAATCTGGAAAGTAATGACACGAAATGTGAAATTTGTATTTTCATACAAAAGAAATGCAGCTGCATATGTCCTTACATTAAATATCTGATATACACACAACACTGAGAAAAACACTGATCCAGGCAGTGCGACTGCTAAAACATGTTTCTCTGTATTATTGTGAGCTGATATAAGAATACATGTTTTCATTTAATTTCAGTGTATTTATCTGGCTCCAAACGAGGTGCTTGATATGTTCATTAACAGTCTAAAGTCGATCAGCGTTATAGAACTTGGAGGGCCGAGGACAGACACATGGGCCCCACAGGGCAACGCTACACAGTGTGTTCACACACAGCTCACGCACACACCCACTGCCACTACTTTTAGTACATCGCTGACGGAAGGCAGCTCTTCCTCTCCCCCTCGTCTGAGCATGCCCCAGCTCCGAGCTCTCTCACAGGGCTGTAACTCATGAGTTGCTGTAGTCGCCAGTGTATACTGCACCTTGTGTTGGGGCACCTATAGAGCAGAGCAGTGCTTGTTAACGGCTCAGCAGAGAAAGAGGAAGTCGAGAGGAAGTACGTGCGCGCGCGTGTGAGAAAGAGAGAGAGCGAAACGGGCAGATGGACACGAGAGGACGTTTGCCACTGAAGGCGGTAAAATAAATAGAGATGGCAGTCGAGGAGAAAATGGAGTAACACGACACAACGAACCCAGTGAACTTCAAGCAGAAAATGGCTGTTTCCAATATATCATCCAGCTCAGAGAACTACGTGGATGAAATATTTCCAGAACTTCAATTAATCTAAAACCCTTCATTTGTGACCAAATGCATTGTATTTTAGCAAAGCACATCACATAATCTCCAAACATACTGTAAATATAAGATGCAGAAGACGAAAGGAGAAACAGCCTGAGGAGCAGAGATGCAGTCGTGCAGAGAGATTAAGATGTCTGAAAGAAGGAAAATGAGAGAGAAAGAAAATGAGCTGTCTGATGCCCAGAGGAACTGAACGAGCTCCATACTTCTAAAGTCTTCACTTGTACAGTATGTATTATTTATGTCCTCCTCTGCTGCTCCCTACCATGCTGGCTGGCTGGGGGCCTTCTTGGCTGGCTGAATCATGACTGGCTGAGCAGATGAAACACTGACTGGCTGGACGACCTGACTGACCGGCTGATGTGTGGTGCATGATAGAAGGCTGGTGCCTGCCTCACGTTCACTCGTGCTAATAAAGACGCGGGCTTCCAAGGTTGTGTGTCAACCACATACTACATTTACACCGACAGCTCTTTAAGGTCTGCAGCTGTGAGAACATTACACTTCCACTACCTGACCAAGCTATTAACCAGATATAGTCTGAGCCACAATGTGTATCATTGGTAAATGAATTAGTTTGTAAGATGTGTGTGAGCCGGGGGCAGAAATAATATATTTTGCATGATGATATTCTATCAATACAGAAACACCAAATATTGATACTTAACACTAACAGGGATCATCTCATTCATCACCTTTCTGCAACCAGTGATTGCCCCGGCAGCGGTGTCGCTCAGCCTGCATGTCTCGAGTTTACCAATCACGTTCACAACCGGCAGCATTTCTCCCCAGTGACAGGCGGTTGCCAGGAGGTTTCTCTGCCCTGTTTAAATGGGTCCTAAAACCATCAAAGTTGCAGCAGTTGTAAGTCTGAGTGTTGTGTGCTCACATTTAGGTAAGGTCGGAGGCCAGGGATTCAAGATGGAACAACATCCACACAACCTGAAAATATAACAGTTTCAGCTGAACTAACTAGTCCCTTGGACTTGTTGTTGTGGGTAATTAAAGCTGCAGAGCCACAATTTCTGAAGTGTTTAGTTAAGGCAGCAACAGCCCAAATTAACATGATGTATACTCTACTGAAGCTGTAAAGCTGCGGAGAATAAATATCCAAAAGCTGTCACGCCATCATCAAAGGCTCAAACTTTCACCCCTCAAAACAAGTTCTGAACGGTATGTTTGAGAACAAAGCACGAAGTAGAGGTTAAAAACACAAAGTTTGATCTTTGGACGAACATCTCATCTTCATAACTGCAAACATCACTGACTAGAATTCTTGCATATCGATGGCATGTCCCTTCGTTCTGAAGGTTAGTAAAATACATACAATCTGGTTTTTGCACCCTCATTAAAAATATTCCATAACACCCGAAGCTTGAAACTGGCTCATTTGGGCAGAGGAAGCCGCAAACTTGCAGCAAGGTTATCTTCAGTTTTTCACTGAGTGGAACACACATGATCACTGTCGTCGAAACCTGATTAAGATTCAGGCCTTCAAAGAAAAAGTATTACTTTTTGCTTTACTCTGACTTTTATTTTTACATGTCGCATGTAACTGTCTTGACACGTTTGTATTCATAATTTCAACATTGGCTCGACTTTTTGCATATTTTCTTTTCTGGTTTGACTTGTAGGCTGTTTGACTGTGTATTTGCATGCATATATAACGTCTGCAGAACAGAAAGAACAGATGTCACTGCATCTAAATCATTTATGCCTGCCTAGCCCAAGGCTATTGTTTGACATTTCCACCTGGGAAAAAAATCCCCAAACTTAGTAACGGCTGCAAAACTATGAAGCTAAAATGAACAATCTTGGGCTGTAGATAAGGAAAACTTGGGGAAAGGTCTGTTTATCCTCATGTGCAGTCCAGAAATGCCTCATCAATGTTGTAAATTACACTGTAGGTAATCATGAGCTCTAATAATGCATAAAATGTACAAAAGTTGGTGCAACAGACATGAAAGACAGCAAGTGATGCATCCAGTGTAGTCACAGGAGCACCAGGTGACCTACTCATCATGCAAAGAGTTGCACTGACTGCATTATTATAACAGAAAAGAGCTCCAGGGTGAAATGCCAAAAATGCCACCAACAGGAACTATAAAAAAGTAGCAAAGAACTGTCTCAGGTCTTTGACAGCATTGTTTCAGTTTATATAATGGATTCACTTATTTAAAGCTTGGAGTGAAAAATGATTCCTGCACGTGTTCCACTGACATTCAGCCTGTCCAGCTGAAAACAGCAAAACCCTTTTCTGTCTGTTTTGCTGGGTGAATAAAGCACTAATTATTCTAATGTAATAACTACCATGAAGTGCTGATTCCATGCAGCGTTGGCTTCTAACTGCGTTAAACGATACAACAACATAAAACCACGATGGCTGCAGATGCTGAGGTATGTCTGCACCCAGCTCGGTGCCTCTGTGGAAATCTAATGTATCCCATGTTGGGAAGAAATGAAATATATGTGTTGAGAGGTATACTCAGGGTATGCTCTCCACTGAGAGTACAGCTCGGAGGCTCAGTGGAGCACAGCTGGTTTATTCTCCTGCCTTTGCTTGGCAGTTTCCAAGGCCTCAGGCATGAGCAGCGTGCTGTACTTCTTGTACCTTTCTGCAGCTCCGATACTCAGCTAACCTCCCTCTGCTGCCTTGGTGTTGGCCTCTAGTCTCCTTCTCCATGGAGGGCACTGCTCCTTGTGGCTGCTGCTGAGGTGTAGATCAGCTGGTGAGTCTCGGTGATGGTCGCAGTAGGGCCCGCCGTAATGCTGCATTAACATCTTCTAGCAGACCTTCAGAGGGCACTTCACATAGTCTTGGTAAGTCTGGCTATGGAGCGCCCAGGCTTCCAGCTTCACCATGATCCCGTCTTTCAGTTCGGCTGCTCTTCTGTCGTACTTGGGGCGTGATACCCAACCTCCCCCCTGACCTGACGTCCTGGCTCCCCCTTGCTGTAGCATCTGTGTTGTACCTCATCGATACTCCACCTCTCATAGCAGAGTTTAACCAAACACAGGATAAACAATAATCTAAAAGCAGACAAGCATGATCTTTATGAAAGTTACATCTGCAGTAGAAAACTGCTGAGCTAGTGCTTATTTCACACACTTTCGGACCCCCCCTCCATCCCGGGTAGGCCCCCTTACCTGTATCCAACCTCTCCTAAGACGTCCTGCTGCCTGCCATGCCCTCCTATGCCTTCCATTCTGCCATTATGTACAAAGTAGGGGCGGAGCCTCTAAAGCTCCTGGCGAGCACCTCACATCACAGCATGGATGCCCTACATTTCTCTCACTTATCTGGGCTAGTTGTGCACAGATGGCCCCCTGAGAGGGAGGCTTTGGGGACATTCGCTGGCCGCCAAAATAATTACCTGCCACACAAGGCAATAGTTTGCGGTGAGAAGCAGTCATTTTTACACCATGAAATAAAGCATTCTGGGGGATAGTGCACTTATCCCCCTCTCCAGCTCTGCCTTAATTTACTGCAGTCTCATTCACCTATCTTCCCTCACTGCACTTCCTCTTGCTGTGCTGGTCTCTCACATTTCTCCACAATTCATTACCACCTGTCAATCATCTGTCCAGGCAGGCAGGCTTACCCATCAAACACTCAAACTGCAAGAAGTGAGATATACAGGGAACTAAACAGGATTCGGCATGGCCAGATAAATGACTCCTGCCTGTTGTGTAATTCAAAACCAACCTCAAACTTTCACTTCAGTCTTAAAAACGGACATAATGTCCTTTTCACCTCATACTCCCTAAAGGTGCAAAACATCATCTCCACCCTGCTGTTGGTAGAGTTTCTGAGGGCAGTATATAATATAATGCAGTGCACTGTCGTAAGTATTGCATTTCATCCATTGTAACACTCACAAGGTGGTCAGTGATAGCATCTTTAAAGACAAGACTAGCATTTAATAACTATGCACTTAAAGCAAAAGCCAGGAAACAAATGTGCTCCAGTTTTATCCATAAATGGATCAGTGATAACACGCTGCTGATTACAAATCTCCACAGAAAAAAATAATCTCTAGTTTGCAGCTTTGCTTGATTAGCAGATCTCTAATAATTTACAGGTTTTTTGCATTTGAGGTTAGCTATCTTAGTTGTTGTCAGTTAATTGACCAATTCAGATTCAGAAAACCAGGTGCACTATGTCCTTCAATACAGACATACAGAAAACTGCAACCTTAACAAAGAAAGTGTAAGACTAAGCTAACATTAGCATAAACAGCCATATATTTAATGCTGATACTCTGTGCATAGGAAAGAATGTTCGTCTTATTTAATTCCTTCTCTCACCCCAACCAATCACAGCAGATGGCCCCGCCCCTCCCTGAGCCTGGTTCTGCCGGAGGTTTCTTCCTGTTAAAAGGGGGTTTTTCCTTCCCACTGTCGCCAAAGTGCTGCTCATAGGGGGTCATATGATTGTTGGGTTTTCTCTGTATCTATGAAGCGCCTTGAGGTGACTTTTGTTGTGATTTGGCGCTATATAAATAAAATTGAATTGAATTATGACTTTGCACTGTAATGCCATCAGGGGAGTTGTTCCCTCTGATGGATAAATTATGTGATGTCATGCTTCTCGTGGCTCCTTCACCTTTTACATTTTCGTTTAAATACAGAGTTGCTGAAGGTTAATATATAATTTCCTCTATCCAATATCATCAGTCAGGCTCTGGTGCCAAACAAACATGTATCCAACAGAAAAATCCTACAAATCCCACAAAGCAGCAATTAAATTTGGAAAAACATATCCCAAATCTAAATCCTGAAGAGTCTGTTCTGAGTCCTGATGACTGAAATTCTACAGGACAGACAGTGTGAGCAGTGCCAGAGACGAGGGAACAACCCTCACACACCTCCAGACCAAACAAACACTGCTGTGCTGCTGACCCACACCAACATCCAAGGATAGGCAAACCCATCTCTCCATGATCGCCATCCTGCACTGCGTCACATCAAGACAGTTTAACTCATAGGCAACATTTTGGCCAATCACCTTTCACGTCATTTATTAAATTGCAGTTGATCACCATGTAGGGTTCGCTAAATACTCTGCATTTTGTGTAAGGTTTCATTTTGCCCAGACGTCTGTAACACACCTAACTGCTGCGACTGTGCAGCACCGATGACATCTGAGAGCTCCGCCCTCAAACCACGCCCAGTATTGATGGCAGCGTATTCGCACTGTTTCCCACAACCTAAAGCTAAATTTGTTTCCATTGTGTCTCTGCACAAGCAAGCAAAAACAGAGTGCTTAAAAATTATGCTGAATTCAGATTTTTACCCAAACTGGAGCTAGCACATTAAACCCATCTATCTGTTCAGAACTGCAAGGAAAGAACTGCAAGCTGGCGTCTTAATCACAGCATAATAATGTGCTTTATGAATCTTTTTTGTAAGACAGTGAATTTGAACATTAATTATCTTTCAGCATTAAAAATATTGTTTGATATTTAAAGATTTGGAAGCGTTTGCACACACTGGTGGATTAGCCATCAGAGAAACATGAAAAATGATTTTGGTAATTACCAGTATTGTCCACATAAACCCTACATTGTTTGCACTGCACATAAGAACGGCAGTAAAAAGGATTTTTATGTGAACTGCACGTAGCTCCCGACTCCGTGACACCTAATACATCAAATAAATATGTGTTTATATCTAAAATGCTAGAAGCTCGATGGATTGTGCTCCGATCATAACTGCCTTTGCCAATGACTAAACAAATATGGCTGAATTATCAGCCTTCTATAAATCTGCCAACACTGTTTTGTTTTTTTGTTTGTTTGTTTGTTAATCAGCTGAGTGCACGTAGCTGCTGTCTCAGACCTCCAACTGCATTAGCTGGAAATAGCCATCTGCTCTCTCCAGCATCACCGCTGTGGGTGGATGTTGAAAGCAGTTTGAAAAATAGCACCTCTCATGCCTTTGTCTTTCCTCATACGGGACACTGAACAAGTAAAAGTGTCACAGTGTAACAGGATCAGTAGATTGTGAAGCGTGAACACCTCTGTCAGGGCTTGAAGCTTGGCTGCCTGCAATTAACACATAGGAGAGATTTTGTTATCATCGGACGCTTGATTTCCCGTGCAGCTGCATTTCCATTCCAATTAAAACCCAGATTCCTCACCTGCTCCACATGCCAGAAACGCAAATTCTCCTAAAAATGTGACAAATGCAGTCCGACCTCGAGCTCGCACAAGCTTCCAAGGACACAAATATTTGTTTTTGAGAGAGGACGACAGACCTCTCTGTCTTTGAAAGGGAGCGGGGGGCTGAGTTTTACTCAAGGTTACGCACACATTCACCCAAAGTCTATTCAGAAGAATCTGTTGATAGCTCAACAAAACTGCTTCACAGCTCTCAGTCCGCAACCTTCAGAATCACATTTTACTGCACAGTTACTCAGAGTGAGATTTCATGTCAAATTTGTCTTTTTTTTCAGCACGAGTGAAAATAAAAACAAATAGTTTATGAATCGAGACACATAATTGTGACATAATTTGGGAAATTTGCTTTTGATTGCAGGGCACGCAAAATGTTTAATCGTGTTTATCAGGCCGTGTCGGACGGAGCCACAGGGCAACATTAGAGACGAGCCCGTTTTGAGCTTCACAAGCACGTAAACCAACGAGGTATTTCTCTGTGCAAACAAATCCTCCAAGCGCATCAAAACAGTAAAAGATCATTGTGGAGAAGATCTGCAGAGGAGAAAGTCCCCGATGGAGGAAACTCTTATCTCGTTCCATTCATTCTAAATTGGAACGTTTATCCACAAATCCTGCTGAGATGTGCAGTATCATAGCAGTTTGAGCACTATTTAAAAGAGATGGGAAAAGTATAGGTTAGGAATCATCCCGACTCTCCAAAAATAATGACACAACTTTACAAAAGGCATCATAAAGCAACACTGTTCTTACAACCAGATCTGCAGATCTACAACCATGTTCAATCTTTTCTAACGACTCTTTTCGAGGTTGTTTCTCTGTACAAGCAATAAAATAATTAAAAAACCCAACTAAAAAAGGTCCAGAGGAGACGACACGCAGGATTTCTTTTGAGGTCTGTCCCTGTTCTTTCAAAGTTTGGGGTCTGCTCAGATCTCACCGTACAGACAAAGTTATTTTCCCAAGTTTATAAAACCTACAATAAAGCTTGTCTGACCTGCCGTTGGGCACTGCTAGCACACCTTGGAGAGTTCCACTTGCGTGCTTTATAGTTGGTATAGCATTTGAAGGGATTATAATTGTGCAAAATAAACATAAAGTCCGTTCAAATGCATAAAGCAGAAAATACACATTAGGGGATTTACTGTGTAGTCTTTAGAGTGTATCCATCTACATTTAACGATGACTCGTTGGTCATAGCAGGGTGGCAATGCTGGCTGTGGAGTCACCACTCCAGAGTAAATGTCTCAACAACTATTGGATGGATTGAATTAGGACTGGGCGATATATCGAGTTTTTTAAAAATATCGATATATTTTTATGCGCGATATGAGATGTGACAATATCGTTTAATCGATATAGTCTATGTTACGTTATAATTATACTTGTGGAGCCGCAAGTTTGCCTCTCTTTCGTCCACTTTTGTCTCTACGCAGCGTTACTCTGTCTCGCCCTCCCCCATCGCTTCACCTGCAGACAGCGACAGGACGGACACGGCAGCTATCAAAGAGGAGCTGCTCGGTAAAAAGAAAACATTTGGAGACTATTTTAGTGCTGCAGCATGACGTTAACACCAGAACTGCATTAACGGGGCAAATCTCTGTTAACGAGTTACCGTGGGGCTGGACGGCGTCAATGTGTTAACGAGCTAACCACAAAAGTTGACAGCGCGCCTTATGTATGAATTCTGGTTGTGCTTGATGACCGCGAACCGTTTTTCTGTGGTACACGCGCTCAGCAATCTGTCAAAAAATGTTTCAGTACGACTTTGGTCAGCTACAGAGCCACAGCGCTTGATGGACTGTCGGAGCAGAGGAGCCTCGCGGAGTGATACATACTGTGCTTCAACGTAATATTACCGTACTGTGTGTGTATAAGGACCATAAATGGCACCTGTAAGAGATGTGGTTATGAAGCGGATTTCAAACTCCAGGCTGTCAGTCACGCAGCAGAAGTTGGGAACAGAGCAGCTGCTTGTTAATATTCTCAGCGTCTGTTAGTTTACATTTTGACTGCACAGTTGTGAGCTTTTTGTTATGCACAAAAACAACAGTTTTATTTTATTTATGGAGAATTATTATTTAATAAATGCTCATAATTTATTTCAGAGTAATTTTTTTCATGTACATCTACGCTGTATGTTAATAAAAGTGCCCGTGTGACGTCTGGGACACAGCTTTGACTGTTTGTTGTTACTTTATGGCTTTAAAAAAATTTATCGAGATATATTTATCGTATATCGCCATCCAGCTAAAGAATATCGAGATATGAATTTTGGGTCATATCACCCAGCCCTAGATTGAATGTTATATTTACATTAGTGGTTCCCAGAGGTTGGTTCAGTGACTTCAGTGATTTTAATGTTGTCGTTGCCACGATCAGGTCAGGTTTTATATTATCCAGTGAAACTGGCACCCATACAACGTTGGTCCCTAATGGATTTGGTCCCTACTGTAACAAACTAGGCAGTCTTTGTATTTTTAGATAAAATAAGGCAACATCGATTTTAGTAGAATCACCTTTTTAATAATTTGTTAAATGAAACTGACAAATTAGTAAGTTGTCATTAATGTTCTTTTCATCTACAACTATAGGTCAAAACATGGATCAGCGCAATACTTGATTTTCAGCACAGGTTAGCATGTCAGTAAACTAAACTCGGACAGATTACCGGTTAGCCTTTTGGTCAAAGCAGCAGACAGACTCCTGTCATGTGGTTATGCTTAAACGACACCCGGTGGTTCTCCTTCTTCCAGCCTGCACAGCTTACAATTTTATCAATCATTTACAGTAAAAGCAAAAACGCCTGATGGCCTCAGCAAACTGTTTTCTTCATTTTCCCCAGGAAAAAAAAACATTTCATTGAATTTGGATTTTTTTCCTGGCCACACACTTGGAGAGCTGTCGCCCTAAACATTTGTTTTATTTATTCAAATATTTGACATATCCCAGCATCAGCTGACTTAAAAATAGCTGCAACACAGCAACACAGAATTTTGAAAAATATACATTTTAAAATCATGTAAGAGTAGAAATAATTTTTTAACGTAAACTTCAAAAAAGCCACCATCAATGACAAAAATCGGACACATCTAAGACTATCTACTTTTAATCCTAAAAAGGCCTTTTGAGTCTTGGAAATACTGGCTTTGAGGTTAGAATTAGGGGAGCTGCTTAGACCTCAGAAGGAAACAGCACAGTAGTGGTATTAAAAACAACATCATGTCTGAATTAAATACAAATGAGCTGCTGGTCGTCTCCACAACAAATCTGATGGCACAGCGTGCCGTAACCCTCGCTAAGCCTCGGGTTTACCAAGTCCACCGAGGTCCGGTAACACCTACGGATTCTGGCCGTACACAGAGCCGTGCTGCCCGAGGCGAGGCCGGGCCAGCCTAGCTCAGTCCAGCCCAAGGCTAGACTCACTGGGGAATTTCAGCTAAATTCAATTTCACCTCTGGCCTCTGTCACAGCAGCTCGAGCCGGCGCTACACAAAGGGCCAAGTTTCACATTGAACGTGAGAACCCCCTCATCTCCTGACCCCTATTACCATACGAATGAACCCGAGAAATGGAGCAGAGAGCAGCGACACAGAGAGACACGAGCGAACGAGCAGAGTGGCACAAACGGCACCGTTTACAGCACTTTGTTAACGAATGCGTCTCTGTATGTACGTGCTGTTAGCAAAAACATGCACCTACATGAGAGATCATTCAGAAAGAATGTTTTAGTATCCTGACGCTTCAGCTTCAGACCTGTGACCTCAGAGGGACGAGTGACTTACCTCTGCGCCAAGCGTTCTCAGCTACATGGCTGGGACACCAGCACTTCTACGTCTGATCGACTGCGTGACCATCAAATGCATTTACAAAGAAATAAATAAGTAAAAAACTTGAACTTGAGCAGCTCAGTCAGAGGATCAGCACCTCTGTGCCGGGTTAAATGACACCTCACATCCCCGTGGAGCTTCTTTCTCTTTCACTACAGTTGTTGTTCTTCCAGTATTTGTCAGCACTCACTGCTTCTCTCTTCAATCATCACGAGTTCCCACCGACAGATAAGGAAAGAAGACGTGGCCACGGCAGCGTCTGGGATTTCCCCCCCGTTTCAGCCTGAGGGATATCTTTTCATGCTCTGCTAACAGGCCTAAAGCAGCCTAAATATGTCCTGGTAAAGAAGTGTTTGGCTTGGAAATGGTCTTTGTATTTTATCCAATGCCAGGAATACTATCCGGAGTATTGAGCATCAATTAAAGTGTTAAAGTTTTAGTGATTATTTGAAATCTGAACCAAAGGTTTACAGCCTTTAAAAACCAAGTACATATATGTTTAATTTTAAAATTAAAAGGTCAAAGAGGGATACAGATAGTGAATAAAGCCCCTCCTTTTCACACCACAGCAGGTCGCTCAGCATGTTTGATTGGACAGATTTTTATGCTGGATACCCGAAAAGGATTTGTGTCTGCTCCTGGGATTAAAGCAGGGACAGTTAGCTTGTTAGGCCACTGTATAAACCACCGCACTATGAAGTCCATAAATAGACAGAGTGAATACGAGCAGAACAAATATTTGGTACAGGCCTTTCCAACAATTCCATTTCCCAAACGGTAGGTTTGTGTTTTTTAATCTAAATGCAGCCGTTTTAGTCCTGCAGCACAGACCGAGGGGGGCAGAAGGAAAGAGGTGAATGTCAATGCTGGGTGTGTGGAGAGCAGGTGTGAAGATGAATAAAGGTGGTGGAGGAGGAGGAGGCTGTTGCTGGGGGGGAAGAGAACAGACCAGGAGGAGCTGCGAAAAGAGACAGCACAGCGTCGAGCTGCAGCCACACCCAGGGAGAACTGAGCATGCTCCCTAACCACTCTTACAGTGAATGGAAGGTTTTTAACATGAAAACAGACAAAATACCAAATGAGATTTTGCAGTCTGATATGGTTGGGACTGTAAGGCACGACTGTTGCTGCTCCTCTTTGTCCTCTGGCGTAAGGCCACAGCTGAAGTGTGGCAGCCAGGAAGGGACACTTGATCTATAACTGCAATAAAAAGATAAGGGACCGACAGCGATGGGAAGAGTGCCGCCAACGCTGCGAGCGCACCATATGTTCCTATTATCTCTGATCTACAGGACAAGCCGTCGAGTTCACTCCTGCTCCGCGGCTCCGACTCTCTGCTACACACACAAACATCACGTAGGACACTACACTCCATATACCCGACGCCAGCTTACATGTTTAAACGACTGGGTTAGGGAGTGTGAGCACTAAAGTTTGGTTAACCACATTTTACACACCCGTTTCTGTGCAGAAACGAAATCCTTTCGACATAGATTCCTCCATGTAAGCGCAATACAGGGAATATCTGAGTGATGAAGCAACATATGTTCACTTCAGCTCACACGTACATCTCACTAGACCACAAATGTTCGTCTTGTTGCGTAAAAAAAGAAAATCACAATGATCTGAGAAATAATTACAGCCACACCTAGTTAGCACTTTCATTTAAAACATGCCTGATTTTATTACTAAAAAAGAAGAAAAAACAGATTCATATATTGCAAAACTTAACAGGCATGTGTGAACTATATCTTTTAAAAGCAAGCAGCACACAGCTATAAGGGGAACATAAACTACATGGCTCCATGGCTTGTGGCATGCTGACACTGCATCGACTACTGCACCAGCAAAATAAATAAAAGATACATAACGATAATGCACGAATATATTCAGCAAACACTGAAGCAAACTTTCTGCTGTTTCATTTGATGAATGATCAGATGCAGAGCGAGCGGCCAGACAAGCCGCTGCCTCTCCCCTCCGTCCTCCTCCTGCATCAGAGCCTGTGGTCATTATTGCCCTCCAGACTGCTTTTATCATCTCGATAAATCTCTACCGGCTCAGACGCCGCGTAATGAGGAGACCTGCAAGGCTGTCAACCTGCGACTCTCACCCCCGCTGAGGCACGATGGAGAGGGGTATGAAAAAAAGAGGTGGAGGGAGGCAGACAGAGATGAGTTAAAACAGAGAGCGAGGGCAGGAGTGTCGGTTAGAAGCACGCCCACACACTGAGCTCAGCTCTAACATTACATTCTGCTTAGAGGCTCGAGTCTCAGTGGAACAGCAATCATCCTTCACATAAAAGCTTCTCTGACACCTTCATACGACTGTCTGTTTTCCTGTACCTGCATACATTCTGCTTTGTTTACAATATGCAGCAACAAGTGAGGACTCAGAGAATCAAAGGAGAACAGATCAGCTCTCAAACCGACAGGCTGTTTCTGAGAAGGGTGGCGTGTCACACGAGTGTCAGGAGGGACCTCATCTGGAGTCAGCTTCAATCAGCTGTTTGCTTATTTGGAGTCACAATTACTAGAATTTGTTACCTCAAATTACAATTATGCTTCATTCTTTCCCTTAATTAACCGCCACCACGAAGGCCATGCAATCATAATCAAACCAAATTTTAGTGACACAGAAGTGCTCGAATTTTCAAAATGATCAGGATCTGGGTCATGCTGCAAAATCAAACCTACAATAATACAAAGGAACCCCAACAATGAGAAGAACACCGATACGCAAGGAAAAACTCCCTTTTTAACAGAAGAAACATCCAGTTGGGGGGACGGGGAGCAAGACAGGACAAAAGAGTTTATGATAACTAATGCAGAGTGGTGTATTCATACACAGTGATGTGGCTTTACATCTTCACAAATAAATATAAATACAAATTATAGAAAGAGACATGCTTGCAGTGCAGTACTGATCGAAAGCCTCCCTGAACAGGGCACAAAAGCAAATGTGGTGCAGAGAAGCTACACGCGTCCAAAACCATCATGCACTGTCGATCTGTTATCACGAGGTGGGATAAAGTAAGAACAACCAGACGTGGTAAGAATAATAAGACTCCTCAGAAGTCTCTAAAAAATTAATTACCAGAATCATATCTGAGATTTTCTCTGTCTGAAGTGTTCGTGTGTCAGTGATGTTCAGCAGCTCACTTATTAAATATTTTCAAGGGTTAAGATTAATGTTAAATGAATAATACTTAATGTACAGCAAGGTTATTATCGTTAACGAAAACTAACGAAATAACGAAAACTAGAAGTGAAAAGACATTTTCGTTAATGGAAATAAAAATAAAACAAGACTTTGCAAAAAAAGGAAAACTAACTAAGACTGTAATGAGTGTTCACAAAACTAACTAAAATTAACTGAATTTATAGCAAAATGTGTTTAGTTTTTATGTGTGTGCGTGTCATACAATAGTCGAGGGTGAAAATAAAGTGTAGTTTCCAGGTTTTTTTCTTGCTGTGTCTCATCATGCCAGCAGGTGGCAGCACGTTAGTCGAGTCGCCTGTGTCGCTGCTCCGTCCACGCGCAGAATCATGTCAGGAAAAGTCGGGAGAAAGCGCCAGAGTCCAATTTGGGATTACTTTGAATATGACTGTGTTTGGATAAAGCAAGTGTCTTGTAGTGGAAAGAGACAAATTATGAGGGACAAAAAGGGAAAAAAAATCCCACAAACCTTAAAGTGCGCTTGAAAAGCTCACACCAGAAGGCTAACCTAGCTTACCTTGAGAAGGGAGCACACTCAACCCTCATCCCCAGAAACAGAAGCTAACCCAGGCAAGGCAGCGTGATGCATCCCGAGACAACTCCACAAAAAACATTAATGCAGTGGTGAATGTGCAGCGTTGGTGAATGTGTTTATTGAGACTGGGATATCTACACAACTGTGTGAGTCTTCAAAAGGTTTAGCAATGCACCCGGTGCTGCAAGAGTTAATAGTCTCATTGGGGCCAAGATATATCTTATAGTTGCCTGGTATCAGTGGTTGTTCATCTGCCCTCACTTTTTACCAGAGGTTCCCCATAGGTGGGAATGTGAGTTGTCTGTCTCTGCGTGTTAGCCCTGCGACAGACTGGGGACCTGTCCAGAGTGCAGTGTAGCTGGAATAGCAACATACCCAAGGATAAGCAGAAGAGCATGACTGATATGATGAAACTGGGATGTTGTTACACTTAATTATTGCAAACACGACTAAAACTATAACTGAAACTAATCAAAACTAAACTGAAACTAAGGATTTTCAAAAAAAATAAAAACTAAACTAAACTAGCAAACAACTGGTAAAAACTAATTAAAACTGATATAAAATTGAAAATCTGAAGTCAAAACTAAATAAAAATAAAACTCATGAAAATTGCAAAACTATTAAAACCCTAATGTACAGCTGCAGTTTCCATGATGCTTATGTAGGCTGTAAATGAGATGTGAGCACAGATAAATGTTCCAAATTTAATTTAAAATGTTGCAGAAACATCTGTCAGTAATACAGGACACACTGATGCACTCAGTGTTCAGGATCAGGCTTCACGGGTCCTCCTGATGCATTCACTATAATACAGTTTTATGTTGATCTGGGATGTTCTTGGTATTCAGGCCCAATCCTTCTCTCTCTCCTGCTTCTATTTTAGGGAAATACATTCACTGTAAAAGCTTTTTATTATCTTATGATTACTAGGATATCCGCTCATAAAAGCCTGAGCGCTCCAGGAAAACTTCACTGCAGCACCTGCACAATAAAAACACGGCCTAATTATTGTCCTTTGCAAACAGACACAGATCCGACAAATCAGCCGAACATTTCTACTGTAATTTTACAGGAATCGAATCATTTCTTATAAATAGATTTTGCAATGTTATATCTTCACGTCAAACAAAGTCAGACTTCAGAATGAAGTAGGACGTGGTAGTAGGTTCAAAATGTAATTATTAAATATTTAAATAAATATGTGACATCGTGGGTGTGAGGTGTGGGTGTTCCACCAACGGCACATATAACAATGTTTACTCTGTAATGTAATATCCAAGATACAAGGTGCTGCGAGACGAGCACCTGGGAAAGGTCAGGAAATGATGTTGCTCTTATAAGGACCAAAACCAGATGAGTGAGAGTCTGTGTTTTGTTGTTTTCCTTCCTGTTTGCCACCAGGATCAAACACCAGGCCGAATTTCACTCAAACTGGCAAAATGACGACGACGTTAGATTTGATTTAAATGTGTTGTTTTGAAACTGAAGAACTGGGCTGTGGCTTTGGCAGATAACGGACTTTTAAGTCCTCTTGTAGTTGAAATGAGCTGGCGCTGTTTCTTTCTTTTAAAGCCGACATCTGCGGGTAAAGGCTGCAGGATGAATACCAACTATGGCCCATTAAGAAACACTCTTCAAAAACACCTGCTAGTCCCCCAGCTGGACACCGCACCCAACTCATTTTAGATTTACTTGCTACAAATTCAAGAAAATAAAACGATACAGTAAACACAAAAGCTAGTGACTAATAGAGGTTATAATAACCAGCAAAAATAGGTGTGGTTATCAGTTTGGCCACAGTTGAACCGTCTGACATCTTGTGCACTAAAGCTAGCTACTAACCCAAAAAGGACAAGTTCCTGCAAGTTCCTGCAAGTTCCTGCGTCGTCCTTGTAATTTTAAAGCCCAATTCATTTCTGCAACAAAGACCCATTTTATCTGAATTCAGCAGCTTTACAAAAACAAATCCAGGAGAGTCGTGTACCTCGGAGAGGAGTGAAAATAATCAATGCTCCTACAAACCTGATGTGCTCGGACACTCTGCATGTCCCCAGCAGCTGGCTGGTGCAACTGCTCGAGGGAAAAGTAACAGCTCCAAAGAGACAGACCAGCGTTGACCTCGGTGACAGAGTGTGTGAGAGAGAAGGCGTGAACCCTTCTACCTCTCCTCTCTGATGTCAGACAGAGGAGCCTTGCGTAGATGCTGACGCCCGTGCAGCCGGTAAAGCAAACACACTTTCTGACAGCTGATACGTAGTATGGACTTTGACCTAAACTGAGCCTCAACAACAGCCTAGTGTCAGCCCGGCGCTTCCTCGGGTCCGGTCCGATGCCCTCCCACACTGTCAGGAGCCGTCTCCAAACCACCCACACTTTCTTATGTAAGGGGATAATCCTGTGCAGTCATTTCAATGATGCACAGCGCAGGAGGTGTAGCGCTGCATAACTATTTGATGCCCGTGGTGAAACCAGTGCATTAACGTTTGATAATCATAATACCTCGCAGCAGATTATACCTCCTTGTGCTGCCCCAAAATTCCCCTTCTCACTCAGTCCTCTGCATCCTGCACTGCATGCAAAGTATGGAGGAATATTTGAAGAGCTGCAGCTCCTCTGACACTTTAATGACCCGCGCCTTTCCAGACTCCCCGGCTCTTTCTCAGACATCTCAATCACCTTCCCCTCTGGTTTAAAAAAAAAAACTCATTTCACATGAACGCTCGCTGTGTGGGTCCTCCAGCAGAAACAAAAAGGCGGCCTCTTCGTGATCTGGCAAACCATAAGCTTGCCTTTATCTTCCCTCCCTCATTAAACTCTGAATAACTCAGCAGAGAGGCAGAAAGACGAGAGAGAAAAGTGATTGAATTCTGTTGGAGGAATAAAAGCCCCTCGAGGCTACCGTTTTGAATGTGTGCCATGTCGAACAGTGAATCCAGAGATCCTAGAGACAACAGACCCTGGAAGAATGGTCTATAGACACAGCTCCAGGGCGGGCCAGCTACTGTAGATAATGTACCGCGGATGCCGTGTCACGATGATGACCCGTCACGACCTCGGAGGAAGGCGGAGGAAAGAGCTGCGAAAGGGAAGTCAGGGGGAAGTCGTGGCACCAAACTCGATATCTCTATTCAAACGCCGCGCTGGCAACCTGGTCGCACTGAATGCGGCCCAATTATTTCAATACACCAGCAGCCCTGGGAAGGAGCAGAGAAAGGGGACGCACGAAAAGAAAAATGAGTTTGACATTCAGGCGAGCTGGCTGAGGGAGGTAACAAGTTCACGGCCCTTTCAGAAAACACGGCCGCCTGGTGTGTGATGGATCACGGAGCCTCTGACGGGCCATCGGGGGCGAGACCCGGGCAGTTACGCATGGGAACCCAGTCTCCAAGGAATAAGGGAGTCATGGTGCAAATAAATGAAAAGATGGAAGCTGCCTCAGCTGCTTCCTGAGCTGCTCCATGTGGAGCCACAACGCTGCTGCTGCTCAGAAATGACAGGACCGATGCTTTTAAGGCCTCAACAATCCACTCAGAGCATGTAGTGCAATTTGTTCGAGAATAAAAGAAGAAAAAATAGAAACTGTAACAAAACTACATTTCCCATAGTGCTCCTCAGTAGGCTCATTAATTAAACCACTGCCCTCATACTCCAAACTTCTCAGCCACACAAACCTTCAGAGTAAGAGTCACACAGGCCGTGGGGAGGAAAGTGAGCACTGTGTCTATGGAAGGTCCTGTTAGATGATGAGTCCAAAAAAATTCTTTAGAATGAAAAGAAAAGATAAACGAGCTTCACACCAAGTCCCAGCTCATCATTCAGAGCTCCTCTCACTCTCTCTGGTCTAAACACCAGCCGGTGTGCAACACAAGAATTTAGGTACTAAAAAAATGCAATTGTAACTAATAATAATCATTACAATAATAATAATAATAATTTCAATATGGACAAAAGGTTCTGTTTTTGGTCATGCAGCCCCCTATTCAGAAAGCTCACTTTTTAATCACTCATTAAACTTAAAAAACAGATCAATTGTGATTTTTAGTGACTTAAATTATTATTTTTCATTTTGGCACAGGACGTACGCTGTTTTCTTTGGTGTCCTGGTCATCTACCATCTATGTCTTGTCCACAGTTGGACATTGGGGAGCCCAAAACCAGAACCAAAATAGACACAACACTGGACAAAACTCCACTGGCTGCTTCAGGTAACAACAACACGATGTTACCTGCACCTGTGTTGCTTTGTGACTGCAGAAAGTTAGAAACTGTGCGGACAGCTGGTTTCCACGTGAATAAAATCATCCGCAGGACAAAGAAGCAACCAAATGAATCTGACGTCTGCATTTAAAGGGACAGTTCACCCAAACATCACGTGTGCGTGTTTTTCAGCCGGGCTTTTTCTCCTTTCTGATGTTTCTGGGTGAGATGCTGGCTGTACAGATGTCTCCATCTGTTTGCTTTGTTTGGTGGAGTCGTGTGATTGGTGCATGTAGTGCATTACAAAGAAAATAGTTACAACATTAAATTGCTGTTTTTGTTTGTTTGTTTGTATGTTTTTTTTTGGATGTGACATGAATTTGGTTTTGTTACATTAAAGCATCAACATCTAAACGTTGTCGAAGAAGAACGTGCACATCTGCTCTGACCTCTCCGATCTCTAGCTTCTATATTTAATAGTAGCTCTGCTCTCCACAGATCATTGCTGAGCCAAGTACACAGATAAATATCAGTTGTGTTTTATTAACATGTTAATTGTGACCAGAAAAAAAGGCACTAAATCTACAAGCACAGGCCAGCAGAGGAACATTTTGCTGCAGCACTTCCTGTAAACCCCTAAATATCTAAATGGGTAATGAATCTAATAATAGACTTCAAGTCACAGAGTTAGCTACAGCATGTCTGGTATGTCAGAGACGGCAACAGCAGCCACTACTCCTCTAAACACAAGTGCAGCTTGTGACTAACGAGGATTGCTTCATACTGGACACCACTGGGATTTCCACAAAGGAGAAATTAGACATTATTAGTCAGGAAACACATATTTAAAGATATTTCATTGATTGGTGAACATGCTGAAGTGTATTTTATGTGATAATAATAATTTAATAAATATTTTTCAGCTGTTCGACAAAAGGATCCATTGATTAGTAAATAAAATAACCGTCTTACATAACTGTAGCTCTACTTGGTGGGAGATGACGCCAGATCATTGATAAAAGGTATATATGTAATTACAGCGCGTTGCAAAGACGAGCGTCTGAACCACCACGGCTGATCTAACAAACACATCCAAGCATCACAGGAAGGGCTTCTGTCGAAAATCTCTTCACTAAAAGAGAAAATTCGTCACGTCTTTGCGCTCCAGCTCAGCGTGAGTGAGTGCGAGTGCCCGGCCAGCAGCACGGCTCTGTGATTTCTCCCTTATTGTAACCACGTGGCTACGTTCGCAGAGTCTGTCCTCCCTCAACACGTGTATGCATGTGAACATCTGAGCTATAACAGTTCCCATGTGCAGCGCTAAAGGGAGCAGCTGGAGTTTCTGTACTTTGGCTCGGCTGCGGCGACACCGGTCGGACGGCGCTGAGAGGAGACGGTGCAGAGGCTGTCAATCAGTCGCTCAATTCCCCACCAACACGCACGCATGCACACAACACGGGTAAACGAGAAAAACACTGGATGCACACTGCTGGAGTTTGCAAGCATAAAAACCAAGCAAAGCGAAAGAGCGAGCGCTTGTTCAGTGTTTTCTGGGCACTGACCTGGACAGCACAGCAAGCACAGCGCCGGTCAGCCTCTCATCTTCTTCTCTCCTCACGTTTCACACTCCAGCTCCCTCCTGACTGCCTTTTGAAGTTGGTCCCTCTGCTCTTTTTGAGGTGAAACTCGTTGGTGGAGGAGGGAGGGGAGAGCAGGAGAAACGTGGGCTCTCTCTTGCCTTTTTGTCCCACTTCTTGTCCTCTTCCTCCTATTTTCTTTACTTCTCTTCTCCCTTGTTGTCTCTTTCTCTAGGTGAAATTCTGCACCTCCTCTTGCTCTTCCATAGCAAAACGCAAACCTCTCCACACACACTCACTAATGGAGGGAGGAGGGGAAAAATAATATGTTGTGAGAGAGAGCGAGGGCGAGCGGGAAGGAGAGAGTCGGGGAGAAAAAGCAGCAACAAAAGTCTGCTCAGTCACCTCGTCTCCCTCCTGTTCAAATTTAGAGGCTGGATTTCAGGCTGTGAGTCAAACTCTACTGGGCATGCCCACAACTGTGGCACACTTTGTGATGAACACTCACTTCCTCTCTCGTTCTTGCCTCCCCCACCCCTCTCACAGCCCTTTCTCTGCCTCCCTCCCCTCTCCCTATAGCTCGGTTTAGCAGGGATCAGGGATTGCTGGTGCTAGTCCAAAGTCCACTCAGCTCCACGGGACAAGCCCCACTTTGCATGAAAAATATCACAACTTCAGCACAACTAAAAGTACTGGGACGGCTGCTGTGACAGAAAGATGACACTCTCTTTGATGATTTTGCTGCCAAAAATATCGTAGGCTTGCTGAACATTTCCAATCTATGTAATTCAATCATGTGCATGTTAGAATCCTGTCTGGACTTCAGTTATGTCATATTTAATCCAAAACTAATGGACGTGTCACTCAGGATCACACACAGATCAGCCACACTCACTTTTGCTAATGAAATGTTTTCATATAAACAGTTTCCTGCGTCGCTTCTGCTCCAAACAGATCAAGTATTATCTGGACCCGTGTGACATCCTATTCAAGGACTGCTTGGGCCCGGCTCTCTTGCGCCTTATCGCTGATGGTGATATTTGCAGACCTCAAGCAGAGCATTCTGACAGCTATGTGAGGTATGTGGACTCTGCCGCTTGAAATCTCTAAAGCACCATTGTTTTCTCTAGACTCTGGACGGCATTGTGTGACGCATTTCTTCAGCAAGCCAGCCTCGTGCCTGTGCTATCTCTATCTCTGGCTCCCCACACTGACCCAGATTCTCCCTAGCAAACCATCAGGACGCCATGTATCAAAACCAGGCTGTGGAACGAGGACAGCGAGTTCAGAGAGCGGCAGACGGGCAATGAAAGAGAGACGGGCAGAGAAAGTTCCCCCGGCATCTGCAGACAAATTCAGAGAAAATACTTTGAAATGAGCGGCCGGTTCAGGGAACATTTTTAACCGTAGCCAGGGACCCGTGCTGTGTCGAGACAACAGCGTAATCCTGTGGACGGTTTGAGCAGAAAGTAATCCATCTGGAGCATCTGAGGGGTGGAGATAGGAGCCAGGTGGAGGAGGAGGTCCAGACGGCTGCAGGGTTGACCCCGAGAGGTCAAGAGGTCATGAGAAACAGCCAGTCAATATGAATAGAGGGGTCAATGCCATGGCTGGATAAGTCAGAGCCACATGTGCCGGGGTCGATTGATGGAAGGATAGAGCGTGGGGGTGGGAGCGGAACAAGATCCAAATTAAAAGCCGCAGAGGACGATAGACGAGCTTGACGAAACCACCGTTACTACACAGTTTGGGCAAAGTGTCTTCTCAAACCACATTCACAACTTTCTGCAGGCGACATGAGCTTTCTCCAGAACTTGCTGTCTTGGTTGTCTGGACACGCACTTGCAAACAGTCCCTCCTGGGAGGTATTCGCAGCGTCACACTCGGCCAAGCACATCACAGCGACTGAAGTGTGAAGCATGTAAAAAGTAAACGTAGGACAGATTACTGCATAGCGTTAGGCAATCAAGCCAGAACTTTGTTTTAGAACAAGTGAAGCCTTCATTTTCCCCGCGGATATTCAGGATACCCAATGGAAAATAGAAAAGGCATCTCAGCTGCATGTTTGAAGTCCGCTCGAGTGTATACTTCAGTCAGGCAGAGTCATTCAACCTGCTCATGCTACTTAGAGTTAAAACAGATCCAGGAAGAACCGAGTCTCTGAATGACATTCAAGACTTAATCCTGAACCCCAGTCGGGCCTTTGTCTAAACTCTATTCAGTCTATTCCAGTAGGGTTGGGTTTCTTTGCACATATCAGCGTCTGCCCTAATACTCACGTTGATTCTATATAATCTCTGACCATACTAAATAATAACTCCCAATAAACATCACCATCTTTGTGATTCATCCCATCTTAAGAATTCTAAAGCTCAAATAATCAACCTCTGTGGGAACAAGTGCTATGTACCCGAGCTGTGGTTCTGCAGCATCCTGCCCGGACTGAAACACACAGCATACATACACCGGCCCTCTCACACTGGCTCTCTGGTGACCTGTGATCCCAGCTATTGTCCGGCTCGGGTCTATCCCGATGAGGGACCGAGCAGCAAACAAAGCCCTGACATTAACTCCGGCTTGGCTGCCCTCTCAGACTTTGACCTGCAGCCCCCACAAACCAGCCAGGAAAATGAAATAAAGCGGGTCAGACAAACTTTAACCCCTCTGACGACCACCCGCCCGCTGCTCCCTCCACCAGAAGAGGCCAAGAATGACAAGCTGCTTACAGGCAATAGATGAACAGTGACCATCCACCTGCTCCTGTGCAAACAGACGTGTCACATGTCTCGTTAAAGTGCGGCAAGTGAAAACTAAGTGCGGGGGCGGGGGGGTTAAAAGCAATAATGGTGGCGAGTCAGTTGTTTGTTTTCTCGTTCCTCCAGTCAATAAACCAATAACAAGTAGCTAGAGAACACACAGACATGTTGAACTTGCTAAGCAGTGTGGCGCCTGCATGGAGGATGCCGCTGCCGCTTTTTATTGATCATATTTTACTGGCGCGAAACAGGAAATTCATTCAGTATCCTGTGCTGAAAATTGGCTCACTATGATCACATTTCTAACAGATGTGAAAAAGCAAGTACAATCAATGAGTTTACTGTTAAATTCTCAAACACTGCATTTTTATACAGCATGCCATAGCCTACCACAGCAATGATGAAAAAGTTTCAGGGATTTTTTGTTCATAATTATTGAAGATCATGAACACGGTGGATCTTCAGACCTCAGGAATCAGTTTTGGGTAAGAAAAGCATCCTATTATCAGACACTCAGTACAATCTATGGATTCAGTGGACTGTGCCTTTAATTAAATCAATGAGCTTGGGACTTTGTCGGATTGAGGTTTTGGACTCCCCACCATTTGACCTTAGAACTGAAGAAGCTTCTCGGATGAGAGGTGAAACGTCTTCAAGCAACTTAAAGAAGTCCAGACGCTTTTCTTTGCAAACTCCTTTGACGGTTGAGGTTTTGACATTTATTTCTAAACGAGCTGAACTAAAAGCATGTCGCGAAAGGTCAAACAGCTGGTTAGACATGCTGATGTTAAAGAACTCCCACCGATAAACCAACAAATTGGTTTTGTGAAAGTATGGATCTGATCTTTCCAGCTGTTGATATGCAATCTTTATTAATGACACGTTGGCAGTATCAGTAGCAATAATGATATCTGAACACTGTCCTGTATCCTCCTATGATCTCCGTATGTGTTTTTCCATCTGAAACATGATCTTTTATTTTTAAGTTTATCAGCAGAGAACTGACTGATAGTTCTGGGTAGATGTGTTGCAGGACTGAAGACTCGGAGACACGACGGAGCTCAACATTTCCCTCTTGTGCTTCGCTGTTGAACCGCTTGTATGTATAGAATCAGCCAGTGTGTGGAGCACTAGCGCCTCCTTTTGACTTTTAGACATACTGCAGTGTACACAATCATTTTCTCCTCCAGTCAATGTTTTTTTCCACTGTAAAAGTGAGAAAGGTATACTCGTACTTATTAAAAAGAAAGTCAGTAATTTGGACTACGCTGTTGCTGGAACAATAATTGTGGTGTTACAGTAATAACAGCCAAAGACAACAAAGAACAGTTTGGGATATTTTGTGAATATCAATGAGGCTGTGTCATCGTTTCACTCTAGAGGAATACCGCCGAGGAGAGATTAAAGCAAATCCGAGGAAGGCTAGGACATGAAATGGTAAACAGACTGAGACGTATATAGTGAATTTCTAACTGAACACTCGAAGCACTTGTTACTACCTCATTCACTCAGTCACATTCATGCACACACTCACACTCTGACAGATGCACTGGAGCCAGTATCGTGCTTCAGTGGGGGACTTCAGTGTGCAAACTGGAGTAGTCAGGGAGTGGACCAGTGACGTTCTGACTGATCCACTCTACCACAGTCCCCCACAAGGAGGCCGGCCACAAATGGAGAGGAGGTCAGTTTTGATCCTTGAATGGTTTTCATTATTACTTACAGAGGATTGTGACAAAAGTAAAGATTCTGATAGTTGTTTCACCAAATTTACAGTTAAAATAAAACAACTTCAGACAGAAAGACAAACCTGGAAACATCCGTAATACATGTGGTCATTTAGATGAAGGAGCCTGTTTTGGGGCGTTATACTTGAAAAACTTTCCAGAGGAGCAATCAGTGATGTCAGCTGGCTCAGGGCTATTATGAGATGATGGTAATAATCATAAAAACTGACCTTTCCGAATGTTGCATATCACAAAGCCATGACTGTACCTTCACAGGTCTGCAGTCTAACGGCAGTTCCTCGAGCCTTCAGAGTGCCTCTCCGGTTAAAGCAGGACAGCAGCTTTGAGCTGCACAACCACACCGCCTCCACCTTTATAGCCTGGATCCTGCTGCACGGTGCAAATTGAAGGAATAGATTTCCAAGACAAAACCTGCACCTCGATTGATCAGACCTTGAAAGAAATAAATACGTTGTCATCAATGATCCTCTTTGTTAATGCTTTTGTTGGCAGAGCAATTCACATCCAAACAGCAAACATCAATCGATGTGCCATTAAGAGACGCTTCTGTCATTAACACAGAAGGTTATCAGTTCCATGTTTTTGATTCGGCATCAAAGTCAATACAGAGAAAAAGTGCAGCAGGACTCACTTGATGCTGGACTTGAGAATTAAAGTTCAACAGCTGATTGGTATGGACATGCACCTGAAATTATGATACAGTCAAACTACTTGAGATCAATAAAGCTGCTTCCCAGACTACTGCACCATCCACCAGGTGCTATTGGGATTCCACTGTTTTGCTGTGGGGAAGCGCCACCCTCTTTATTGGAAAGAAAGGCTACGATTAATATTCTTGCAGAATATCGAGCTGCAACAGGAAGCAGCAGAGTCTTTGAAAGTTATAGCTGCTTCGTACTTGGTGGTAAAAGAAGGGGGGGGCCCAGCTCCCTCTAGAGACCCCGTCACCGATAATTAGCGATCAATCAGGAATTAGTTTAAAAGCTCAAAAAGAACACCGAGAGCACTATTAGATCACAAAGATTCACTGCTCTCCAATAATTGCTTTGGATGTTTAAAAGGGGCCAAGGTCCCTGGGTTTGTTTTATCTCAGTGTCCTATTGCAAACTAGAGGAGGATCAGACACAGAATGAGCATTTATGTGACTGATATTCATAAACATCAGGCCTTTTAATGAGACACGATGAACTGCAAATCTTGATCTAATCTCTCTTGGCTGGAGCTACAAACACACAGTATTTTTCCTCTGGGTTGAAGCCGATGGTTCTACACTGTAAAAAATACATTAAGGTTGTAAATGATAGTAAAACACAGTAACATACTGTGAAGTGAGTAAATGTTAACTTTACTGTTCCACTTCTATTACTGTACAGTATGTTACTATCTCATCCAAAGGATGGAGTTACAAATATTCCTTCTTTGTTACTTTAACTCAGCATTGCTGCTCTTTTTGTCAGATTGAAACATACACAGACTTTCCTTTGTCTTCCAAACCTTCGACAGAGACGTTCACTTTGCGTTTTTGAGCAGATAATTAGCCTGTGTTTGGTTGTCAGCGCCAACAATCTGTGTTTGATTTTTGATCATCTTTAACCCTTTAAGACCTACCATAGAACCAAGTCCGCCAGAGCTTATATTATATTTTTACATGTTGTGGAGCCATTTTGAGGAGCATTTCAAGTTGCTATACATCAATACAACCATTACAGCCTAAATTCTAATAATATGTCTGCATTAAGTGCATAGTAATTACCAGAGGTGTGGACTCGAGTCACATGACTTGGACTCGAGTCAGACTCGAGTCATTAATTTTATGACTTTAGACTTGACTTGAAAAAATGTTCTAAGACTTGTGACTTGACTTGGACTTTTACACCAATGACCTGGGACTTGAATTGGACTTGAACCGGTTTACTTGAAAAGACTTGATATTTTACCCCAAATATAAAATTTAACATGCATATTATATAGAGATTGAAAATGTGACGTCATTCAGGGGTAAACCGCAAAGGATTCTGGGAACTCGTGGCAAGCGGTACTAGCGCACGCAGGCTTTCAATTAAAATCAGTTATACAGCGATAAAAAGAAACACAAAAATGTCAAGAAGCTGTTGTATTATTAACTGCAATAGCCGGTCGCATGACAGCCACGGGAAGCCGATGGGTAAAGAGATCGGTTGTTATCGGATTACGTCGTTGAAGAGAAATTGTTCAAGCCATGTTTCCGAAGTAACAAAGAGGCGACTGGATTGCAGCCATTCAAAGATCAAATATAACGTCCCAGAACTCTCCAGCTCACAGGTTAGTCTGCTCCAAGCATTTACACGAAGGTCAGTGTCTTTTAGTACTTAATACGTCATTTTCATAACATAATTGGTGATATAGGTTACAAGCAAGTCTGGCGCTGAACAGAAATTGTCGCGCTATGCTCCTTTGTTTATTGTGCATAAATAGTGAATTGTCCTGACACAATATTGCGTTTCGCTTCTGTTATTATGGTACATTGACAAAAACATATACTTTTATTCACAGGATAAAACAGTTGTTTTGTATCACTAATTGCCCAGTACGATTACAGCATACAGTATTATTGTCACTGCTACATTTCTGTGATGCTACCAGAAATTATTTCCACTACTAATTAATTACCGTTGAGCTCAAAGGTCCTATTAATAAACGGTTAACGAATGTGTATTTATGACGACGATTTGTGAGACTGGTAAACTTATGATACGTACGATGGTCTTTACTTTCTACACGGTGCATTTCAAGGTCCTGCACCCATCCGTCGGTAAACTGTACCTGGGCTTGTTGCAGTGACCTGAAGTTACTAAACTTCATGAGTGTGTGCACTCACTCCAAGAACCGTATGATTATAAATATGCATATAAATATGCTACGATGAGATAGCTGACTTCATCTAACTAGCAAATGTTGTCCAGGCTACGTTGGTGATGCAGTTTTTTTTAATATGTATCATATTTTTGTCATGCGATTTTAAAGCCGGTCCTACAACCGCATCCAAGAATAACATGCAGCTTATCTCAGAACTGTCGGTGAAAATTATTCTTGGAGCTAGGTTTAATTGAGCTGCATTTTAAAGAGGTGCAATTTCACAATTTGTGTATATTTTCTAAGTTCACTATTTTGTCATGTGTTGAGAAAAACACAGATTTAAAATTACATGGTCTAATATTTACATTTAGCATAACTGCAACATTATTTTTTCTTTTTTTTTTTAAAGACTCGAAAGGACTTGAAATTCAAAATTTCAGACTTGTGACTTGACTCGGACTTTTACACCAGTGACTTGAGACTCGACTCTGACTTGCCTGACATTACTTGAGACTTGACTTGAGACTTGAGGATAAAGACTTGAGACTTGACTTGAGACTTACTTGAGACTTGCAAAACAATGACTTGGTCCCACCTCTGGTAATTACATAAATTGCAAGAAAGTGCAATAAACTACAAAAAAATTGAAAATCATTTTTGCTTTTTTAACATATATTTCTAGTTAGAGAAATTTAAGAGGCTTATCCCTCAAAACTGTAAATACAAAAAAGTTGCACAAAATAGTTTCCCACCACATGAAATTTATTTTGAGTGTCTTCACAGTTTTATTTTTTAAACACACCAATTATTATATACTGCAGGAAAAATGAAAATAAATATTATAGTGCAAATTTGCAAAAAAACAGCATATGCATCAAAATAAACTATTTCCAGCAGTGCAATTTGACTTCTAAGCATCCCAGAAACGACACAGAAAGTCATAAAGTCAAACATAACTTTTAAAAACACCAGTATATACTTGTATAAGCCCTGAAGGTAAAAAAAAAACTACATTTCCGCGAAATGATGTCACTTCGGGTTTTGGGCAGATAATGGCGGAGATGTGATAGTTCGCGCTGACGTCTATTCCAACGTAGGAAGTGTTACAAACAGTTCTGGATACAAAAAAGTTGCAAAAAATAGTTTACAACAACAGGAAATTTATTTTGAGTGTCTTCATAGTTTTATTTTGGAGATACAGTTTTTATATACTGCAGGAAAAACGAAAAGACAATCCTATGATGCAAATTTGCAAAGAAAACAGCACGTGCATCAAAATAAACTATTTCCAGCTGTGCAATTCGAGTTCTAAGCATCCCAGAAACTATTCAGAAAGGTCAAACATGACCAGTATAGGCTTTTAAGGCCTACAACTAAAAAACTACAATTTCCGCGAAAATGATGTCACTTCCGGTTTCGGCCAGGAAATGGCGGACATGCGACAGTTCGCGCTGACGTCTGTTTCACTGTGGGAAGTGTTACGAACAGCTGATCGGATCGGCAAAGCGTGTTTCTGGAATATTATGTTTTTGTTCCTGCAAGAGCTTTTTATGCAGTTTTTTCAAAGCTTTATGGGGAAGGAAACCGTGACCGAGGACAAGCTGATGGCATCAGATGTAAGTACAACTCCTCCGGTTTCATATGCAAAACAAATTATTGCGCTAGCTTACACGGTTCAGGTTCTACAGGGATTTAAAAATAGTTACACAACACGGAGCGTGCTGCTCTGACCGGCTTTAAAGGGTTAACAATGACTTTAAAAAATAATATAAAATAGTGTGCAACACCACTGAAGTTTTTTTTACCTCTCTTTTCAACCAGCGGCAGTCACTCTCCTCTCCAAATAACTTCTGCTTAGCTTTCCGAGCTTCCCTCGGGTCCTCTTAATCAGCGGTCTCCAACCTTTTTTGTGCCACGGACGGTTTATGCCCGACAATATTTTCACGGACCGGTGTTCCAGATCTACTGGCGTTTAGATCAACTGGCGTTGGTCGAACAGATGTGTGGCAGTCTTGCGTTTCAGGAGCTCCTACCGACAAACCAGCAAAAAAAACGCCAAATGTGTCATCTGTGACACTTGTGAGGTTGTCTCAAACACACTCCGTCAGTCTTGATGCTGTTGAACAACAAAATGTTTAAAATGTGGCGAGTTTACCTGGTGATATCCTCATGCGCGACGCGATCGCGAAAACAGCAAACAATTAACACCACGCCGATGTTGTTCACAGGACAGCAAGAGTAAACGATCGGGAGACTCTTGTCGTCGTTATCGTTCCCCTCGCACGGTTTATTTCTCCGGTTTCAGCGTTTTTGCTTCACAACTACAGCGAGCAGTTTACTTTGTGCACTAACATGGACTCGAGTCAACCAGCGCCACCTCTGGCCAAGTGCCACAGCCTACAGCCAGATCAACCTGTGACACATCTGCACCACGTTTGATTTCGTTTCTTGCACAACACATTTGTACCTTTCAATTGTGTCTGTTTGTGCGTCATGCAAATAAACCTTTGAAAAGAATGGAATGACACTGATATTTCACTAGTGTTGTAACATCACATGTCGTTAGCGTAGTCTGTCTGTGTCTTTACTCTGCGAACAAACATGTTAGAGTTGGTTGTGATATACAGTCTGTATAAGTGTGGTCAATCTAATGAACATTTGTAAGGAGATGGCAGTTACTGTGAATGTACAGCAGGTGAATAGTAATAAACAGTCAGACAATGACTCTGACAATCTCATTCAATCTTGCAGACTGAATGCACCTTCTGTGGAAAGTGGTACCACACGGTGTGTGTGGACGTCCCCTGTGCAGAAGGCGACTACAGATGTTGTGGGTGCTAAATAAACAGAAACAAATGATCCCTGTTGTCTTTGCTTACTGATTGTTTTTAGTGTTGTCAATCCACATTGCTGGCATTGCATCTGTCAACATGTTTGTGGGTAGATTTGGATGTACCAGGGGTAAGTGCAGCCACTCAGCCTCTACTCAATGTGATCATAGCAGCAGGTGCAGATGTGTCACAAGTTAATCTAGTAGTGGGCTATGGTAGCAGTGGACTGACCTCCATTTGAAACTGCTCCAGCTGCTGTGTGATAGTGGATCTGCTACAAATTGAAGATCATAGACAAGTTGAAATGAACCCTTGTATTATGTTGAAAAACAAAAAAATGACATTGATTTTGTTGCGGGTCATTTTGACCCGTACTGTGTAAATCCACTCAGAATTATCCAAAAACTGCAATAAAACAATAGCAACTTTATTTCCCATCAGATAAACATGTAGAACACAGACATACAACAGTTAGACTTTCCATAACTATTTTAGGAACAATTTGGTTTTTCGTTCTTACAAACACATTTCCTTTGAACTTGCCCAACATTCTCAGTTTTTCAATGCTCAACATTTTCGATTTTGTCCACATGATGGACAGAATGTAACTGTGTGCTTTCTGCAGATGTACTTCTTGCATTTCTCACAAAGAGTGCTTGTTTTCAAACAGGAATCTTCCTAACTAAGATTTAAAACAAAAGATTGCGTCTCCTCCAGTCTCACAAACAGATGACAAACCAAGCGACACACCTGAGTCACTGACTTTATATATAACTACCAACTCTCCAGCCATGTTGATGAATTGCCTATATTGGCTGGAAATATTAATTTCCAGAGAAAGGACACAGACAGACGATGCTTACAGGATGTGATGTGACAACACTAATGAAATATTGATGTGTCATATTTGTCCAAGGTGTATTTCATTGTTATGGAAAAAGAGAATATTAAAATCATGATGACCAATTTGGTGATTTTTATGACTTTGTGGAAAATTTGGAATTTTGTACAAATGTAGGCCAATAAGGAATATATGATATCATTTCATTCATTTCAAAGGTTTATTTGCATGACGCACAAACAGACACAATTGAAAGGTACAAATGTGTTGTGCAAGAAACGAAATCAAACGTGGTGCAGATGTGTCACAGGCTGATCTGGCTGTAGGCTGTGGCACTTGGCCAGAGGTGGCGCTGGTTGACTCGAGTCCATGTTAGTGCACAAAGTAAACTGCTCGCTGTAGTTGTGAAGCAAAAACGCTGAAACCGGTGAAATAAACCGTGCGAGGGAAACTATAACGACGACTAGAGTCTCCCGATCGTTTACTCTTGCTGTCCTGTGAACAACATCGGCGTGGTGTTACTTGTTTGCTGTTTTCGCGATCGCGTCGCGCGTGAGGATATCACCAGGTAAACTCGCCACATTTTAAACATTTTGTTGTTCAACAGCATCAAGACTGACGGAGTGTGTTTGAGATAACCTCACAAGTGTCACAGATGACACATTTGGCGTTTTTTTGCTGGTTTGTCAGTAGCAGCTCCTGAAACGCAAGACTGCCACACATCTGTTCGACCAACGCCAGTAGATCTGGAACACCGGCTCTTTGACGTGAACGACACAAGCCGTATCCTTATCACGAGCCGTCACGTGGGTTGTATTTTTTTTTTCTTTCTCTCACCCTCTCTCTTGCACTTTTTTTCCGCTTCACCCTGCACGCGAGCCTTGTGCTTTACGCTGGGCAGAGTTGTGATGGGATTTCCGGCTCTTTCGGCTCCAAACCGGCTCTTCAGGTTGTTTTGTTGCTTTAATTAATTTATTATTAACAATAATATAAAATTATGCACAAAAGGAATTACTAATGTAAAAAAAAGTGGTTTTATTTATATATGTTTATATATAAATATATGCGGTGGCCCCTAGAGACAAACCACGTACAAACAAAACCACTTTTTTTTTTTTTTACGTTAGTAATTCCTTTTGTGCACAATTTTATATTATTGTTAAATTAATTAACGCAACAAAACAACCTGAAGAGCCAGTTCGGAGCCGAAAGAGCCGGATCTCTAAAAAGAGCCGGAAATCCCATCACTATTTCATATGCAAAAAAAATTATTGCGCTAGCTTACGTGGTTGCAGTGCTACCGGGATTTAAAAATAGTTATGCAAAACGGAGCGTGCCGTTCCAACCGGCTTTAAAGGGTTAATATGATTCATGCATTGCTTCTTTGTGTTAGAAATCTTCACTATAATAAAATTGCCTTTGAAACAATACAAATGCACACTTTTATGCAGTGTGTACTTAATCTGCAAAACTGCTCAACATTATGAAAAAAGATTCAGTTTAATTTGCTAAAAAAAGGCAGACACTGCAACATGATGTCGAGATGGGCTCATTTCAGGTTATCTGTCCAGGCTGTAGCCTTTTATGTGCATTTATGTACAGCAGCAAATAACTGTTCCAAAAACAGTGCACAATGTTTTTCACTCAACCCAACAAGAAGCCTTTTGTGGCCAAGACCAAAGTATGTGCAGCCAAATGAAAAAACAAAAACAGATATTTTTTTAAGTTGAACTTATTGAACTACCTTGGATTTGAGTTTTACAGTAACATATAAACACTGTGTACCTCAGCATGTCCGCAGCGGTGTGGTGAAATGCATGCATGGCTGCATGGGATGGGATGCAGCTCACTGGGCTGAGGTTGAGTGAGGCCACAGAGGCAGATCATCTTTTTTGGCTGCAAACTGGAAATACGAGAATATTTCATTACATTCTGCATTCTACTGTACAGGCCTGTTTCAAGTTTATCACGCGACGCTAGAATGGAAACATATTTGTTATCGACAGCTGCCTACGCTTGGGAGGAGAGCAACCTGAGAACACCTGGTGTCTGATGTACTTAAAGCCACACTTTTCTGGCTGAACTGGCGCTAAAAATCTATGGACTCATTCTGGCATTTAGTCATGGAAATGAAGAGTTTGTTTTATGGCTCACTCTTGTGGAGAAATGGCAGACGTGCAGTTGTGAAACATTCCCAGAATGGTTCAATGGGCATCATCATCTGTGCCTCACGCCAACTCTACAGAGCAGTTTAGCATTGCTCTGGTTTTGAGACCCACAGCCTGACACAGATGAATTAATAATAATAATAATAATAATAATAATAATAATGGATTGGATTTATATAGCGCTTTTCTAGGCACCCAAAGCGCTTTACAATACCACTATTCATTCACTCTCACATTCATACACTGGTGGAGGCAGCTACAGTTGTAGCCACAGCTGCCCTGGGGCAGACTTAAACTAATTAAAACGCTTTTAAGCACTGTGTGACACGGGTAACCATGAATATCAAACTATTAATGAAAGATGGTGCATTAGCTGTTGGATGTTGTCAGAAAAGAGACAGGAATTCTGGAGTAAGTCGGATGAAGTAGCAGAGAGTGGTGATGGAAGCAGACTTCAGTGGACATGGAAGTGAAGGGAACAGAGGTGATAAGGTGGTGTTGGATAGATGGGATGGAACAGAGGCAGCAGGAGAGGGAGGAACGTTGGGTTACATAAGAGAGGAGGAGGGTGGACACAGGTGGACTACAGCTTATGCAGAAGATGCAATCTGAAAGAGACAGGAGAATCCAAGGTGGTGTCAGGAGAATGCAACAAGGCAGCATCAGATGGTGGTCTGTAGGATGAAAGAAAGGTCAGTCAGGGAGATGACGAAAAAATACAGGAGTACTGAGAAGTGTACAGCATGGAGAAGTCGCAGAGGAAAAGGCTTATAGCGAGTTACCGGTGAGACTGGACACTGAGCAACAAGAAAAGGACCAGAGAAGGAATATTCAGCAAATTAAGGTAATCAAGGACAAAAATGAAAACGTAGTGACAAATAAAGGGAGTGTGTTGAGAAAACAGCTGGAGCACATGAAGCTCATGAATGTAGAAAATGAGACAGAGACAAAGAAAGTCAGGAAGTGTCGAGGATTAGTGAGGAGGAAGTGGCGGCAGCTATGAATGGACTTTCAAGATCATCTTAGCTTATGAAAATATTGCGTCCCAGCAGTACTAGCTAGCTACCGTTTTTAGCTAGTGGGAGATCATTTCATCACTCATCTATGTGACTGCAGATTACTTAAGAAGTCACTTACATGAGTAACAAAACATTCTTCCCTTGGGAAAAGGTCCACAGGAACTTAACTTTTGGGAATATCCTTCCCTGAAAATAATTTATTCAAAAAATTCAACATTCTTTAGATTTTTTCTTTCAGTTAGAGTTTCTCTTGCTTTACTTCCAGCCTTGGCGAGCTATCTGTCAATCATCAGGCAAAGATTATTGAGCCACGTGTTGTTTTTGGAAGTTTAAGACCAAAGCTGAGCTCAAGCAGTGAATTCACTTTAGATTGGAATTTATAAGATGAAAAAAAGATACCAGTTGAGCTGGATGAGGATGTACTTTGATGTCTGCTGAACGTGTAATTAAACAAGCTTAAACCTTAAAATTCAGTACGACTAGTGATTTGTTGATCTCTACATGTACAACACAATGCAAAATGAAAAAAAAAAAAACCCCATTCATTTAGGTGAATAACTTAACTCTTCTTAAATATAACTAATGAAACGGCTTACACGGCGGTCTCTTCCTGTTTCAGAGTCTGTTCGTAACAGCGTGAACTGCAGCTTCTTGAGTTCATGACCTGGGTTGTGTTGGTTCACTTTTAACAGTATAGCTGTCAACCTACAGACGGCTCCTAACTTTAACCTGCTGTGCTCTTGCTGTTACTCTGAAAGTCGCAAACGTAGAAATTGTTTGTCTTTGTGCCAGCTGAGCATCCGTTTGGACCAGACAGTGGCTGAGCTGAAAAAGCAGTTCACGACAGTGGTGTAAATCACCTCATTAATATTTTGTAAATTGTTTTGTAAAGTTATGAGTGACTATTATATTGTTGGAGCGGGTGCTTTTATTTTGAAAGTCACAGAGCGACAAGGTGCCGTAAATCAAGTGGCGTAAACCATAAAGCAGAAGCGCGAGTTTTAATGCACAGAGAGGTGTGCTCTATGGTTAATGGACAGGAATGGGGAAAAGAACGGCTATTAAGGTGCAACACTGAGTCGAAAGCAGTTTCTTAGCACCTGGTTGATGAGGGAACAAGGTTTGTAACAAAGTTTGTCCTGTAGATATATATTCTGTTGTTTTACGGAGCATGTAGCTGCTGACCGCTACTAAGCATAAAGGCTAAGTTTTCACCCACTAGAGGGTGCTAACGTACCTCATCATGTTTAGGCAGCAATGCAACGATTTCCCTGTTATATGCAATAATTTACAAGTTTTAGTGTTATTTGTTATGCAAGGTAAAGAGAATTAATTTGTGATTAATGAATAAGTCAAAAGGTTAAAGGTAACACACTGTTTGATTTACTAATAGTCTTTTATTCTGTGTGTTGTAGCTCTTACGGTGTGTTCACATACACGGCGGTTTAATAAAAGGATTGTGAACCATCAGTTTGAGAGACCATCTTTTCAACCGGGGATGCTACAAGTGGTCCAGCTGTCTACCAACAGCATGAGGCTCTACTACATCTAAAAAAAGAAGCACTTTAAGCACTGTGTGACACGGGTAACCATGAATATCAAACTATTAATGAAAGATGGTGTATTAGCTGTTGGATGTGTACAGCATAGAGAAGTCGCAGAGGAAAAGGCTTATAGCGAGTTACCAGTGAGACTGGACACTGAGCAACAAGAAGAACAAGAATTTCAGGAGGTTTGACAGCCTCCTGAAATTCTCTGCTAACACAGAGGAGATTCTCGGGAGGTGCCACCAACGGCTATACCTCCTTAGGAAACAGCTCCTTTGGAGTCAGCACACCCATCATGATGACTTTTTAACTATGTATTCCTGGAAAGCATCATGACCGTCTCCATTACCTGCTGGTTCCACTCCCTCAGCCTTCAGAACAGGAGCAGACTGCAGGACACTGCATGAGTGTGCTCAAAAATCATTGGCCTGCCTGTCAGAACTCTTGCACAGGTTTTCAGCCAACAGGTCCTTAGACAGGCAGCCAAAATTATCAATGACCCCTCTCGTATTCTTCGTCCCGCATTTCCTTATTTTTAACGTCATGCTGCTCTGTATCTTAATTGCCCCTTGGGGATAAATAAAGTCTCTCTGATTCTGATTCTGTAGTCAGGAGCGGCCATCTACCAGGTCCTGTTGGGGTTGAGGGTAAAAAGAAGAGGAAAAAAAGGAGAGCATAGATGAACATGCACGGGGTTCTTCCTTATCAAAACCTGACAACTAGATTTCCTGCAATACATGACCTCTGAAGGTTCAGCTGCAGATATAGCTGTTCTAGTATCAGCTAATGTAGAACACTCCTTTGTAATTGACATCATGCAGAGTTAAGGGTAGGAAACACTGTCAGGCACAAAAGCTTAGGCTACAGCAGTCTGAGCTTGAGCTTCTGGCTCAAAGGATCCATTTGTTTATGCTCTGATCACACCATTTAAAACTGTGACCAGGTTAAATATGCATATCCATCACTAATAGTAGATATATAAATGGGGAAATGCACAATAGGACCATTTTAAAACTAACATGAAGTATCATGTTTAAATAGAGTGACATAATGTTATATGTATATTGTGTAATATGATGGAGGGTTATTTGTGTGGTATTATATTGCATCTGTTATACTGTATATATAATGTCTTGTAAGTAAGGTAGGCTCAGGTTGTCTGTCTTAAGTGGGCATGAGTAGCTACTACAGAGCCAGACTGTAGAGGTCTGGTGAGCTGGCTTAATTTTAACGTTACATCCCCGATCCCAACTCAGTTGACTCCACTTGATGGCATTTATCACACAGCTTCCTCAATAAATAAAAATAGTGCACAGTGTCCAACTTTCATCACATATGCAGTTTCACACCCCATCCCTATAAAGACTTTTTGGTGTGCAAGCTTGAAACATGACATCTATGTGTGTTTGTGTGTGTGCTGGTGCGCGCACGTGCACTGTCAGGTCTAAACCAGTGGGAAGATGTAGACAAGCTGAACTTCTTCCCCAGGCTGGAGGAGGTGCGCCTGCAGGGCATTCCCTTACTGCAGGCCTACACCAATGCAGAGCGACGCAGCCTCATGATAGCGCAGTAAGTCTGTGACATTAGAGAGAAATGACATCCTACACAGCAAGTAGAGGACATTGATGAGAGCTTGAATAATCCACAGATCTGAGCTGTACTCTGACCTGCAGAAGGTCAATAAACAGATACCTGCACAATATGTCATCTCTCCTCTTCAGGCTTCCCTCAGTATCACTGCTAAACGGCAGTGCTGTGACTGACAGTGAGAGAGAGGACGCAGAGAGGTTCTTCATCCGTTACTACTTAGACTACCCTGAAGAGGAGCTGCCTTATAGGTACACCCACACCCTTGTTTACACTGTATGAGCAGTGGTATGAGTGTTGGTTTATGTGTGCTACAGTAAGTGCTGTTAAAACAGACGACACACCCTGCTCTCCTCCTCGATACCATTCCCTCGTAAACAAGTATGGCAAGCTTGAACCACTTGCTGAGATTGACCTCCGACCTCGCTGCCGTGCCCAGGTGGAGGTTCACTGTGAGGAAAAAGTAGAACAGGTCAGTGTGGCATTTAATAATCTGCTGTTCTGGAGAATCCTCGAATGAAAAATACCTTTTGGAAATTATAAAATCTTATAAAATGTAACCGTTGCTTTCTTTTCCTTCTCTACTACTCATACCACTGTGAATCACTTTAGTAAATGACTTATGCCTTTGTACTTTGCCCTTAGTGCCTAAGCACTTGACATTTAGAAGTAGATGAAATCTCTTAACACAGAGTTTACAAAACTCGGTGTTAAAAGTACTAGTACTCTAGTACTATAAAACAATTTTAATAGTTCAATCAGCACCAGTTTAACATTTTAAAATACCTTTGCTGTGAAGGACCCTGGAGATGATTTATTTTGCTTGGGTATACTTTATCAATGATGTAATCAGTGCACATGTTTGTTCAAGCCCACAAAAACTCAACAAAACCTTCAAAAAATACAGTTTTACATTTATTTGCAAATCCTAAATTTTCAAAAGATCGCACATATATTAGACACAATCGTAGTGAAATTTATATAAAAATATGCATTTTTGTCCCAAACACTGACATTTCAGTCATAGTTTACAGGTGCTTGAATCAGTATTTTTATATTACCAATAAACCCCACAGCTGCATGTAATGTAGAGGGAGTTGCTGATAGTGTTAGGGTCCCTGGGTCGTTGACCCAGTGTTTTGTGTTTTTGGTTTATTTTGTTATTTCATTATATTCTAGCTTTGCTTTATGGGTTTTAGGATTATTCTTAGTTTAGGGTCTCTGGGTGGGTTTGGTTAGAGTTTTAGTGTTCTGCTTTTCTGTCTGTGTTCCATAGTTGCTGTCTCCTCTGTCTGCTGTATCCCCACGTCCAGTCAGTGTCTGCCCTGGTCCCACGTCTCTGTTCCCTTTGTTATAATGCCTGCTTGTGAGTCTGTGTTTCCTGTTTTACTTTGAAAGTCCATGTCTGATGTTAATGTGTCTGGTTTTGCTTCCCCTTGTCTCGTCAGGCCTGATTTGCCCCAGCTGTGTTTCCCTCCTGTTACCCATTCCCTGATTGGTCCCTCTGTGTATTTAAGCCCTGTGTTTCTGTGTCAGGATCTATTCTCATTTATGCTGTGTGGTCCATCTGCCTGTTCATGTAAGTTTATTTGGATTTTTGTTACGTTTGCCACGTTTTGCCATCCAGCAATAAAAGCTGAGTTTTGAGTTACTTTCCGCCTCCGAGTGTCTGCACTTTGGGTCCTTCTACTTCCACTCCTGCCTGCACACAGCTGCTCCATGACAGAAGATCACGACCAGAACATGGACCCCGCAGACTCTTCAGCTTTTGAATTCAACGCTGAGATGGAGCGGATGATTAAGCTCCTGGACCGCATTGCTCAGGCCAACGATTTGAGGACCATGGCAGTTGGGCTAAGCGCTGTAGATGCCATCATTCGGAGCAACCCTCGGCTTACTCAGCTTCCTACGGACGCTGTGCTGGGCAGCTCCATAGCTGCCTGGAGGGAGCAGGCGAGCAGTGGTCCAGCTGTCTACCAACAGCATGAGGCTCTACAACATCGACAAGGGCAGTGCCTTCGGTCCAGAGGAAATGAAGTACAACACGCGAGCTCTCCAATCCTACAGCATCCAAGACGGTGACGAAATACTGGTGGTGCCCAAAACCAAGTGAACAGCTGATGACCTGCTGGCTGACGAGAGTGAATTGAAAAAATAATATTTTTCTGATTGGTTAACTGATACAGCAAAATAATAGGAAACTAGAACAGCAGCAGTGGCCCACTGAGAGAGGGCATACACAGAAATTATGAAAGCAATATGAGCACCATCAAGGAGACTAGACTAGTGGACTACAGATGGCTGCTGAGTGCCTCTGAAATATAAGTGAGCACTGGGAATGCAGCGGATCCTGTCTTTATTTAATTGAGCTTTCTCTGAGGGGGAACCACTAGAGCGAGCGCACAAACGTGTCACTCTTGAGAACGGGCTGAGAAGAGCATCTCGCAGTCAGCTAGCAGTTTCAGCGGAGTAGTGATGGGTCGTTCGCGAACGAAACGGCTCTTAGAGCCGGCTCCTTATCGCGAGCCATGGGGTTTGTTTGTTTTGTTTTTTCTCTCTCTCTCTCTCTCTCTCTCTCTCTCTCTCTCTCTCTCTCTCTCTCTCTCTCTCTCTCTCTCTCTCTCTCTCTTTTTCCCGCTTCACTCCACAGCGAGCCTTGTGCTTTACGCTGAGCAGAGGGGGGAGGGGCGGTAGTTACACTCAGTAGCTCAGGAACAGAGCAGGAGGGAGAGAGAGAGAGAGCAGGGACAACAACATCACATTAGAAAGGTATAGTAATCATCCACAACTATTTTCAGTTGCAGATGATAAAGGATTCAGAAAGTTTATTCATGCAGGTCCATATGACAGAGAATGTGCATGTTCTTTTTGTTTTCATATTTTAATTTATATTTAATTGTGTTGTGGTTTGCAGTGTTTTGTGTTCTTTCACTTTAAATTTGTTTAAAAGGAAAAAGCTGAAAATTTAAATAGTTAAAAGTTGAAATGTGAATAGTTGATTTTTGTATTATGATTTATTTATTACATTTTATGTGGAGTGAATAAATAAAAATATAGTTACGGTGGCCCCTACAGACAAAACACGTACAAACACAACAGCAGTGCTCCAGGATGCTAGGGGGCAGTGTTGAGCTTTTGTTATCTTGTGGCTACACAAGCCAGCAAGTACCAACGACCGGATTTGGTGTGTGGTAGTAACAGGTAAATGAACTTTTTTTTAAATTATTTGAATATATACGAGTGCCTGTGTATAAATACACAAACAACACACACATGCTTTCAATTGTGTAATTTAAGTGATCTAGTAGCTCTGCTTTGGAAGTTCAGTTCATGCTAGAAATGTGTTTTGGAGTTTGTACGTGTTTTGTCTCTAGGGGCCACCGTATATATTTATATGTAAACATATATAAATAAAACCACTTTTTTTTTTTTTTACGTTAGTAATTCCTTTTGTGCATAATTTTATATTATTGTTAATAATAAATAAATTAAAGCAACAAAACAACCTGAAGAGCCGGTTTGGAGCCGAAAGAGTCGGTTCTCTAAAAAGAGCCGGAAATCCCATCACTACAGCGGAGGGGAGGGCCGCTGCTGGACCAGCAAAGCTTCACTGCAGCTCTGTCTCTTAGCGCACGGCATGTACTATAGCACCTGCGTAGGCAAGTCTCCAACATCACTCGCTTGCCCACTTGTCGCAAAAGTTACACTGATTGGTAGTCAGACAGTACCACCAAGTGGAAAAGAACTGCTCTCATCACACACTGAGGCACAACACGAGGAAGAGCAGAGGAAGGCTCGCACCAAAAGCGCTAGTGATGGGATTTCCGGCTCTTCCTGACCTTGTACTTTCTCCTCACGTTCCCTCTTTGGACTGACAATCATACACAAATAGATTGTATTCAATTAGATGAAAAATTACATTAATATGAAAAAAATACTATTAAGATCACTAATGAAAAAGTCCTCTCAGTGTACTTTCAACCAAAAGGCAAATAACCAAACCACATGAACATCTAATAAAGGATATAAATATTGAAACACTGATCCAACATTATCCTTTATTGATGGATCATTTGATTTTACACTTTTACCTGAATGTGGCTGCTTTTTTTTTTTTTTTTTTAAAAACACACTTCCTCATATCCATTATGAACCTGGCTGCCTCTCTGTACACACACACACACACACACACCATATAGTGCTACATAGGGGGTATGCTGAAAATAGAGGGTGATAAACTGGGAAGGTGAAAACTAGTGAGTGAGTGACAAGGAAAAGGCAGTTTTCATACCGCTGTAGCTATAGTGGAGCAGACTAACAGCACTAATGTTTCTATTGTTCTCTGTTTCATATTGTGTTGAGTGAGCATGCCGTCAGCCTGACCAATAAGAGCCAAGAGTTGCAGTGATAGGCAGGCTGAACCAGCAAATAGCCAGAAACAACTGGCCAGTGCAGCACCGCCTCAGGTACCACGTACAGATTTTAACTGGCTTCTGACTTTGTGTGGTGTGGAGTATGCTAGATTTTATATAAATATGGATGAGATCAGCTGGGGATGAACAAAATCTCCTTCAGCAACTATTAAATAGCCAGAAGGGGCCAGACAGTCAATATATTAATTCAGCGTTCCTACAGAACAGACCGTAAAGCATTCCCAACACCAAAAGTCAAAACAATTATTTTAGCAGCTGATTTCTGTACCTTAAAAAACCCCAAACAAACATTTATTATAGCTCTATTATGTAGGAAATGTAGGAGACGCAGACACAAATACACAGAGGGTTGGTTACTGAGGGAAGTGGGAGCACACGGGGAACACAGGTGACACTGATAATCATAACGAGACACGGCAGGAGTAACACAACACTGACGCGAGACTATCAAAGTAAAACAGGAAGCACACAGAGACGCAGACATAGCGGGCTGGGAAAACATGGAATAAAACACAAGGAGGAGAAACGAGGCATGGGGACTGGCAGATACACAGAGGGGACACACAGGGGGTGAAGTCACGAGGGGAAATCAAATAAGCAACATCTTAACAGAACAACCGAGGGACCCTAAAACTGACGTCAAACAACAACAATACAAGACACCAAAAACCAGGTAGAAGTCCCGGGACCATGACATGCAGCTGGTTACATATGGTTAAAATGATTCAAATGCAGTAAGTGTGCACGTTTCTCATATCAATATAGTCCATAACTGGATTACTGTCTGTAGCCCACATGATTAAACACTTTACTTACACAAAACATGTGAGTTTAGATTGTATCTACTGTATAGTAAATTAATATGTAGCCCAATAAGTATAAAATCCAGAAAGCTACACAACATGGGCGGTTCATTTACAAACACAGGTCTAACTTGAGTTTCACACAGTTTTTATTAGAAAACAATCAAATTGTTAAATGCTTAAAGTACACAAAATGTCAGAAATCTGCACCGTCATGAACACAAATTTAAAGCTAATTTTTCGTGATTTGTTGATTAACCCTCCGAGGTCTAAATCCCACGTTGTGCACATCAACATCACACATTTGTACAAATAAAGTTTATAACAAAGACATGTTCAATATTAAGCTCTGGAAACAGCTTGTTGTTTTGTTGCCATAGCGATGCCTCCAGGGAAAAATTAGGGAGCAGAGCAAGAATGAGAGCATATTAGTGGTTATATGCTTTGATAACTTTGCCTAACAACCATAAAGAAATGTTTTATATTTTGTGTGTTATTGAGCTTTAATCCTGCATGAAGGCCGAGATGAATCTCTTAGAGTAGAACTTTACAGGAACTATCAGAATAAATGAAAATAATAACACTTTGACTGCTTTAGTCTTTTAGATTCACTTCTGTCTGTTTTGTTTTGTCTCCATTTAAAAGATATCAAACTCTGAGCAAATGTAAAAAGAATCTCTGCACATTCCACAGTCTTTGCTGCTAAAGTGACATCACAGCATTTAAGCATGTTTTGAATGAAAACATCAGCATATGAACACAAAACTGAAGAGACACTGCAACCGTATGAAAGCAGACCACTATTTAGTGACATTTCGACGTTTCCCTGAGAATTAACTGCTCTGTAATTTACCAAGAACTAAAGTAAGCTCAAATTTCACTTTATAAACTTAAGAGCATTTACTTAAATATATAAAGCCTGATTTTCCTGCCTGCCAGGACAGTATTTATGTACTTTACATTGTGCAAGACTAGACTATATTTTCCATCATAGAGAGGATGATGTGGATCTATTATTCAGGAAAACAAATGTACATAAATGAGAAAATGTTCTTAATCATATCTCAGAGTGACAGAAGCTCTTTTTAACACGATTATTTCTGAGACTATTTTGTTCATTTAGGAAAATAGAGAAGACTTAAGTTTTGTTCTCAAACTATTAGAATTTCTGAGAACCTGAGGCTGCGTCCACATTTCTGAAAGCGCAGCTTTGTCTCTGCATTTGGGCCTTTCTTCCACACCTAAACAGCAGATTGAGTCACTGAAAGGTGAGGTTTTTGTGTTTAGGTGTGGACGAGGAAAACGGACATTTACTCAGGTAATGTCAAAAGTGTGCGCCGCTGTTGACGCTGTGGCCACGTTAGTGTTTACATGAGATCAGTTTCTACAATGGCAGCTGTAGACAACATACTGTGTCTGTTACTCTTAGTATCTGCAGTTTTTACACGCTTACATATACACACAGTTACTGTGCCTCCATTTAGAAACACAGAGGCATCAGACGTGGCTTCTACATTCAACACAGACGCTCTCCCAACCCAAATCCTGACGTCGGTTTGGAATAAATGTCATTTAAAAAAATGACATTTATGTATGCTGTATGCATTTTGTCCATTCCAAAGTTGTGAGTCTGTTCCAGCCAAAAAGCTGTCTTTAGTTATTAACATTTGAAACGATGAAGGCACGTGAAAGTAACACAAAATTAGCTGCTTTTCCAGAAAAAGACAAAAACTTCTCAGAAGTACGTAAGGTTTTATGAGGTTTTCCCACCCAGGCTTCTAGACTTCTGATTGGCCAACATTAAGTTAAGATTTGGCGTGTTCTTGACAGCGTTTCACTTTGTTTTTAGCGTTTAGATGTGGAAGGAGATATTTTTTCAAAACTGCACATGTGGACTGGATTTTTTTTTCTTTTTTTAAACGAAAAAGGAAAACGTGCGTTTTCAAACATAGGCGTGTACGTTCGGACGCAGCCTGAAGTCATCACAAAAAAAGCAAATTCTCTGAAGATTCTTAGTTGAGGTTTACTGATCATTGTTGTTTTGTGTTCCTTGTAGTCAAAATGAGTGCAAGTGGAGACGGACCACAAAATAACCAAAACGGTAAGCACATGTGCTCAGTCTTGAAATTGATGAAAAACTGATTTTCAGCAGATAGTTATGGATGTTAATTAAAAGATTTAATGATCTTGCAGGCCGACAGGTTAACCCACAAAGGTTTGCAAATGGAGATCAGCAACCTGCTAATGAAGCAGTTAATGGAGGCTTCGTGAGCCTGTATCTCGCTCTCCGTGATATTCGTTGGTTTCTGCATGAGCTAATAGCTTCAGCACTGGGACAATATGATGACTTCTACGGTAGCGATGACGATGACAATGACAACAATGTCAACGCTCAAAATATTAATGTGAGGGACAATAATGCCAATGCTGACAACAATGAACAGCACCAGGATCATAATGCTGTGGTTGTTGTTGGCATTGAAAATGAGGAGGCATTTGAAGACCGTGTGGATGTTCACCAGTACATCCCAGAAGAGGACCCTCAGCCAGGTGTTTCCAGGAGGAGGTCTAGAGAGATGGATGAGGAAGATTTGGAACCAAACAAAAGAATCAGATGGAGCGATGATGACTCTGACTTCTTCTCTGCTTCTGACACTGATAGCGAGGGCTGTCCTCATGCTGGTAATATTGCCGATGAGGACATCAATCAGCAGGTAACAGAAGAAGCACCGCAGCCTGGTGGATCCACGAAAAGGTCCAGAGAGGAAGATGTAGACGAAGAAGAGCGTAGTAGCAAAAAATCCAGGCTTGCAAACTCTGATTCGGGGACCAGCTCAGCTGTGTGCGATCACTCTGAGAGCAGCAGTGATGAACTTTTTGAAGATGCACACGAAGAGCTTGACAACCATGAAGCTGGAGGCTCGAGGAAGCGTTCCCGAGAGGACTTTGAGGAAGAAGAGGAATACTTGCCTGTTTGCAAACTTCGGAGGTGTTCAAATGAGTCCAGCAACAGCAGTGATGAAGACTAACACTATTTCGACGGGTTTCTTCAGTATCCTTTTAGTAGGCTGATGGCCTACTCAGGTGACCCTGAATCCTCCATGCTGCAATAAGCTGGGCATACACTGTGCGATTTCTTTCAGTCGCGTTATTCAGCTCCTGCTCAAACTGTACGATTGACTCGCAGGGGTGAGAAGTTTGTGCCTCCATCGCTTGTGTCCCGATCACACGCCGCACCGCCGTTCTACTCCGTCTCTTCGCTCTCATTTCTGCGTTTGCGCGTGCGCGGTGTGAGACGCTGCGGTGACACCCTCAGGACGACCCACAGGATTTCAAGCAGGTTTGATTTTCTTACGATTTCTTACGACCAGCTCCTGATTGGTGATCGGGAGCTGGTCGTGAGGTTTTAATCGCTTCTCGTTACCCCGTTACCCTCGTTATGTAGACGATGCACGACACACGATCAAGGCCAAACTCGGGACGACCCCCAAAACTGTCGCACGACTGAAAAATCGGCTCGAAATGGGCCAAAAATCGCACAGTGTATGCCCAGCATTAGGCTGCCGGGGGATTCCCATGATGCACTGGGTGTTTCTTCTTCACCCACTATGTTTAACAGACCTCTCTGCACTGAATGGTACTTGTTATTAACCTCTGTCTCTCTTCCACAGCATGTCTTTATCCTGTTTTCCTTGCCCCTCCCCAACCGGTCGCAGCAGATGGCCGCCCCTCCCTGAGCCTGGTTCTGCCGGAGGTTTCTTCCTGTTAAAAGGGAGTTTTTCCTTCCCACTGTCGCCAAAGTGCTTGCTCATAGGGGGTCATATGATTGTTGGGGTTTTCTTTGTAAGTATATCTTACAATATAAAGCGCCTTCAGGTGACTGTTGCTGTCATTTGGCGCTCTTTAAATAAAATTGAATTAAAAAATTGAATAGATGTCACTGTGATGATTTCTTGCCTCCATAGAAAGCTTAGACCCAAATGCAGATTCAATGCACATGGTTAAACTATTTATGAGACTTTGTTTAAAGAGAGGGAATGGAGAACGTGGCTCGAGCTAGGAGTGTCAGCAGAGAGCAGGAACCAGAGGAAAAGCTATCGAGAGACTGAACACCTGGCTCCTGATGGGAACAATCCAACGGGAATTCTGCAACAGAGGGAGAAGTTGTTGCTGGACGGGTAAGGGAGTTTGAGGGTAGGATGAGTATGTTGGCAGAGGAGACCTAAACACAGGGAAAACAAGGTTAAACACAGGGAAGGAGCACGCCAGAACTGGAGCAGAGGCGAAGCCTAGTTACCACTGGAGATGGCAGAACAAACTGGCGAGGAGTAGCAGGCAGCGCTGGTTTAAGAAGCCCTCCTGCTGATTATTTGCAGATGAGGCTCAGGTGAGATGCTGGAAACTCCACCTCTGAAGTGTGGACACAGTATCCCCATTCCAAGTGGAAAAGCCCCTCAGACACTTCCATGGTGCATGACAAGAAGGATGAGGAAGCATTCATGGTCCATCCATCCGTCCGTCAGCGTAATGCCTAAAAGTTTATTCGGATGTAAATATATTACATTTTTAAATAAAGATCGTCAGTGTTTTTAATGACGCTGCATTTCATTCATGTGTCTCTATTGGACAGTGTTGTAGAAGTCACAGAAGACAGGAATCAGTTCCAGCTTGGCCTGACGTTTGCTCACTAGTGATGTGTGATACCACTGATTTCCTTTCCGATCCGATACCAAGTAAAATTCAGGGTGGTATCGACGATACTGATCCGATACTGTGTACAAAAACTTTACTCTTTTATTGTATCTCAAATTATAGCGTCATAATGATTACAGGACATCAGATTACTTGTTCTTATCACGTAATAATGCAGAGTTCATCATATAGAAATACAAACCTGAAGTTGTGCACTATGTGAACACCTTGCCTGCCTGCAGCACTAAAGGACTCCGTGAGAGACGTCTGTCTCGCCCTAGCAGCACCTGTCCTTCTCCTCCTCTTCAGTTCACCTCAACATAAGCTCGTCATATTCTGTGATACTATTTACTTTGAGGTGTTTGACAAGGTTAGTGGTGTTGCCACAACACCTCATTTTCTTGCCACATGTATCGCAAACCACGTCTCGGCTGTTTGTGGATGTAAAATACGTGCGCACGTGACTCCAGTTACGCTCAGCCATTGTTGTGACTGCGCACGCCACAGGCTGCCACACATTTATACAGCCGTATTTCACACATGACTATAAAAGGCGGAAGAGGGAGTAGTTCTTTCCAATGTAGACAATCTGAATGATAGTTTCTTTCCACTGTGTTCCTGTTAATGAAAAACTACAATTTCACCCAAAATGATTAAAATATCGATATTTTAATGTGGAAACCTTCTGTTTCCACATCTGGACTTTCTGTTGCTGCCCACGCAGGTGAAACTTTCTTTGAAGTGGCTCATTGAAGTTGTAATTGATAATCAATTCCCACACAATGTGAGAATCCAATCAATTTGTTTATCAGGGGAAAGGTGTGATTTTTTTAGGACACTGGAGCCTAACATTAACCGGTTTAATCTTAGCTTATTTCCATAAGAAGAAAAACATACTGAGAAAGAGATCACCAAAATATACATGTACAAATGTGAAATGGTCATATGTAGTGTGAAAGAGCTATTTGACATCTTTAAATTCAAAGTAATGTATAAATCCACTTACATAAAACGTGAAAAGGCGCAGCAGCGATGCCCATCTCAGCCAGTGTATGATGGTGGGGCAAGATGGCAGCTTCCACAACATGACGCCAGCTCCTATGTATTTTTAGTAGATAAATGATACGTTTATGTATCAATTTGCTGGAAGATGTAATTACACCTTAATTATGTAATTAGAAGCAAAAATGATTTTTTTTAATCAAATCACCTCAAAAAATTACTGTACTTACTAGGGCTGCTCAATTAATCGAATTTTAATCACGATTACGATCTGGGCTTTCAACGATCATTAAAAATGACCGAGCCAATTATTAGCCCCTCCCTCATTTATCCGCGACACCTTAAAGGCCGGTCCGTGAAAATATTGTCGGGCATAAACCGGTCTGTGGCACAAAAAAGGTTGGAGACCGCTGATTAAGAGGACCCGAGGGAAGCTCGGAAAGCTAAGCAGAAGTTATTTGGAGAGGAGAGTGACTGCCGCTGGTTGAAAAGAGAGGTAAAAAAACTTCAGTGGTGTTGCACACTATTTTATATTATTTTTTAAAGTCATTGTTAACCCTTTAAAGCCGGTCAGAGCAGCACGCTCCGTGTTGTGTAACTATTTTTAAATCCCTGTAGAACCTGAACCGTGTAAGCTAGCGCAATAATTTGTTTTGCATATGAAACCGGAGGAGTTGTACTTACATCTGATGCCATCAGCTTGTCCTCGGTCACGGTTTCCTTCCACATAAAGCTTTGCAAAAACTGCATAAAAAGCTCTTGCAGGAACAAAAACATAATATTCCAGAAACACGCTTTGCCGATCCGATCAGCTGTTCGTAACACTTCCCACAGTGAAACAGATGTCAGCGCGAACGATCGCATGTCCGCCATTTCCTGCCCGAAACCGGAAGTGACGTCATTTTCGCGGAAATTGTAGTTTTTTACTTGTAGGCCTTAAAAGCCTATACTGCTCATGTTTGACCTTTCTGAATAGTTTCTGGGATGCTTAGAACTCGAATTGCACTGCTGGAAATAGTTTATTTTGATGCACCTGCTGTTTTCTTTGCAAATTTGCATCATAGGATTGTTTTTTCGTTTTTCCTGCAGTATATAAAAATTGCTGTATCTCCAAAATAAAACTATGAAGACACTCAAAATAAATTTCCTGTGGTGGGAAACTATTTTTTGCAACTTTTTTGTATTTAAAGTTTTGAGGGATAAACCTCTTAAATTTCTCCAAGTAGAAATATATGTAAAAAACAAAAAACAAAAACTATTTTCAATTTTTTTGTAGTTTATTGCACTTTTTTGCAATTAATGTAATTACTATGGACTTAATGCATACATATTATTAAAATATGGGCTATAACAGTTGCATAGCAAATTGAAATGCTCCCACAAACGGCACTACAACATGTAAAAAAATAATATAAGCTCTGGCGGACTTGGTTCTATAGTAGGTCTTAAAGGGTTAAATAAATATCGTCAAATAATCGCGATCTCAATTTCAGTGAAAATAATCGTGATTATCATTTTTGCCATAATCGAGCAGACCTAGTACTTACTTTCTAAATTATTCTTTACCTCTAAAAGGGGCGGCTGTGGCTCAGGAGGTGGAGCAGGTCATCTACTAATCAGATGGTTTTTGGGTCGATCCCTGGCTGCTCCAGACTGCATGCTAACTGTCCTTGGGCAAGACATTAACCCCAAGTCACTCTCTGATGCATTCATCAGAGTATGAACGTGTGTGAATGTTAGATAGAAAGCACAGAAAAAGGGCTTCTATGAACAGGTGTGAATGAGGCAACCTGTATAGAGCGCTTTGAATGTTCAGGTAGAGTAGAAAAGCACTGTAAAAATGTCTCTGTGTTGATTTCTTTTGGACCTCAAACATTACTCACCTTGTTGCAGGTTTCTTTATTAATGCTGAAAACCCAGAATGGAAACTGACCTTACTGCTTCCTTCCTTTCCAAACTATTGCGGCTCCTCCAACCAACGGCCGCGGCAGGCTAAACATGAGGACGCAGATGACGCGCAACAGTAAACACATGAGATACACCTCTGTACTTATTCTGCCCTCACTAGGGTGTGAAGCTGGTTTCTAGCTTGGCAGATAGCTAACAGGTCCACAATAAACATCCAGGACTCAGCGGATACGTTTTAGATGTTTACTGTTGAAGCACTGTAAAACTGGTACAGAAACAAAAATAAAATATTACATTTCTGCTGTAATTACATTTTCTTTACAACATCAAACATTAAGCCATGCACTACAATGTATATAACACATAAACACAAGCTTATCCAAACCCTTTCACTGGTTATTAGCGATTAGCTTAATGCTAACATTACATGGGAAATCCCATAGACGGGCTAACGTGTTAGCATCGCGGCCGTTTTTCCTCACAAAAGAAAGTTTTCCACACAAACCTCTAAACTGCTACACAAAACTATCGCGGGAAAGCTTACAAAATAGATAGCAACTACTTACAGGCATGTGCTCTCTCAGGCTCAGCAAGAAAAAGTAAACAAAAAGTGGAACAGACAACAGTTTGGCTATCCACAGGTTTCTGTAAGAGCGTACGTAGGCTGCCATGACAGACCACTACTTCCGTTGTCCGGTTTTATACTTCCGGTTACTCAAAGCGAGACCCAGCGTTCAGTCGTTGCTAACAACAAAATCAGTTACTTTGTGCGGTAATAAGTGGCTTTACCTGTTCGAAGATGAGCTCGGGTTCAACGTGTGCTGTCGTCGGCTGCCACAATAATTCAAGAAAACTGAAAAACGCATTAGAAACATTTTGCCTTGAGCATCAACAACTTAGAAAGGCCTGTCCGTGCCCACCGCCCTACGCACTGCACTCTATGCCGCGGAACTGCGGTAAAGTGAGCCGTCATTTGTGAGCCGCGGTCAAGCCAGCCGCCTCCTATCCGCCGCATGAATTCCCTTGCGCTTTTACACCAGTCTTTACGGTAGCGTCTTTTCGCTTTATATCCTGATTGAAAGCCTAGACTCGCGCGTGAACAGTCACACGCACGCGCGCACACAAATTACAATGGAACAGCCCAATACAGCCATCGTGACAGTCTGGTTGCATATTCAAAAATTCATTAAAAATCATTCTTAAAAGTTGATGCCAAGCTTTCAACACAATCCTCTTCTCGGACACCTACTTTACCTCTGGGCCAGTTTTTACCCAGATTTACTGTAATATTACTCAGAAATCACAGTAAACTCATATTCAGTGCAATACAGTCAATGCACTACAATTATGTTTATTTCAAAAATTCATTAAAAGTCATCCTGAATAGTTGATGTCCAACTTTCAACACATCCCTCCTCTAGGACACCTACTGTACCTGTGTGCCAATTTTCATCCAGATTTACTGTAGAATTCCTCAGAAATTAAAGGGTACTTGTATCCAATGCAGTCGGCCAATACAGTAGAATTATGTCAATTTTCAAAAATTCATTAGAAATCATCCTGAGTAGTTGATGTACAACTTTCAACACATCCCCCCTCTGGGACACCTACTGTACCTGTGTGCCAAGTTTCATCCAGATTTACTGTAAAATTCCTCAGAAATTAAAGGACATTTATATGCAATTCAATACAGCCAATACACTACAATTATGGAAATTTCAAAAATTCATTAAAAATCACCCATAATAGTTGAGGTCCAACTTTCAACACTTTCTTACTCTGGGCGTCCTACCGTACCTCTGGGCCAAGTTACATCCAGATTTACTGTAGAATTACTCAGAAATTAATGGACATTTATATGCAATTCAATACAGCCAATACACTACAATTATGGAAATTTCAGAAATTCATTAAAAATCATCCTGAGTAGTTGAGGTCCAACTTTCAACACATCCCTCCTCCGGGAAACCTGCTGTACGTCTGGGCCAAGTTTCAGCCAGATTTACTGTAATATTCTTCAGAAATTGCAGGGAACTTATGTTCAGTGCAAGAAAGGCTGAAAGACGACCACCACTGAACAAGACACACAAGCTGAAATGTCAAGACTGGGCCAAGAAATATCTCAAGACTGGTTTTTGTAAGGTTTTATGGACTGATGAAATGAGAGTGAGTCTTGATGGGCCAGATGGATGGGCCCGTGGCCAGATTGGTAAAGGGCAGAGAGCTCCAGTCTGACTCAGACGCCAGCAAGGTGGAGGTGGAGTACTGGTTTGGGCTGGTATCATTAAAGATGAGCTTGTGGGGCCTTTTCGGGTTGAGGATGGAGTCAAGCTCAACTCCCAGTCCTACTGCCAGTTTCTGGAAGACACCTTCTTCAAGCAGTGGTACAGGAAGAAGTCTGCATCCTTCAAGAAAAACATGATTTTCATGCAGGACAATGCTCCATCACACGCGTCCAAGTACTCCACAGCGCGGCTGGCAAGAAAGGGTATAAAAGAAGAAAAACTAATGACATGGCCTCCTTGTTCACCTGATCTGAACCCCATTGAGAACCTGTGGTCCATCATCAAATGTGAGATTTACAAGGAGGGAAAACAGTACACCTCTCTGAACAGTGTCTGGGAGGCTGTGGTTGCTGCTGCACGCAATGTTGATGGTGAACAGATCAAAACACTGACAGAATCCATGGATGGCAGGCTTTTGAGTGTCCTTGCAAAGAAAGGTGGCTATATTGGTCGCTGATTTGTTGTTGTTTTGTTTTTGAATGTCGGCGAGGATTCCGCACGGCACTCCACTCCATTCACCTCGCGAATCTCCGCTCTCTTCCAAACAAAGTCGACGAATTACTGCTCTTAAACCGGACTAACAAGGACTTTGCACGCTCTGCTGCCCTCTGCTTCATTGAAACCTGGCTCAGTGAGCGAGTCCCAGACGCTGTCTTAAATCTGCCGGGCTTCCAACTTCACCGGGCGGACCGCGAAACAGAGCTCTCAGGGAAAACAAAGGGTGGTGGAGTCTGCTTCTACATTAATGAAGGTTGGTGTACTGATGTCACAGTGTTACAGAAACACTGCAGCCCACACTTGGAAAGTTTTCTCATCAACTGTAAACCTTTTTATTCACCGCGGGAGTTTTCTTCCTTCATGCTGGTCAGAGTTTACATCCCTCCACAGGCCAACGCGAACAACGCACTGTGCGAGCTGGCTGACCAGATTACTACCCTGGAGAGGAAATTCCCGGATTCCTTTACAATTATTCTTGGGGATTTTAACAGAGCAAACCTAAACTACGAACTCCCTAAATACAGACAGCATATAGACTGCCCCACCAGGGACAACATCATACTGGATCACTGCTACACCACTCTAAAAGATGCCTATCGCTCTGTGCCCCGGGCAGCTTTGGGACATTCTGATCACTGCATGGTCCATCTTATTCCAGTTTATAGGCAAAAACTCAAACGTGCCAAGCCTGTAGTCAAAACTGTGAAGAAGTGGACTAACGCAGCAAAGCAGGAACTGCAGGACTGTTTTGACTCCACTGATTGGACTGTTTTTGAAGCTGCATCTAAGAACCTAGATGAGCTCACGGACACTGTGACATCATACATCAGTTTCTGTGAAGACGTGTGTGTGCCAACAAAGACCTTTTGCACATACAACAACAATAAACCATGGTTCACTCCTAAACTCCAACATCTTCGTAAGGCCAAGGAGGACGCCTACAGAAGTGGTGACAGGGCCCTGTACAAGCAAGCCAGGAACACACTGACCAAGGAGATCAAAGCAGCTAAAAGGATCTACTCCCAGAAGCTGGAAGAACGGCTCTCAGCCAACGACCCTGCGTCAGTGTGGAGGGGCCTGCAGGAAATCACCAGCTACAGACGCCCCCCACCCACTATTGAAGCAAACAAAGACCTGGCCAACGAGTTAAACACTTTCTACTGCAGGTTTGAGACGGACAGACTCCCACGCCCCACCCTCCCCTCCCCAGGGACATTGCTTCAGACATTGACCCCCAACACACCTTCCACCTCTCCCCCCTTCACCCTGCCCCTCCCCAATCAAGACTCAACGACCACCCCCACCCTCCCCAATCCAGACTCAACGACCACCACCACCCTCTCCATCCCAGACTCAACGACCTCCACCACACCTCTCACCCCCCTTTCCTCCTCCCTGAAACTAAGAATACACACTCAGGATGTGAGCCGACTATTCCAGAAACAGAAGCCCAGGAAAGCCCCCGGACCAGATGGCGTCTCACCCTCCTGCCTCAAAACCTGTGCTGAACAGCTGGCTCCCATCTTTACTCGCATCTTCAACAGATCCCTGGAGCTGTGTGAAGTTCCCTCCTGCTTCAAACGCTCCACCATCATCCCTGTTCCCAAGAAACCCACCATCACAGGACTGGATGACTACAGACCTGTCGCCTTGACGTCTGTGGTCATGAAATCCTTCGAACGACTGGTGTTAGCCCATCTGAAAGACATTACAGGCCACCAGCTGGACCCTCTGCAGTTTGCCTACCGGGCAAACAGGTCAGTGGATGATGCAGTGAACATGGGGCTGCATTACATCCTGCAACACCTCGACCGCCCGGGAACTTATGCCAAGGTCCTGTTTGTGGACTTTAGTTCGGCTTTTAACACCATTGTGCCTGAACTTCTCTCCTCCAAACTCTCCCAGCTCAGCGTGTCACCAGCTACCTGTCAGTGGATCACCAGCTTCCTGACAGACAGAAAGCAACAAGTGAGGCTGGGGGAGATCACCTCTGAAACTCGGTCCCTCAGTATTGGTGCCCCTCAAGGATGTGTCCTCTCACCACTACTGTTCTCCCTCTACACTAACGACTGCACCTCCAATAACTCTGCTGTCAAACTCCTAAAGTTTGCAGATGACACCACTGTCATTGGCCTCATTCAAGATGGTGATGAGTCTGCATACCGGCAGGAAGTTGAGCGGCTGGTACTCTGGTGCAGTCAGCACAATCTGGAGCTGAACACTCTTAAGACTGTAGAGATGACAGTGGACTTCAGGAGACATCCCTCAACTCTGCTCCCCCTCACCATATCAGACAGCCCTGTGTCAACTGTGAAGACCTTCAAGTTCCTGGGTACAACCATCTCCCAGGACCTGAAGTGGGAGACCAACATCAACTCCATCCTCAAAAAGACCCAGCAGAGGATGTACTTCCTGAGACAACTGGGGGAGTACAGTCTTCCACAGGAGCTGCTGATCCAGTTCTACACTGCGGTCATTGAGTCTGTCCTGTGCTCCTCCATCACAGTCTGGTATGGAGCAGCCACTAAACAGGACAGGAGCAGACTGCAGCGGACTGTACGGGCAGCAGAAAGGATCATCGGCGCCCCCCCTGCCCTCCATCCAGGATCTGTACCTCTCAAGAACCAGGAAACGGGCAGGGAAAATCATCGCAGACCCCTCACACCCTGCACACAGACTTTTTGATCTGCTGCCCTCTGGCAGACGGTACAGAAGCCTGCAGACCAGGACCACCCGACACAGGAACAGTTTCTTTCCCCTCGCCATCTCCCTTCTTAACAGTTGACCTGTCACACTGCTCCCACTGCCAGACTGCAGCTGCACCTTATGTACATTTTGTAGTATTCATTCCACCTCATTCATTGCTGTATTTTATGTATATAAGGTTAGATTCGTTATTTATAGTTGGTTTACATAGCTTTGTGTATGTATGTGTAATGTGTATATATAGACACTTGTGTGTGTGTGTGAGATTTACATTGCTGTGCTTGAGAGCCACCATCTACCGGAACCAAATTCCCTGTATGTGTCTGCACATATACTTGGCCAATAAACACGATTCTGATTCTGATTCTGATTCTGAGATGTATATTTGTGAATGTGGAGATGTTATATTGGTTTCACTGGTAAAAACAAATAATTGAAATGGGTATATATTTGTTTTTTGTTAAGTTGCCTAATAATTCTGCACAGTAATAGTCACCTGCACACACAGATATCCCCCTAAAATAACTAAAACTAAAAACAAACTAAAAACTACTTCCAAAAACATTCAGCTTTGATATTAATGAGTTTTTTGGGTTCATTGAGAACATGGTTGTTGTTCAATAATAAAATTATTCCTCAAAAATACAACTTGCCTAATAATTCTGCACTCCCTGTAGGTCTGTTGACAGAGCTCTGTACAGGTCTGCTCGAGCTGACCTGAAAAGGGGTCCCACCTGTCCAGGAACAACACATGGCATGGAATAATAGACATCATAAACCACAGAGGCAGAACTGTGAAAACAGAAAACCTGAGTGTGCAGCTAGCAGAGGACATAAACAGCTTCTTTGCCCGCTTTGAAACACAACAACAGCAGCATTCATCTGCCTCAGCCCTGCTCCCATCCTCATCCTCACCTGGTTCCTGCACCGCTCCATTCACTGTAACGGAGCACGATGTCAGATGTGTGTTCCTAGCAGTGAACCCCAGGAAGGCGTCCAGACGGAATACGTGGTAAAGTGCTAAGACCATGTGCCCACCAGGTCCCCCTCATCTCCACCAGAATCTTCAACCTCTCACTGGATGAAGCAGCCATCCCATCCTGTCTAAAATCAGCCACAATCATCCCAGTACCAAAGAAGTCTCCCATCACCAGCCTGAACTATTATTGCCCTGTGGCCCTCACACCGGTAATCATGAAATGCTTTGAGAGACTAGTCCTTCAGCACACCAAGGATTACCTCCCCCCAGAATTCGACCCCCACCAGTTTGCATACCGTGCAAACAGATTCACAGAAGATGCCATCACCCTCCACTCGGTGCTGAGTCACCTAGAACAGCGGCAGAGCTACGCCAGAATGCTCTTTGTGGACTACAGCTCACCCTTCCACCACTCGCCCATTGAGAGCCTACTAACTTACTGCATCACAGTATGGTACAGCAGCTGCACTAAGGCGGATAGAGCCACCCTCCCAGCATGTTTGCAATGAGTAGGAGATGCTCTGTATCTCACTGTACAACTGTATAGTGACAAAGGTATTGGGTTCTTTTCTAAAAATTGCTATAAACAGAGGAACCCAAACTGATGAGAAGTGGCGAATATTTTTTTTCAAATGACTATTTTTAGTGGATGTTTGATATAGAAGCAGAATGACAGAATGTTAAAAGAAGTTACTTTTAGTCATTCTAAGCTGGGCATTGCGTTCTCTGGCTGTTCAAAGCCATGGAACTTTAGACTTTCCAAGCAAATAATGATGGCCATACTGATGTTCTTTTCAGTACATTTTACTTCATGTTCATTTTCATTTTTATGATGTTTCTATTTTTACATAATTCCTCCCACATAGCAAAATTGGTATGGCCTGGATCTGTCCCACACAATGTGCTTACACATGGCCTGCGTACCGCAAAGAATGACGGCCCTATGGTGGCCCAGATCTGGTTTACCAGAGGTGGCCCACACATGAGCCAGCACAAGGCCAGTTGCAGACACACTGCTGGCCCTGTGCTGGCCAGGAACAGTTTCAGCTCTGGCCCCAGATGTCAGCCTAATGTGTACCTTAGCCATGTAAGCCATGTAATAACAACATGTGTTGGAACATAATAGTGCAAAAGTAACATGACGAAACTCTGTTCAGACAGTGAATGGACTGATTCTTATACAGCACCTTTTTACTCACCCATATTACTCAAAGTGCTCTATACAACATGTCACATTCACCCAATCAGGCCAAATGTGGCATGCCATCACATAAACAGTGCCATCTTACCATGCCAGAAGTCAGCCAGCAGTGCCGGCTTGACACCAGATCCAGGCAAGACCCGTCTGCTATGTGGGATGACTTGTTCTTTTGGCATTTTAGTTGTGGATTATGTTTGGACTGTGTCTCTTGCCCTTTCAGTATTGTTTCCTTGTGCTTCTAAGTGTCCCTTTGTTTCTTTTTAGGTTATGTAGTATGGGTTAGAGATATTTTGTATGTTATTTTTGTTTAATAAATCCGCCTTTTGGATTATTCCCTGATGTGCCTGAGTTCTGTTATTTAGTGTCACTTTGAAAGGACACACATCCAGCATTGACATATAATTGTTCTTTCAATTTTTGATAAAGATTACAGTGAATTGAGATGTAACTTGGCCCAGAGGTACGGTAGGACGCCCAGAGTAAGAAAGTGTTGAAAGTTGGACCTCAACTATTATGGGTGATTTTTAATGAATTTTTGAAATTTCCATAATTGTAGTGTATTGGCTGTATTGAATTGCATATAAATGTCCTTTAATTTCTGAGGAATTTTACAGTAAATCTGGATGAAACTTGGCACACAGGTACAGTAGGTGTCCCAGAGGGGGGATGTGTTGAAAGTTGTACATCAACTACTCAGGATGATTTCTAATGAATTTTTGAAAATTGACATAATTCTACTGTATTGGCCGACTGCATTGGATACAAGTACCCTTTAATTTCTGAGGAATTCTACAGTAAATCTGGATGAAAATTGGCACACAGGTACAGTAGGTGTCCTAGAGGAGGGATGTGTTGAAAGTTGGACATCAACTATTCAGGATGACTTTTAATGAATTTTTGAAATAAACATAATTGTAGTGCATTGACTGTATTGCACTGAATATGAGTTTACTGTGATTTCTGAGTAATATTACAGTAAATCTGGGTAAAAACTGGCCCAGAGGTAAAGTAGGTGTCCGAGAAGAGGATTGTGTTGAAAGCTTGGCATCAACTTTTAAGAATGATTTTTAATGAATTTTTGAATATGCAACCAGACTGTCACGATGGCTGTATTGGGCTGTTCCATTGTAATTTGTGTGCGCGCGTGCGTGTGACTGTTCACGCGCGAGTCTAGGCTTTCAATCAGGATATAAAGCGAAAAGACGCTACCGTAAAGACTGGTGTAAAAGCGCAAGGGAATTCATGCGGCGGATAGGAGGCGGCTGGCTTGACCGCGGCTCACAAATGACGGCTCACTTTACCGCGGTGCCGCGGAAGGAGGATCGGAAACTGGCGTGGCTGGCAGCTTTAAGACTCAAACACCCTCCAAAGAGAGTTTATGTTTGCTCCTTTCATTTTATCGATAAAAAGCCCACAGAGCTACACCCCGACCCGGAGCTTTATCTGGGCTATGACCGACCCCCACCGAAGAAAAGAAGAAGGCTCACTCGGACCACTTTGAGTGTGACAGCTTCCAGTAATACGAACAAAAACACAGAATCTGTACCCGGTAAGTGAAAGTGTAAATGTGGTTTGCCACCGTTTCGCATTTTAAACACGCAATTCTTTGCTTTTACTAAATAATAGCCTATGGTGAATGGCGTTAGTATCAGCACTAGCTGGTTATTAGCAGCAAAGTCTAAATTTTAACGAAAGTTTATAATAATAATAATAATGCCAAAAGATTAGCTCCAAGGGCTGTAAAAGTCTTAGGTTTGTGTTTATAAAGAACATGTTTTTTCAAGTCGAGAAAACTCAAGTAAAAACGTTAAAGGCAACCTTTGCAAAATACCAACAGTTGTGACTTTTTTTAGAATGTAAAATAAAATCTAATCACATTAATTGAATAAAATTGTGACAAATTTTTAGGGGACTTAGGAACATTTTATGTTGACATTTATGATTTTGCATTTGTGTGAAAAAATGTAGAATGAGAAATTTCACTCAAAAATATAATAAGCTAAGTGACACTTTACAGTTTCTCTTATGCTAACAGTTTGACTGTACATCATATTTTTGTCTTATTCAGACTCCACAGTGTTCTGTTCAGTGGAATTAGACCAGGCCAGCATCTCCACACAACCCCCTGAGCCACATCTGCACTCAGTCCACACACAGTGGGAGGATCCTTCGCAACAAGACCATCAATACTGCAACAGGTCTCGCAGAAAAGATGTGCAGGATAAGATGACTCAGTGTGAAGAAGTTGCATATTTCATTCTTCAAAATGATGCAGACGCTTTGCTGTACACTGGGATAGCCTTAGAAACATTTAACACACTTGTGTCGACACTGGAAGGATATGACAACAATGAATTTACCATGCCTGTCCGAGATCAAGTCCTCATGACACTTATGAAATTAAAGAGTAACCGTGTAATAGGTGACCTAAGCCACCAGTTTCATATATCACAAAGCATGGCCAGCAAGATCATCTCACACTGGTTAGACAAGCTGGAGGAAGTTCTCCGACCATTAATTCCATGGCTGCCAAAAGAAACTATTCAAGCAACTATGCCTGAAGCCTTCAAGAAGAACTTTCCAAATAGTACATGCATTATAGACTGCAGTGAGACCCTTTTACAGAAACCCAGAAATCTGGGCTCATGAGGGGAATCATACAGCCATTATTATTCACACAACACAGTCAAATATTTGGTTGCTGTTGCACCATGTGGACTAATCATGTTTGTGTCTGCGGCATATGGCGGCCGATGTAGTGACAAATTTATCACAATGGACTCTGGAATATTAACATACCTAAAACCTGGTGATGAAGTCATGGCAGATAGAGGTTTTACAATTAAAGACTTACTCTTTGAGAGAAAAGTTAGATTAGTAATACCCGCTTTCACAAAAAAACGTAGACCGCTAACTGAGGAACAGGTAACATACACACGTCGGATTGCAAATGTAAGAATCCATGTTGAAAGAGCAATCAGACGCTTGAAAGTCTACAAAATACTTTCACAAATTGTTCCTATAAGCATGGCTCCTAAAGTAGACAAGATACTGAGAATATGTGCTGCTCTAGTGAACTTAAGAGAGGATCTCATTCGTGATACACAATAATTGTGTATGTTATGAACAATTGTGGACTCGGGGATATTAAGATGGTTACTCAGGACATAAAGTTGTGTAGTGTAATGTGATTATTTTCAAATTTGATGTACATATATGTAGAGAGTAAATAATTCCAGGTCTCACTTTTTTATCTTGTGTTCTAGATGAAAGGTTATGTGATACAGTGTGTGTGTGCGTATGTATGTATGTATGTATGTGTATATATAAAACAATTGCAATCAATCAATTGAACAATTATTACTTTTTTATTCAACCACAATGTGATAAATTTCTTAAATGAAAAAAAAATGTTTTTCTCAAATCTACAATAATTAGTTGTGCATTCTTGACATTTTTTTGTGTTGGAAGATTACAGAAATACAGAACTATTCACAACATTTAATGTTGTCAGTTTGTCATTCATTTCCCACCATATGTTACAACTACGTACATTTTAGTTGTATTGAAATATTTAACAGATTTCATATTGAATGTCTCCTTTCATTCACAAGACAGAGACCAAACTCTGCAGACATGTTGGTGTCTGACTGTCCCATTTATAGTTGTAACATGTATTAAAGCTTGCCCATTATCTTCAAGTATCTCTCATTTAACTGAAACCGTCCTGCTGCATACTCCTCTACAAGTCGAGGTAAGAAATATGAGAAGTAAAACCCTCTCAAGCGTTTTACTTGTTCCTTTACAAATGCTTCATCATATTGCACTGTAAATGAAACATGCTCAGTAGGTGTCCAGATCACAAGTGTGGCAGTCTTGAGCCCTGTGCAAAACATTGTAAGTTGCACTTGCATGTAATAGCCTCTGCTGCCAGTTTTCTGCAGCTGCAGTTCTCCATCTACCAGTTTGATATCGCTGCATTTCTGGGTAAGCTGCTCCGTGAGTGAAGGATAAGTCTGTACAGGACATTTTATTTCTAGAAGCACATCTGAGTCAATGACCCCGTCAGGACTCGCAGAGAGCCATGGCTCCTGGATGCTAATAACACTACCCATGTGAAGGATGTTCATACCCTGTTCTTTCAGCTGATGACAAGCTTTAACTTCATTTTCTTTACCATAGTTTGTTTCATAATTCCCACGAAAGGAAGGGTACATGTGCTCAGATAAAAATTTGTCATTTTTTGTGGTGGCACGTACTGGAACTTTTTTAGCAGAGCTTGCTGTAAGTCTGATTTTCCTGCAGTTGTGCCACAAATCAGATGCACTTTGCTCTTTTGTTTCTTCTTGTAATTGTTCTGCTTGCTCTTCAGAAACTTGAATGTATGCCTGGTAGAATGCCCTGCATGGATTACAGCTTAGTTTGTAACTGTGTGCTTGGTGTGGCTGAAAAAATTGCTCATCAACTTTACTGTTGCGGTGAGGACCTGCAGATGGCGAGGCATTGTAACACTTTCCAATTAATGTGTTCTTGAGGAGGAAAAGTGGCTTCACTGGTGCTTTGCTAACACTGTCAATAAAGTCTTGATGTGTAAGGTGATATGGTGTGTTAGGGAGAGATTGTGTCACTGCAGTCCGGGAGTTCACATCGTACTGCTGCTCTGCCCTGTGATGTCTGAAGTTTATCTGGCTTAGACGTTTAGGTTCAAGGTTCTTTGCTGTCCCTGCATTCCACCTGCGCTGCTCGTCTGTACACGCAAGCCCTGTCTTTCCACTGATCGCAGCATTCTGCACCTGTAACAAACATTAATAGTTTTTTCTCACTGTCAATACTCAAGATTTAACATAATGAGGAAGTTTACACTAACAAAAGCAGTACACGGTTGGTGTCCTGCATGTTATAGATATGACCCTGGGTCAATACACCTGAATCATATCCAAAACAGATATAAACACTGGCAAAGTCACCCATATTATCCATTTCATATTAATAGTCAGTTACTTTTTGATGCAGAAATATACATTCACAGTCTAATTTTAGTAGTGTGTGTGTACAAATATACATATATATAAACAAACATGTATTATACTACTCTGTGTCACTTCTTATAACTATAGTTGTTCTTGTCTTGTAAATTGACCTTAATGTGCAGTCTTTTATTTTTTTTTATATTTTATCTTCATGTGATTGTACAGCATACAGCCCACACAAAGTTAACGAGTGGCTTTCACATGTAAACAGTGCTCCACGTAATACTTGGCTAGATGGCAGTAGCGTGACTCCTTAATCACAGCCTTTGACCAGTCCAGTGTTTCTGTGTTACGTTTCGGTGTTGTCAGTGTTTTGTTTTTGGCGTGACTGTTATGTGTTTCCTGTTTTACTTTGAAAGTCTGTGTTATCTTAGTCTTTTCAGTTTACGTTTCCCTGTCTCGTCAGTTCTGAGTTGCCCCAGCTGTGTTTCCCTCTTGTTGTCCATTTTCCTGATTGCTCCCTCTAGGTATTTAAACCCTGTGTTTCAGTGTGTCATGGTCGCGATCTCCCCCGTGTTGTAAATAGTTTGGTGTTTTGTTGTAAATAAATAGTCTGTTGTAAATAGCTGTGAATGGGTTTGTTAATATTTTCGTTTGAGACACCTTCGTTTTGGGATTTTGGTGGAGAGCTTTAGTTTTTTTCTCGTGTGTGTTTTTTTCTTATTTCTATTTTCATACGTTGCACGCCGGTTGCCTAGGCCGGGGTGTAACATTCTGTTTCAGTGATTTAAACATTGTGATATCCAGATAAGTGATATACCTTCCACAGAATAGCAGCCGCATGGCTACATGATCTCCCTAATCCGGCGATACAGGAACAGCCGACTGTCTCCACTACTCCACTTTCTCTTAGCATTGCCCATGCTAAGTGTTTCGCTTGATTAATACTCTGGCTCGGCTCTACAGCTGCTTTAAGAAAAATAAAGTCGCCTTGTTTGTTGAGCAGTACTTTATCAATTTTGTTGCTGTGCAGGTAATTATACGCCTCGGTGCTCTTGTAATTACGTAATTCCTCGCCATCAACGCCTTCGGAAAATACAAGGTAATTAATAATGTCGATGTAGCTAACATCGGGCCATAGTTTCATGTCATCTACCCACTCCGTGAGAAGTGACGGGTGAGGCACTGCAACTGAACTGTCCTCGCTGCTTTTTAAAACATCTTTACTGTGTATCCACCTTCAATGTGTTGCCATTTACTCCAGGTAAAACAAACTGCAGTGAGAGAAATCTTTATCAACAGTGAAGGTGTAACCCCGCAACTGTCAACAACAGCGCAAGCGGAAGTAAAAAACCGGCTTCCGCTATGAATCGGGGTAATGGCGCGAAATCAGAAATACTGTGGATAGAGATTGAAAATGTGACGTCACTCAGGGGTAAAACCGCAAAGAATTCTGGGAACTCGTGGCAAGAGGTACTAGCGCACGCAGGCTTTCAATTGAAATCAGTCACACAGCGATAAAAAGAAACACAAAAAATGGCAAGAAGCTGTTGTATTATTAACTGCAATAGCCGGTCGCAGACAGGAAGCATGTCACATTCGATTAAGGTGGGGAGTGGAATGTGAGTCTTACCATCTAATGACTCCATGATAAAATTGTTAGCTCGGCGCCCTGTTGTTTCCATAACTCCTGAGCAGGTCTTCAAGGTGTATGCTGCCGTGCCCTCTGTAACTCCAAAGAGCTCAAAAAACTCTGTTCTTGCCAAGGACTTATTGCTTTGCTCGTCGAGAACAACGTACGCCTTAACAGCTTTCTCTCTCTGGCCAGCTGGATAAACTCTGACAAGACAGATTTTGGAGCACGACTTTGCTCTGACGGTAGACCCACAAATGTCTGTGCATTTTGCTGTGACAGCTTGAGGAGCTTCTTCTCCTTGCTCCCCGCCTTGCTCTCTTGCGGTTACAGGAGTCTCTGATATCCAGGGGGCCAGCCCTGGGTGTAGCGCAATAGGATGGTTCTCACTCTTGCACTCTCTGCACTGAACGTTTTTGTGGCAGTCTTTTGCTAGATGAGTGAACGAAGCGCAGCAATTAAAGCAAATATTATTGTCTCTAAGATAAGCTTTCCTTTCATCCAAAGACTAACTCCTAAACCCACGACAGTTTCTGAGGGGGTGTGGTTTGTTATGGAGTGGGCATTGTTCATCTGGTTCGGCCCTCCTCTTCCCTGAGGGGCTGGCTTGCATGCTTTTAGAGTTTGAGGAGACTTCTGTCTTTTTGACAGAAATGGGTATTTTCATGTTTGATTTGAAGGGGTGTTCTGGCTTCCCTGTCCTCCAACCACTTGTAAGAGGGGCAAAGCTTGGATCATTGAGCGTTTTGGCTTGATCACAAACAAACTTTGCAAAGAAGGAGAACAGTGGGTAAGACGCTTGATGATTTTCTTTGTAACGAGATGCTAAAGAGACCCACTTGTCATGCAGGGAGTATGGCAACTTTTGGACGATTGGAGTGATGCCCCGAGATGTGTCCAGGTAACTGAGGCCTGGTAGGAACCCATCGGCCCTGGCGGCTTCAAGCTCCAAGAGAATGTCTCCCAGCTCTCTCAGCTTTTGATTTTCTCGATTTGAGATTCTTGGAAAATCATCCAGTTTCTTTAGGAGAGCTTCTTCAATTGCTTCTGGCGATCCATAGCAGTCTTCCAACCTTTGCCATACCATTCTTACACCTGCAGCTGCATCGTGTATGTGGACTGCTCGTATCCTCTTAGCATGCTCTGATGACTTTGGTCCCAGCCATTTACATAGCAGATCAAGCTCCTCTCTTGACGTCAGTTTTAAGTCCTCTGTAGAACTGTGGAAAGATTGCTTCCAGGCCCAATAATTTTCTGGCTGATCGTTGAACCTTAACAACCCAGAGCTTATCATCTCTCGCCGTATTAGATACTTGGCCAAGTCTGTGGTCGATGATGAAGTGGGCTCGTCAGTCCTGGCAGCACCTGTATGAGACTTAGGCAGTTGGTAGCTACTGCTGTATTGTCTCATATCATGTGACTGTGTCTGGTGTCTGTGGGTATCCCTGGATGGATTTAAGCTGTGTGCATGTTCTTGCTTGAACGGGGCTGTCCTGCAGGGGCTTTGAGTACGAGGGTAATAGGGAGTGGCATCTTGACTCAATTTGGGTGTTCTCTGAACAGGCAAGTCGTATTTGCTGATCTCATCACTGTCGACTGGTAGTTGGTGCATCAGAGTTGGCATGAGTTCTGGTAGCTCTGAGTTTTGCTGAGGTTCAGGGCTTGGATTATGCTCAACGTATTAATTTTTCAGGCTAACCCGATCTAACTCCCCAAATTCGTTCTCAACAGCTGCTTCAAGGACATTCGCTTCAGCAATAGCAGCTGCAGCCGCGCTCTCAAGCCTCAAGGTATGCAAACTGGCTTGCAGCTCTGCTTTCTTCCTAGCAGCCTCAGCTGCTGCTTTTTGTTGTTCTTCCTCAATATATGCTTGTGCTTTTAACATATCTGCCTCTTTTTGTGCAAATAGTGCTTGAGCACGTGCAGCCTCTGCTTTTGCCCGTGCTCTGGCTGCAATGGCACTGGCTGAAGAGCGCTGACTGGCACGTGAGGTGTTGGAGCATATTGACCGCGTCTCAAGCGTGTCGTCGTTACTATCCATTGTAGCTGCCTCTGGATCAAGGACTTCCTGACAAATAGACCACAGTCTGTCAGACTCGGCCCCCACCGGTCCAGCACCATCACACTCAGCACCGGGTCTCCACAAGGATGTGTTTTGAGTCCCCTCCTGTTTACGCTCTACACATCCGACTGCTCCCCTACCCATCTCTCAAACACCATCATAAAGTTCGCGGATGACACCACAGTGGTTGGACTCATCTCAAGGGGGGATGAGTCGGACTACAGAGATGAGGTCAACAGACTGACTGAGTGGTGTTCAGTTAACAACCTCCAACTGAACACCACGAAAACTAAAGAACTTATCTTGGACTTCAGGAAGGGCAGAGCAGACCCGGCCCCACTTTACATTCACGGGAGCTGTGTGGAGAGGGTACACTCCATGAGGTTTCTGGGCGTGCAGATATCTGATGACCTCTCCTGGACTGCAAATACTACAGCGGTGGTTAAAAAGGCCCAGCAGCGTCTCCACTTTCTGAGAGTGCTCAGGAGGAACAACCTGGAGGAGAGGCTGCTGGTGACATTTTACAGAGCCACCATAGAGAGCATCCTAACGTACGGCATAACAACATGGTATGCAGGGTGCTCAGCTGCGGACAGGAAAGTACTGCAGAGGGTCATCAACACAGCCCAGAAGATCACTGGCTGCTCTCTGCCCAGCCTGGAGGTCACTGCAAACTCTCGGTACCTCAGCAGAGCTGGCAATATCATCAAGGACCACTCTCACCCCAGCAACCAACTGTTTGAACTATTACCGTCAGGCCGACGGTACAGGTCACATAAAACCAGGACAAACAGATTCAGGGATAGCTTCTTTCCCAGAGCTATCACCGTAGTAAATAAGCACAAAAACAATTGAACCTATTCCATACCGTCACTGTCATTATATTATGCTGCTATTCATACTGTCATCATATTAATGCTGCTATCCTGTATATATTGTACATACTATTGTTTGAGTACTTACGATTGTTTTTTTTGTACTTTTTATATTTTACATTTATTATTGAAACTTGCACCAAGGGAGTGGCACTCCAATTTCGTTGTACTCTGTACAATGACAATAAAGGCTATTCTATTCTATTCTATTCTAGCTTAGAAGAAACAGAAGAAACTGTGTTTTCACGCAGATCCACTTTTCTGTAGGTAGCCGTGTTGGGACGATGCCTTTTTACTATTCTGCCCTCACTAAGGTGTGATGCTGGTTTCTAGCTTGGCAGATAGCTAACAGGTCCACAATAAAAGTACGACAATACACTCAACAAAAATATGCAATATGTTGTGCAAAAATTCAATTATTATTAAAAATACAAACAGAATAGGACAATAAAAAGAGATTGAGGATAATATGGCAAGATCTTATAACAATATCCTACAATTAAAGAATAAGAACATGTGGTCTAAAACCACTATGAAGCAAATACATTAGGCTCAAACATGAAAACAGAAATATAGGAAAATATCTTTTAAATAACTACCCCATCGGCTATTCAGTTTTGAAAAAGGGCGCTATGATACACAAGGGTTTTTTTCCATTACAAAAATGAGGAAAAGCCAACCAAAAATCCACCTTCAGCTAAGCAATTGCTGATTTCACAGAAATCCAAAATAAAAGCATATAGGTGTGCCTTATGGCCATTCAATTTAGCAAAAGTCACCATAACCCAGATGGCTAAACAGAACTGTAAAAACATAACTGTAATAAAATACAATGATACAGTAAAACCTGACTTGTAAACTGTAAAATGTGTGCACGATGATAAAACATGTAGGAGATATATGCAATATCTCCTACATGTACTGTATACTATATATTGCAGGGGTCTCAATCTCTAACTTTCTGGTGAACCACTACAATACATGTCATCTTGTGACATTACAGTAATAAAATTTGACAAATTAAAATGAACCTAATGCATTTTTTAAAGTTGATTTTGGATTCAAATAATAGAAAAAATGAATAAAAGGTGGAAAAACTGCTTTCATTGTTCACATGCACACATGCTGACTGAGGAAATGGGAATGCTTATAAATGGTCTCCAGACTGCCACTCTGAGACCTCTGCAGAAATGCATTTCACAAGTGTTTAGAAAAATATTGCCTCAGTTGTAATAGGAAAACACAGAAACACAAAGAAGTACCTCAAATTGCATTACAGTGGTATTTCACCAAAGACTTTTTCTTGGAACTCAGTTTCTAAACACCTGAAACCTTTGCTGTGACATTCACATGGGAACACTTTAGTCTTAGTTCACAACTCAAATATAATCTGTTGTAAAACAACAATAGCTTTTAAGCCATTGTCCGTGAATCAAACCTTTATATAATGTCCATAACCCACACATTTGATTCCAACATACTGTTCATCTCTGATCTGAAGTCAGGATAGCTGTCATAATTTATCGACAGCTCCAGTACACACCCACATGTGTGTGCCACAGGTCGTCTCTGGAAACCTTTAAGTTCGTTAAACCCAATGATGTCCACTCTCTCCACCGGCGTGCCACTGATGATGAGGGGCTTGTAATTCCTCGCCTGCTTTGTAGTGAAGTCCACGATCAGCTCCTTAGTCTTGCTGATGTTTAGGAGGAGATTATTCTCCTGGCACCAGGTCTCCAGGTTCCTAATCTCCTCCAGGTAGGCCGTCTCGATGTTGTCGGAGATCAGGCCCACAACAGCAGTGTCGTCAGCAAACTTGACAATGGAGGTGGTGTCGGATGTGGCTACACAGTCATAAGTGTACAGTGAGTATAGCAGGGGGCTTAAAACACAGCCCTGAGGCACTCCAGTGCTGAGTGAGATGGAGGGGGAGACTTGTTTTCCCACCCTCACTGATTGGGGTCTGTCTGTGAGGAAGGTGAGGATCCACTGACACAGTGATGAGCTGAGTCCTAGATCCGTCAACTTGGTGAAAAGCTTAGAGGGAATTATTGTGTTGAATGCTGAACTGTAGTCCTCGAACAGCATCCTAACATAATTCCCTCTGCCAGTGTCCAGGTGACTCAGGGATGTGTGGAGCAGGTGAGATATGGCGTCGTCTGTGGAACGATTAGTCCGGTAAGCAAACTGAAGTGAGTCGATGGTGGGAGGAAGTGAAGAAGTGATGTGATCTCTCATCAGTCTTTCAAAACACTTCATCACAATTGAAGTCAGTGCTACTGGACGGTAGTCATTGTGGCAAGCGGGCTGTTGTTTCTTTGGAACAGGGACAATAATGGACTGTTTGAAGCACGTGGGAACCACAGCTTGGGCCAGGGAGAGGTTGAAGATCTCCGTGAACACCGGTGCTAGTTGATCAGCGCAGGCTCTAAGGACCCGGCCAGGGATTGCATCTGGTCCTGCTGCCTTCCTGGTGTTCACCCTCCTGAAGGTGTTCCTCACGGCATGCTCTGTGATGACGAATGCATTTTCTTCACTGGTGCACTCCGAGCGCGCGCAGCCGTTTGTTGTTTTAATTGCTGCGGCGTCGAAGCGAGCATAAAACGTGTTCAGCTCATCAGCCAGTGAAGCATCGGCATTCATCATTGAAGAAGCTGGTCGTTTATAGTCCGTTATAGTCCGCAGTCCTTTCCACAGGCTCCTAGAGTCGCACTGTCGTAGCTGTGACTCTAGTTTTTCCCCGTAGCTCCGCTTTGCCTTTCGGACCGCGCTGCGCACGTTGTAGGACGCAGCCTTGTATAGGTCCATATTACCGGAGACAAGCCCTTCATTGTAGGCAGCGGTGCGTGATCTCAGAGCGTCGCGGATGTTTTTATCCACCCACGGCTTCTGGTTGGGAAACATTCGGATGATAGTTCTTTCTGCTGTGTCGTCCGCTAGTTTCCCGATAAATCCCACAACCGCTTCCGTAAACATGTTGATGTCATCAGAGCTGCGCCGAAACATGTCCCAGTCTGCGTCATCCAGTGCGTCCTGCAGCGCGGCCACCGATTGGACCGTCCAGCGAGCGACCTCCCTCCTGATTGGTGGTTGCTGCTTTAGCCTTTGTTTGTAAGCAGGTATGAGGAAGATGGCGGCATGGTCCGATTTTCCAAATGCCGGCAGGGGCTGAGCCTTGTAACAGTTCTTGAACGGGGTGTAGCAGTGGTGCCCCGGGTGGGGCAGTTGATGTGCTGGTGAAGGTTGTGAAATGTCCGTTTGAGATTCAATCTGTTAAAATCTCCCATAACAATGAGTGCGGCATCTCGGTGAAGTGTTTGTTGATGTGTGAGAGCCTCATGTAGCTCACATAAGGCAGTGTCCGAGTCTGCGTGAGGCGGAATGTAAACAGTGCAGGCAATGACCGCAGTGAATTCCCGAGGGAGATAGAAAGGGCGACACTTAACGATCAAAAGCTCCAGATTGGGCGAGCAAGAGCGTGTGAGTGGGGAGATGTTTGTGCTGTCGCACCATCTGTTGTTCACCATCAAACACACTCCACCACCTCTTTTCTTCCCCGACTCCATTGTCCTGTCCATGCGGTAAACCGAAAAGAATCCCGCCGGCTGCACGGCGTGGTCTGGTATCGCTAGGTTCAGCCAAGTCTCGGTGAAGCAGAGGAGGTTGCAGTCCCGAATGTCTCTCTGGAACTTGATTCTGTCTCTGAGGTCATCAAGCTTGTTCTCAATGGATTAAACATTGGCAGGATAATGGGCATGGGTGCGCGGTGTGCGCAAGCCCGTGGCCTGTTCCTGATGCCGGCTCGTTTCCCTCGAGGCCGTCGCTTAGGGTCGCGTCCTTTGTTCTCTCTCAGGATCTCCTTTGGCCAGGTTAGGTCCGGAGTTAAACATGGTGAAATGTTCGTGTATTGCAGACCAATAGAAACCAGAGTGTCTCTACTGTAGCGGATTTGCATGATGCCCATGCAAGATTATGGCAGATATAGCAAAAAGTGACGAATATACAGTGGGGCAAAAAAGTATTTAGTCAGCCACCGATTGTGCAAGTTCCCCCACTTAAAATGATGACAGAGGTCAGTAATTTGCACCAGAGGTACACTTCAACTGTGAGAGACAGAATGTGAAAAAAAAACCATGAATCCACATGGTAGGATTTGTAAAGAATTTATTCGTAAATCAGGGTGGAAAATAAGTATTTGGTCAATAACAAAAATACAACTCAATACTTTGTAACATAACCTCTGTTGGCAATAACAGAGGTCAAATGTTTACTATAGGTCTTTACCAGGTTTGCACACACAGTAGCTGGTATTTTGGCCCATTCCTCCATGCAGATCTTCTCGAGAGCAGTGATGTTTTGGGGCTGTCGCCGAGCAACACGGACTTTCAACTCCCGCCACAGATTTTCTACGGGGTTGAGGTCTGGAGACTGGCTAGGCCACTCCAGGACTTTCAAATGCTTCTTACGGAGCCACTCCTTTGTTGCCCGGGCGGTGTGTTTTGGATCATTGTCATGTTGGAAGACCCAGCCTCGTTTCATCTTCAAAGTTCTCACTGATGGAAGGAGGTTTTGGCTCAAAATCTCACGATACATGGCCCCATTCATTCTGTCCTTAACACGGATCAGTCGTCCTGTCCCCTTGGCAGAAAAACAGCCCCATAGCATGATGTTTCCACCCCCATGCTTCACAGTAGGTATGGTGTTCTTGGGATGCAACTCAGTATTCTTCTTCCTCCAAACACGACGAGTTGAGTTTATACCAAAAAGTTCTACTTTGGTTTCATCTGACCACATGACATTCTCCCAATCCTCTGCTGTATCATCCATGTGCTCTCTGGCAAACTTCAGACGGGCCTGGACATGCACTGGCTTCAGCAGCGGAACACGTCTGGCACTGCGGGATTTGATTCCCTGCCGTTGTAGTGTGTTACTGATGGTGACCTTTGTTACTTTGGTCCCAGCTCTCTGCAGGTCATTCACCAGGTCCCCCCGTGTGGTTCTGGGATCTTTGCTCACCGTTCTCATGATCATTTTGACCCCACGGGATGAGATCTTGCGTGGAGCCCCAGATCGAGGGAGATTATCAGTGGTCTTGTATGTCTTCCATTTTCTGATGATTGCTCCCACAGTTGATTTTTTCACACCAAGCTGCTTGCCTATTGTAGATTCACTCTTCCCAGTCTGGTGCAGGTCTACAATACTTTTCCTGGTGTCCTTCGAAAGCTCTTTGGTCTTGGCCATGGCGGAGTTTGGAGTCTGACTGTTTGAGGCTGTGGACAGGTGTCTTTTATACAGATGATGAGTTCAAACAGGTGCCATTCATACAGGTAACGAGTGGGGGACAGAAAAGCTTCTTACAGAAGACGTTACAGGTCTGTGAGAGCCAGAGATTTTCCATGTTTGAGGTGACCAAATACTTATTTTCCACCCTGATTTACGAATAAATTCTTTACAAATCCTACCATGTGGATTCATGGATTTTTTTTTCACATTCTGTCTCTTACAGTTGAAGTGTACCTCTGGTGCAAATTACTGACCTCTGTCATCATTTTAAGTGGGGGAACTTGCACAATCGGTGGCTGACTAAATACTTTTTTGCCCCACTGTATATATTTATAATTATATATAAACATATATAAATAAAACAACTTTTTTTTACATTAGTATTCCTTTTGTGCGTAATTTTATATTATTGTTAATAATAAATTAATTAAAGCAACAAAACAACCTGAAGAGTCGGTTCGGAGCCGAAAGAGCCGGTTCTGTAAAAGGAGCCGGAAATCCCATCACTAGTTGAGTACCTTCACTGGATGTGACCGCGAACACGCCCCCCCTACACTTCTTACGTAGCCAGGCTGCTCCAGTTTATCTGCTGATGGTTTTACTGACGACTCACTAAATTAAGGTAAATACAACCACATCACTATTATTAAAAAGACACACAGTTTATCATCTTATAATTCTACAATATCTGAAATCCCTCTGTTGTTAATTAGTTTCCTAGATTAGCCATTAGCATACACACTGTGTGTTAGAGGCTTGTTTTGCTAGCTAGTTAGCAGTGCCATACACCCGTTACTCTAATAGTCTGTATTTTTGAGTGATGCAGCACTCCTTAGTTGTTTTTTTATCCTTTTTAGACAGATATGACATCAGCTGCACACTCCACAGAGGCCCAGAGTTACTGTTAATATCAGAAATGTAATGTTGTCCTTTAGGATTTTAAAATAAGACTGAGGATGATATAAAACTGAAGATTTAAACAGTTTTAGATCCATTACACTTACAGAGCACTCTACAGCCTGCTAACATGGAAACTTTAAATTAAAAACACAGCAGAAGGTTTCATAGAAGTGTAATTTATTCTTTTCATTTAATAATAGAGTCCACAATATTATCAACAGCTACGTCCACCCTGGGGGGAAACTAGTGAGGGAGACCATCAGGACCAAACTGGGTTTCCTGGATCCAGAGCTTTGGGAAAACCTCCTCCCTTTCTTTCATCACAGCTGTCCTGTGCCAGATGTTCTGTTGACCCACTGAGAGAGGCATCATTTCAGAAACATCCGGAAGACTGAAGGTCATTAAAAATCATTCAGACTGTTTTTTTTACCTGAATGTTCGAAACAAACTTTTTTAAAAAAAAAAAAAAACAGTGCTGAAAAAGTCATCAGTGGTTAAATTAAAAATAAATTTCAACTTAAGCTGCCAAACAGCCGTAGTTGGTGTCAGTACATAAATATTGGGCTTTGCTATTTTAGTTCACAGACACACTGTGTAACAAACTGCACTTTCCCATCACGTCTGTGTGTTTGCTTGTGCTTAAATTATGTCAGATGCTAATTTCAAGTCTGAACATGTTCATTTTGTCTATTATCATCTCATTAAAGTAAGAAAACGTCTCCAAATTTCTCAAGCACATTGACTCTTCACTTATTACATCCTGTTTCAAAACACTGATGGCAGCAGTAAAACTTCAGCTTGAGACATCACAAGAATTTACAAAGCAACACATAATGCACAAGTGGGAACTTGGAGAAGTAAATACTAGTATGAAATATGCATCCAGTCTCTTCTGGTTATCCTTACCAGGGTTGCGGGAGGAGTAACATGAAATGGTTTTATAAGACATGAAAGAATAAAGAAGTCTTGTCTCAGTTTCAGTTTTCGTACGGGTAGAAGGTTTAAGATGGGACTTGTCTGGATTATAGAGGACTGGACTGAGGTTCCAGTAATGATAAATGATCATTTAATTGATTTCATCACGTAAATATTATTTGTCACATCTGGAAACCACATTGAATTTAAGAAAATGTTGCTGTTTTTGTTGTGTGTATGAATATGAAATAGTTATTGCTAAATGACACTGAAGTGTCACTTTTTGTTAAGTTCAAATGTAACAAAGTTAAAAATTGTTATTGTTATTCGTGGACGTATGGGAGAAGACTGTAATTATATAGTGGTTCTTTAGTTTTAAAATAAAATGCAAAAGCCCTGGCATCGTCTCAGTGACGACACTGGGTCATAATTAGCAGACATCATGGACTCGATCATGGACACATCATTCACCCAAATCAAGCAGAAAGCATCTTTTGTTTCTTTTCTCTGCCAGGATCTGTTCTTGAGAACATATATTGCATTTTTTTCAGGTTGCTGCCTTCAGCACATCTGTATAACTGTGTTGCATACATATAATTGTTGTAAGTGATGATGATAAATTCAAAGATGTCAGGTGTTGCCGTGTCAGTAATGCTGTATGCCTCTTGCAGACTAACAACACCAACACTTGTAATGATGCTTTATTCAAATTTATTGTCACTCAGCAACAAACAGCTACATGTTACTGATCTATGAAATCAATTCCTCTGCAGTCACTTCCAGGATTAGCCTTTGAAGTCATTCTGTTGCATTCAGACTGATGAATATTTACCACACTGTAAAGTTCAGGATAATTTGCTGATATGGGCTGGGAATGATACAGCCGATACCTGCAAACAGTTCAGTATTAGAAATATTCAATAGATGTATCAATAAAGTATGATAAGTTGAATACAACAAGAAATGTGATGGAACATTTTACAGTGAGCTTACCAACTTCGGTTGGTTTGAATTCACTGTTTGTGACATTGGCCAGCAGCTGCCAGTAGGTACGAGCTTCATTATTCCCAGCCACGCCATTCACACTCTCCAGATATGGCCCATAGTTATCATTGTCACTGTAGGTGAATCTGTGAGAAAGAAAAGACCTTGTAAATGATCAACAACAGCAGTCAGGCTCAGTATTTGAGCTCACTTCCTCAGCAAATTTCCTGTTACGTGGCAGCTGTGTTTGCATTTCTTCTTTCTTGTTTGGACTAACGTGGTTCGGGTGAGGGAACGATCTTGGTTTGGTGTTATGTATGTGTAACATGACGATGAAAGTCATCATGTATAAGAGTATAAACAGCCACTTAAAGTTAGAAACGGCCAAAGACAAAACACTGACCATCAGTTTTGAAAACAAACAGCAGCCTTCCTGTCCCAAACATCACCAAGACCTCCTCTCAGTGCTGAGTTATGGCTCTGCAACTACATCAGCTCAGTATAATTAGTATGGCTGCTACGGGTCACTCTAACTTCAAAGAAAGTGTATATCCGATTGGTTAATTTGGGTAGACAATTGATGTCCAGATAATCTCAAATACTTACAGCATAGACTATACAGAAGATCCTTATGTCACCAAAGTGGTGTTTTTTAAAGCTACGTGTTTGGCAATTGGCTATCATAGATTTTAAAAATACAATTAATTTCAAGTCCAGATTAAAAACCTATTTTTATTCCCTGGCTTTTACTGTGTGGGTCACTGACATTTTTATTTCTTTTATTGCTATGTTTGGTTTTTGCTATTTTATTACTATATTTATATTTGTTTTGTACAGCACTTTGGTCTATCAGGTGTGTTTTTAAAGTACTATATAAATAAACGATGATGATGATGATGAAATTATTCGGTGAGCAGATTGGAGTAGAGGAGAGTAAGGCATGGATCTGACTCAGAAGCTGAAGGCCTTTTGGGGGCATGTAACGGACACACAGGTCCAATGTGTCCATTTCACACTTTTTCTCTCCAGAGTCTGAAATAGATGCACATGCAAAAGCTGAAATACCAGCAGGAGGAGATAATGTATCTAAAGCCATAAAGTGCTCGTTACCGAAGAAGGTATGAAGTCCTTTCCAGGGTGATGTTAGAAACAATTATGCTACGTGGATGATATGTATTTACATGTGTGTTTAAACACTTTCCCATGATTATTTTGGTGTTGGCTTGAAATAAACTATCACCCTCTTCTGGTACTGAAGCTTACTGCAATGTACTGGAGCTACGTGCATGTCTGTGGAGAGGCAAAGCGTGAAATGGACACAGTGGACTGGCGTCTCTGTTACACTCTTTCCTGTGATACTGGGTTGGACTGTCAATTAAATGGCAGCAACACCCTAATGTACACCCTGCCTCATCTGTTGTAGTCTACGTTTTATTGGAAAGGGGATGTATTGAAACAGGCTTAAGCTATAAATTGTAAATGTGGATAAATCTGACAACAGGATTAGCAACTGTCATAACAGATACCATTTCTTTTTTTTTTTAAACGATGTACTGCATACTAGTATTTTACTGCCTTCTGTGACGATGTGTTCTGTGGAATCTGTAACTAAACTCAGTAATGATGTGACAGTTGATAACAACATACTGACACGAGGACAGGAGTTAAACAGCTGCAAAGCTGCCACAGACAGTCCTTCAGTGCAAAATGAAAAGCTGCAAATTTCATTCAAAATATGGTGAGCGTCATATTGGGATTAAGGCATGGTTCCATGATGTTCTGTGCATATCTTAGTATATTAGATGTATGCACCAGATTTCATAGATGTATGTTAGCCATAGTTGCTCAATGGAGATTACATGTCCTTTAAAACATCCTAGCAGTTATAAGATTATTAAAATTCTTGTGTCAACATAAATTTCTGCATGTAAATTAAAAGACTGAGGTTCCAACTGATGCTGTTATCTCACATGAAGCCTGCATCGGAGTTATTGAGTCTCTTCATCACACCCAGCAGGATCCCCCCACTAATCACTTCAGTCTTGTAGGTTTGTAGAGGTTTGTTTTGTAAGGTGTTCTTCACCATTATAGCAATGGGAATCATTGGCGGTGCTAAATGAGCCACAGACAAAAGGTTAAAAATAGATATTAAATGATAATGACAGTCATTCTAATAAAAATTACACTTATTGTTATGAAACTTACCTTCAGTCAAAGTCCAAGGAATCAGTGAGAGCAACAGGGCTGCAGAGAGGAGAGAGGGCATCATTGTCATCATGGCTGTTAGGAGTTCGACTTCACTGATGATGATGCTCACTCCCCATGTTTTATTCCACTGATCAGTGTTTACATACAGACTTTATTGATCTTGGCTTGAAAAAGCAAACAAAGTTATCCATTGAACCAACTCTAATGTCACCTTGAGTCCTTGTTGTGAAATCATGTTTGAACTGATAACTTTGTAACTGTACAATGAACAATGACGTACCAACATGCTGCATCATGTGCCAACATCAGTGAACTCTCCCATGACCTTTCTGGATTGGGATTTCTGTTTTTTAACATTGCTTAAACTTTGTGCACATCAGCAAGAAATAAAAAGAAAACAACAAAAGTGTAAAAATGACAGTTTTACAGGGTTTTTATTAAATTATTATTTCTGTACCCTTAATATCTTGGATATTTTGTTTTTGTTTCACAATGCCTATCTACATAAATGAATGCTGCTTGACACTTCAGTCAACATCAGGAATCTCATTTGTTCTAAGAAACATGAGACAAGGGAAAACAGACAACCTGACAATGAACAAAAAGAAACAGAGGACTTAAATACACAGAAGGGTAATGATGGAAGTGTAAACACACAGTGAACACAGCTGACACTAATGAACATGACGCCCATACCCATGCCATTATACTGCTTCTGCTATGTTAGACAAATGATATGGTATATTTTGGATCATGAGCTTCCAGTCATTCTGGAAAAGGAAAGCTATCCTGGTTTCATCGTCAATTCAATTCAATGTTATTTATATAGCGTCAAATCACAACAAAAGTCGCCTCAAGGCGCTTCATAGATACAGAGAAAAACCCAACAATCATATGACCCCCTATGAGCAGCACTTTGACGACAGTGGGAAGGAAAAACTCCCTTTTAACAGGAAGAAACCTCCGGCAGAACCAGGCTCAGGGAGGGGCGGGGCCATCTGCTGCGTCCAACTAGGTTCTTTTGTTTTCAGATTCTCGCCAGATTCTTTTAGATCTTTATCGGAAAACTCAAATCTGGTTTTCCTGATCTTGTTGTATTTTCATTCATGAATACATCTCCTGATCGTAGGCTCTGGCAATGATAGACGTAAGGCCTCAAGTTTTTTTTCTTAAAAAAGGAAGAAATTTAGAATGATTCACTTCAGTATTATTTCATGGTCTTTCAGGTCTTTTGGTGTTGCTGAGCTGCCCAATGCATTCTTTCTTTTTAAGAATGTACCAGATTATTGATTTGTCTACTCCTAAAGTTTTTGCAATCTCTCAGATAGGTTTATTTTGGGTTTTGAAATTATTAATAAAGTTCTCTTAATATCTTGGGTATTTCTTTATGTCCAAAAACACAAAAAAAGTTTAATTATTGCTTTCAGTATGGTCTCTACATGTCCTAGTTGGTACCTATAACAATGATAACACTCCTATGAAAATACTGCATCCTTCTGGATGATTCTATATACAGTGTAACATTAAATATTAAATGACAAATTTCATCTTTTATTCTACACAGTCCTTATCCATATACATGAATGCTGCTTGACACTTCAGAACTGCAATCATTAACCATGTGCTTGCAAAGGAAGTTCAATAAGGTTATTGTACCTTTGCCTATTATAATTATTTAACCAGGCAAGTTATTAAGAGCACACGGCTATTTACCATGGTGGCCTGCCAAACAGCCAAGCCTATTGAGAAAATATGGCAAAGGCTAAAAAGAAATATAAAAGGTTCAAAGATCAGCAGCACACATCCGTATGCATCTCAACACGTCCTTTTCTACATACAGTCACACCAAACAAACCATGTGAGAACACATCATTTATGTTAATCATTTAACGAGGCAAGTTATTAAGAGCACACGGTTATTTACCATGGTGGCCTGCCAAACAGCCAAGCCTCATGAGAAAATATGGCAAAGGCTAAAAAGAAAGATATAAAAGTTCAAAGTTAAGCTGCACACATCCTTAAACATCTCAACACACCCTAATTTACATAAAGTCCCACCAAACAAACCATGTGAAAACACACTTCACGAATAACATCCAATCTAACACAAATACTGCATCAGACAGGCAGATAACACATAATCGAGCAACTCAAGAAGGAACAAAACCAACAGACAATGCAAAAAGTGTGTGGTACAATAGTGAACAGCAGGCAGACTAATATTAGGGATAGCAGCGGGCTTGCAAAGAACTGCATCGCTCATTGAGGATGTACATTAACAGGTTTTAGCTCAGTTGTCTCATTTATTAATTTGCCCAGTTTTAATCTTGTTTTTTTCAGATTTCAACAATCTTTAGTTGCAGCAGCATGAGATGATGACAATAAAAGGGCATTTATAGCAAACTATATGGCAGAGCATTATAGAACATCAAACTGTACATAAAGTAAACTAAATCATCAATATCAATGGGAAAAAAGACGTTGTTTTTCCATCCATGAATATAATGATAGATCTAACTCCTCAAGATGTTTTGTCTTGTCTTGTTTTTATTTTTTTAACAAGGACGAAAATTTCGAATTATCCACTTCAGTTGTCTTTTATTGTCTTTCAGGTCATTCTGCTTGAATGGAAAAATGAAGGGAAAATGTCTCAGCTAAACATTAATTTGTTTGTTGATCGATTGACTGAATACATCTGAGCTTATAAAATTGTGGGTTTATGTATAAAAATGTCTATAATTCCTGAATAAATGTAATGCTTCAGATTGTTTGTTAAACCATCTGAACTAAACCTAAAGGTCTTCACTTTAATCACATCCTGTTTGTTTGATTTAAAATCCACCGTGATGGTGTACAGAGGCAAATTCCAAACATTGTGTCATCGTCCGAATACATTTGTACCAGACTGTATGTATTAGTTTAGCTACCACAGTCCACATTACAACATGTGCTTATCACCTTCCTAAACCTCATTCAAAGAGGTTCAAAGAAGTCCCAAGAGTACTTTCATATTCACCATCTGTACCTAATGATACCTGTGCAATGAGGTTTGTGGTGCACAGTCTAGTGTTTACAGTGTCATCTGTAATATGTGCGGCTGCAGCAGGTATGTCCTGCAGTGTTGGGGAGTAACAGAATACATGTACCGACATTATGCATTTAAAATACAAAATATGAGTAACTGTAATCTGTTACAGTTACCATTTAAAAAGGTGGTATTCCGAATACAGTTACTTTGTTGAAATAAGTGGATTACATGGCGGTCTTTTCCTGTTTCATATGTTAGGCTGCCCCCAATCTATTTTTGTTAATTCCACGCAGTTCTGATAAACCATCCTACTTTGGCAAAACGTCCTACTGTAAGTAGTTTATGCACATTTCTGCTGTCACAGAGTAATTCCAGCACTGCCACTTAACTTTGCCCATCAGAGTGTGCTTGTAGCTCATATTCATAAAGCCTGAATGGTTTGCCGCTTCATTTTACCCGTTAAAGTATGCTTGTAGGTAACATTCACAAAGGTATGGTTTGGCACTTAATTTCGCAGAAACAGGATGGTTTGTCAGGTAGGATGGATTCCCAGAACACCCGGTGGAAACCCAAACAAAACACACAATAAGAAGCTCTAACGCCTGTGTCTCAATCTCGCAGCCCATGTCACCACTACTTACGGCAGTGAGTGAAGAAATATTTTTAAAAATTATTATGCACAAATGATTTAATATGAAGGCAAAAGGCAGAGTGTTACAGGCATAGCCCTAAAGAATGTAGCCTCATGGGCAGTGTAGTCCGTGCTGCAGGGAGAATGGACTGCCATACCTGTTATGTGTCTGTGAGCGAGGAGGGAGAAAAAGGAAAAGTACGAGCTGTCACGGAGCAGAAACGGGAGCTGGAAGCATGTAAATATAATAATAACCACTGCAGCCAAGAAGAGAGCCTGACGAGCCCAGTTGTAAGTAAGCTATTAAGACTCGACTGTACACCGTGTTCCTGTTTTCCTCCGAAACAATTAGTTTTGTTGGAGCAGCCTTTCAACGCCTCTCTCTGTCTCTCGCTAGCAAAGTTGACCCAGACAACAAAGTAAAGCTATTTTTCTATGGCGTTATTTTTGTGCCGCCATTCTGAGCGCACGTAAAAAAAAAATGCAGGTGCAAGTGTTGTATTTTGAGGAGAAATTTATTTTGAGCGAAGAAAAGCTGAATTTGAGTGAACAAAATTCATTGCTAAAAAATGTATTTCAGTGTTTGTTGTTATCCACACACACACACAGCAGCCCCTCTCGCTCAGTTTTTGCATTTGCGTTCGCTCGCAATGTGTTGCTCGCGCTCACAACATTTCTGTCCGTGCGCGTTCAACTCTTTCTCTACACCGTTATATTTGTGCCACAAAACCAGCCAATCACAGACTTGGATGCAAAAAAATCTGATTGGCTGGTCTCAGCTCAAAATGACAAAATGCAATATCCCAGAATGAAAAATTGAGCGAGAGGGGCTGCTGTGTGTGTGTGTGGATAATAGCAAACACTGAAATACATTTTTTGCACGCAGCAATGAGTTTTTTTCACTCAAATTTAGCTTTTCTTCGCTCATAATAAATTTCTCCTCAAAATGCAACACTTGCACCTGCAAAATTTTTTTACGTGCACTCGAATTTTTTTTACATGCGTCAGAATAGTGGCACAAAAATAACGGCATACTTTTCAGCTACGAGCCCGACGCGAACCCGACATATTAGCCAGAGGTCCCTTTACTACGGTTCGGAGCCGCGGACCTGTTGTATATACGCGAGGAATAGTTTTCTATACGAGATCGCTGCAAAAAGTGCAGCCTTACCTAATGTCCACCTACTGTTACTCATTTATATTAAGATTTAAACATCTAGTTGGTATTGGTATGGCGAGTAACCTTCAGTAATAGTAATAAATCACACAGCAATAGGACATTCATGTAGTTGTAACGTATTCAGAATACGTTACTTCTGTAATGTGTAATGGAATACATTTTAAAAGTAACCTTCCCAACATTGTCAACAGGTTAGCACCTCATACCACAGTGCAGCAAAAGCAGTCTCATGAGTAGGGATGGGTACCGGTTCTGACATAAACGGTAGTAACCAGACCGAAAAGCAGCGCACATTTCGGTGCTTTATTTCGGTGCTTTTTTTTCCTGAGCTGTGATACACTTCTAGCCAATCATTTTACGTGTCCGAGGATAGTAGGCGGGGCCAGGTACGTACGTTCTTTTAGAGCAGAGCTACAGATTAAAAATGTCCAAGGCGAAGCGGTCAAAAGTCTGGCTGTACTTCACAGCAAAGAATGCAAACTCAGCAGCAACAAGTGCTTTAAGCTGATACTGTGATACTGTCAAAGGAGGTAACACCTCGAATCCGATGAAACACCTGGCGACGCATAGCGTTTTTTTTTTTAAAAGCCCAGAAATGCGCCGTATTTGATAGCTTGCTGCGAGACCTCACACCGAGAGCCCTGGCCCCTAGCCCTGCCAGTGTAGCAGAAATGATGAGGATGATGATGCAGCAGCAGCCGTTCTTCTCTGCGCGAGTAGCTTAACGTTGTTCGTGTGTAATTTACGTTGAGTAGGCTAACCACGTTATTACATTAATGCATGTAAGGTGAACTAGCAAACATCATCATAGCTACATGCGGCTGTCCTCTTGTTTGATGGCAGATACTCCCTTCACCCTGGCTAAAAAGGCTAAAATGACCAAAGAAAAACTGGAAAACAGTTAAACATGAGAGGTTTAGGACAAAGTTTGTGTTCTCCATTCTTTAAGCACCGGTTTGAGCACCGTTTAAGCACCGGCACCATTTCAAAAGTACCGGTTTGGCACCGGTATCGGATAAAACCTAAACGATACGCATCCCTACTCATGAGCGCTGGGAAGGACAAGCCCAGAGCCCAAAACAGACAGTGCAGGAGATGACAAGGTTAGTAATTATATGGTGAAAATTATACTTTTAGTTATCTTGATTGGCAAAAAAAAAAGTAAATAAAAAATCAGCATTTTTAAAAGTTATTTCTGTAGGTCATTTCCGAGATTTTTTTTAAAAATTTCTTCCCTTTATTTCATTACAGTTATCCTGTGCCAGATGTTCTGTTGACTCACAATAAGAGGCATCATTTGAGAAACACCAGGAACACTGAAGCTCATCGCAGGGATCAAGCAGGGCTCGTGATCTTCACCAGCAGCTCCCTCACATTGAAGTCTTCTGAGTTCCACTGTAGGCCCACCCCAGAAGATGGATAAACCCAGCATTTCATGAACACTGATGGAGACCTTTGCTTTGTGTAATGTTAGAAGTACTCAGATAATCCTCAGAGGGTCTGGACTTTTACATAATATCTTTAAGTCCTGTAGAAAGTTAAATATATGTTGTGCTCTCTGGTTACTCTGGTATGAATGACTCTGAATTACTTTATGATAAATCAGAATCAGAATACTTTATTAATCCCGAAGGAAATTATAGGTTACAGCAGGCAGCACGCTAATGGCGCATGCACACTTACAAAGGAACCTTCTGACCAGACTTACACAAACAACACATTGGGAAGACATGTCAGAGAGGTAGGCTGATAGGAAAAAACAACGACAATACATAACATGAGGTAAGAGGAGGAGAAAAAACTCCACTCAGACTGAGCTCCTAGTGGGAGAACAGTTTGATAACAGAAAAAAAACACCTCAGCACAAAAAGCACATGACTATCAATACACCATGAAACACAAGATAAGCAACAGGGTGGGTAAAGGGTAAGAGAGCCGGTGTAGACAGCGCATCCGGTCCTGCAGCATGTCTGCGCTGGTCCAGTCGACCGCCATCTTCCCCGGGAGGGGACAAGCATCGAAGCCGTTTGGAAAGGGAGGGGGGATCAGTGTGTATCAGTGTATGTGTGTGTGTGTGTCCAGAGTTCAGCTGAGACAGTGTCCTTCGCCCTGCCAGGCTAAGTAAACAGTCTTCCAGCCAACCCAGGTGGCCTTGAGTGGGAAGGAACAGACTCAACACAGTCGTTATCAGGGTGTTGTTGTTCAGCTCCAGCCTTGAGAGCGCAGTAGGCGCCGAAGTGGTCTCCGCATGAAGTGATGGTGGTTTATACTTTAGTGCGAACAACTCATGTGAATTTCAAAGCTGTTCTAACACTCCAACACTGGCCTCTCAATCTCCCGTTGGAGAGCCGCGAGCTTCTCCATGATGTTATCAACCTTACGCTCCGTGATCTTGTCATTCTTGTGCTCAAAGAGCAGATTCTGAGAACTCACGACCACATTGAGCTTCTCCAAGATGTAATCCAATTTGCGCTCAGAGGTCTTATTCTGAGTGTTCATGGCAGCCGTAGCTTCTCCAAGATCTTATCCGTGCTGCACTCAATGAGCCCATTTTGAGAACTCACGACTCGTCCCATTGTTTCAATCCCAGCCTTGTGAGGGTTTGAACAGCCGATTCTGCTTTCTTTAATCTTCGATAAGCCAGGGCCCAGCCAGCTCCGATCAGCAAAAACCCTGTTATCATGGTTCCGAATAGGTAGATATCTTCAGCGTCTTCGATCGACAGTCCCGCCAGGCACACGACCCTCCAGTTATGCCACCCATCCATCGTGTATCCGGCAGATGGGACATTCCTCCCCTCCTGGGTTTGTGTTTGCTCTGATTCACCGTGATAGCATAACTCATTAACAATAATTTAGACAGTTTTTTAACCTGAATATTTGCAACAAACAAAAAATATACAGAGTCAGTGCTAAAAGAAATAATCAAAGGAAAAAATTAAACATTTTAACTTAAGCTGCCAAGCGGAAGTTGTTGGTTTCAGTACATAAATATCAGGCTTTGCTATTTAATCCGTAGCTACTGACTAATGAGGGGTTACTGAAGTGCCAGGTTTTTAAAAGTTGGTGTTAATGTCCTTCCACATGTGGCAAGCGACAGAAAACACATATTCAATAATAAGCTGTACACAGGAGCAGAAGCAGAGTCCAGCCTGTTGCTCTTACAGTATAATACTCATAATAAAAGTACAGTAACCGTGGTTAGTTAGTTACTGAGCAGCCCAGTGCATTTCCTTTGATTTCTTTAGACGGGGTAAATTCATTCACCTGCACGGGTTAGCTAAACGAACTTTACAAAACAGCTGAGTGCTCATCTTAGCTAGCTAGGTAGCTAGCTAAGGACCTAAGTTACGGATTAGCTTACAAACACATTTAACCAGTGTTGGGCAAGTTACTTTGAAAAAGTAATTAACTATAGTTACTAGTTACTTCTTCAAAAAAGTAACCTGAGTTAGTAACTGAGTTACAATATTCTAAAAGTAATTAATTACTTGAAAAGTAACTATTGCGTTACTTTAAAAAAAACATTTAGCCGGGGAGGGAGGCGCCAGCGGGGAGGTAACGTACCGCTTAAGCTACGAGATGTGGAAAACAGGATGGACCGTCATGGCGGATTGAAGCCAGAGACGATAAGCAACGGGGTTGAGCCTGGCAGTGATCTCGTATGGGCCAACGAACCTGGGAGTGAGCTTCCTGGACTCGGTACGGAGCCTCAGGTGCCTCATGGAGAGCCAGACACGATCCGCCGGCCGAAAAGGATGACCCGGACGGTGGCGCCGACGATGTTGCTTGGCGTACAGAGCTTTGGATCGGGAAATGGCAGCCCGAGCCTTGATCCAGGCCAGACGACAGTGGCGGACCATCCGTTCAGTAGCAGGTACTTCAACCTCCACCTCCTGATGGTCGAAGACAGGAGGATGGAAACCACGACAGACTTCAAAGGGCGTGAGACCGGTGGCCGAAGAGATGTGAAGGTTATGAGACAGCTCAGCCCACAGCAGGTAACGAGTCCAAAGCGACGGTTGGGCGGAGACGAAGCACCTCAAAAAAGCGCCCCAGCTGTTGATTGGTCCGTTCGACCTGCCTGTTGGTCTGAGGGTGGTAGCCGGACGAGAGGCTGGGAGAGGCTCCAATCAGACGGCAAAAGGCTTTCCAGGACCTGGCAGTGAACTGGGGCCCCTGTCGGAGACGATGTCCTTGGGGAACCCATGAAGCCGAACGACATGTTCCAAGAAGAGCTCGGCCGTCCGCCTAGCAGAAAGGAGGCCAGCCAGTGCAACCAGGTGCACCGCCTTTGAAAACCGGTCCACAAAGGTGAGGATGGTGTCGAGACCGTCCACGGACGGGAGGCCGGTAACAAAGTCAAGGCCGACATGGGACCAGGGACGTCTGGGCACAGGGAGAGGGTCGCCAGCTGAAGGCTGAGTCGAGGACTTAGGCCGAGCACAGGTGTCACAGGCGGAAACAAATTCACGGACGTCCCGAGTCATGGAGGGCCACAAGAAGGCACGACGGAGGAGTTGGAGGGTCCTGTTGGGCCCCGGGTGACCAGAGAGTGGAGAGGAGTGGGCCCAGAGCAAGGCCTCCTGACGGCACCGGGAGGGGACATAGAACCTCCCTGCAGGGGTGTCAGGAGGAGCTGGTTCGGTGACCAGCTCCTCCGGATGGAGTCCTCCAGAGGCCACAGAAGGAGGGCAGCAAGCCGATGAGCAGGTAGGATGGGTCCAGGGTCCGATTTGAGGCCGTCCTGGGCAAACTGTCTGGAGAGGGTGTCCACCTTAGCGTTCTTGGAACCAGGACGGTAGGCGAGGTGGAAATTGTAAGACTCAAAGAACAGGGCCCAACGAGTCTGCCTTGGGTTGAGCTGCTTGGCAGTCCGGATATGGATCAGGTTCTGATGATCAGTCCAGATCAGAAAAGGGTCCTTCGCTCCCAGAAGCCAATGCTGCCATTCTTCTGAGGCCCACTCGATGGTCAGGAGTCCCCGGTCCCCGACACCGTACCATTGCTGCGTGGGAGAAAACTTCCTTGAGAAATAGCAGCATGGGTGAAGTTTTCCATCTGGGCCATGTTGAGAAAGGACGGCGCCGGCGCCAACATCAGAGGCATCTAAAATCTCTTTAGAGATTAGTGAATTGAAAAAAATTCTCCAACAATCCTATTACTCTATGCTCTGTCAAGGCCTGGAGGTCTATCCATGCTTTGGAGGGCCGGGCCCATTTGACATCCTCCCTGGCAGGAAAGAGACCTAGGCCGCTCCATAAATGATCTAGTGTCACGGGACCGAGTGGTCTGTACTGAACTGAACTCAGGCGCAGAAACCCAGAGCAGAGACAGCAGATGGTTTAACAATATTTTATTAGGCTTAAGCGCTAGAAACGTAGCAAGGACAAAAAACAATAAGACGTAGAGTCTGACGTGGCGTGGCCTGGGAAACGTGGCTAGGGCGAGGGAACGGGGCCTGAGATGCAGAGTGGAGCTGAACAGGGAACAGTCACCCTGAAGAGAGAAGACAGCGGAGTTAGGGAAGTAGTGGAGGTAGCGCTGAAGTGGTAAGTAGTAAGTATAGCAATTCTTAGCTGCAGTGAGGGACACAAAGTGTTGAGAGGGGAGTGACGAGAATCCAGGGGAGCTGAGTGGCGTGGCAAGGCTGACCTGAGATCTTAGTTCTTCAGATGGAGTGTGATGGCAGGAGGGCAGGCAGGTGAGGCACAGAGTGATTTTTAAAATCATTGCTTGGTATCCTGAGTCCGGAGGTAGAGCGTGAGCCAAGATGAATCCAGTAACTGCAGCACAAGAAAGTCATGTTAACAAGATAAATCACAGAGAGAACTTGAAGCATAAGGGCCTGTTATCAACATGGGTTGATGACAAACTGGTGGTGAATGCACATCAACGTGTGGCTTAAATCCCTCTGGCTTGATTTCCTGCCATTGGCTCCAGGTGTGCAGGAGCTGGAGGAGGTGGCCCTGCCCAGGGACGGATCCCAGGTAGGTTCAGGAGCCTTACGGAAATTCCAGCCACCCACCGCAGACCATGACATCCAGACTGGCAGGAGATTTGGACGTGTGCCTCTAAGATATCTGTCTGTAATCAGGCTAAATGGATTCAGTTAAAAATTGTTCATCGGGTATACATCACACCCTCTTTAAAAAAGTATAATAGATGGAAACTCCTCCCCTTATGCTCGAAGTTTAATGCTGAGGACGGTGACTTTATGCATTGTTTTAGGTCATGTGTGAAAATTCAACAGTTCTGGTCTGATGTTGCAAAGGTGCTTTCAGTTATTTTCAACTCTGTTGTTCCTGTGGTCCCTCTGTGTCTTACACTGGGAATAATGGACAATCTGGTTATCAAAGGCAAGCACAATAGACTGTTCCAGCTGTTATTCTTTGCGGCCAGGAAGAATGTCCTGCTCCTCTGGGGCAGGCCAGCAATCCCAACTAAGAAATCCTGGCATAACATTGTATGGACTGTATTCCCAATGAATATATAACTTGTATGCTCAACTCCACCTTGGACTCTTTCCACAGAACCTGGGACCCATATCTGAAATATGTTGGACCTGTACTGTCATCCTCCTTGTTGCGGGGCTTTCCCAAACTGAATTAATTTGCCTGACTATTGGTCTTACTGTGATTTGTTTTGAGGGGTTGTGGTTTACCTCAGAATCTTGTATTTCCTGAGCTTAGTTCTGTCCTGGTTCTTGTGTTTGTTTTCTTTTGTCATTGTCTGTTTCTATGAAAAAAATCCTAATAAAAATATTTTAAAAAATGACCCAGGACAGTTACATTGTGTTCGTTTAATAAACATTGTTATAAAACGTTCGTTCCTCCTCCAGTCTGGGTTACTGCACTTGGGTTCAGTTCAAGTTACCGGCCTCCGGCCCCTTTTTGACAAAGGGAGTCTGAAGAATTCTTGAAAACAGAGACAACCACCTAGTTTGCCAGGCAAGGACACAATGACCTGAATAAGCAGGTAAACCAGTGCAGCCCCACAGTCTCATTGGAGTGAACTCAAGGGGCACAGCCACTGGAGTTTAACTGCCTTGGTGACCTCTCCTTCATCTCCAGACTCTGTCATCTCTGCTAGCTCTGTAGACCCTGTGTTTCTTACACTACCCGATTAGATCCTCATTTGAGGTCAGCAGCACTCCATCCACACCAGACGCGGACAGAAATCCGCCTAGTGTGAGCTGCCTGATGGTTTGGAAGAGGAGAAATCGGGCTGGCACCATCAACTATGAAATAAGATCCTCCCACCACACCCACCATTGTCATCGCTATCACTGCCACTGGACTAGAGCGTCGTGAAAGCATGAACAGGATCTATGATGGAATACAGTGGTGCAGTAATGCTGTTCTTCTTCCCCCCCAATATTTTGGACTTGAATACTGTAGCTTATACACCACAGCATTCATTTACTTATAATTTTACAGATTTAAAACTATAGGTGTACTGCTATATGTTGATGTATTATTGCATCAGTAAGTGTATTAAATAAAATAATATCTAGCTACAGCATTAAAGTGACTCATGAATCAATCAATAAAATCATGTTTGTGATTCTATATAATGATCTACTAATACTGGGTACTCTATGTGCATTTAAAAACTGAATGATACATTACTTAAATAGGGTTGTAAGTTTTTACTAAATAAATATTTTTTATTACTTTTATGACAGTTAGTACAAAACTATTTTCAGACTCTTGTTGAGTGACATTTTCACATGTTACATCTTTATGAGGGTACAGAGGACACATAAGCCTGGAAACTGTGACCAGTGTTTTCTACAAGGATTTACAGAAAATATTTAATGTATATGTTGTTTTATGAGGAGAATTTGACAGATTACATACATGTGTGGATTTTTACTCTTCCTTCTAAACTTCATTTAGTGTCCAAAGTAACACACAGCAACAATGACTGCTTGCATAGCTTGCTCCTATCAAAAATGAGCTAATCTCTCAGTATTCGCTTCTTTTTAGGGGAAGCCTTAGTCATTTTCCTGGTGCGTCCTTTGTATGACGGTGTTGAAAACAAATCTTAACTGCAGAGTGTGGAAATGCAACTTCTCACCTGAAATTGACTCAGTCAATAAAGTTTTCATTCACTTTGTAAACACAGGTTTTCAAAATGTCTCTTTGCAAGTCGCCTTTTTTTCTGTTGTGTTTAAATCTCGTCACTGTTGGGAGTGAAGCAACACGTCTGAAGGGCCCCGTCGTCCCTGTTTGACACCAGGTGTGTTCAGGGCATGTCCCAGGTAGAGAGGGATGTGCTGTGAAAAGGTATTTGACACTTTCTTTCTTTCTTTTTGCACATTTGTCACACTCACATTTCAGATCATCAAGCAAATTTTAATATTAGGCAAAGATAACCTGAGTAAATACAAAATGCACTTTTTAGATAATGATTTCTTGATTTTAAGACTATCCATTGTTGCTGTACTTGTCACATCTTTGAAGACTCTGAAAAATTCCCATCCTTGACTTTCACTCAGTAGATACGGTGGCATATATGCTCTATGCTGTTGCATGCTGGGGGAGCAGGCTGAGGGTCGCAGATGCCAACAGACTTAATAAACTGATCCGTAAGGCCAGCAATGTTGTGGGGATGGAGCTGGACTCCCTCAAGGTGGTGTCGGAGAGGCGGATGCTGTCCAAGATAAAGACAATGTTGGATAACACCTCCCACCCACTCCATGACATGTTGGTCAGTCACAGGAGCTCGTTCAGTGAGAGACTGAGATTACCGAAAAGCACCACTGAACGACACAGGAAATCATTCCTGCCTGTGGCCATCTCCCTGTACAACGCATCCACTTAACACACTGTTTGCTGCTACAACTACACATGTTTCTTTCCAAATATTTATTTATAAGTGACTTATGTATGTATGTATGTATATATATGTATATATTGTACTATTCTTAGTTAGCGTATTGTCTGTCTTGTCTTAATGTTGGTTTAAAATGGAGCACTGTAACAAAAAATAATTTCCCCCAGGGATCAATAAAGTATTCTGATTCTGATTCTGATTCTGATCTGCTGTATCTCTACATTATACGTAGGCTGCACAGTTACAGGCTACTACTGTTTAGTGTTCAGCAGGACCTGCAAATACCATAAATCATCTTTAAATCATCTCTTTACCTTCCCAATGACTTCACTTTGCACATTGTGAAGCAGGGGTTAGTGTAAAATAAGGCTACAGGCTTTGGAAATGTGGGTTACAGAAACATAAGCCGGCACCTGTCTCTCATGATAAAGCTTAGAAATGCAGAAATCCACGTTTCTACGAAGTAAAGGAGAATTTTCCTCCCCTGTCAGATCCAGTGTCCCTCCTCCATCAGTTCACCAGGCCCCACCCCACCCCGCCCCTCCCAGTCTGCTCTGCTCTGCTCAGCGTGCAGAGATGCTGTAGATGCGGCAGACTGGAAGGTGTTTGGTAGTGGATGCTGCAGCCGGAGAGATAACAACATACTGACAGACACCGAGAAGGACAGTCACCCGACAGCAGTCATTGTAAGCTTTTTGTTTGCCCTCTTCTCTCCGTGTCTCCTGCTGACAGGCTGCCCATGTCTTAATCTGTGTTGCACTCTTTATATTAAAGCTTACTTAAAATACTTAAAATGTCTTTTTGAACCGGGTTGGTATTGTGTAACATTTAGCTAGAGCATTGTATTTTGAATGGGCCTAGCCAAAAATGACAGTTTTATCCTGCTTCATAAAGCTAACCTGTGTCTAACATAATCAATAGCTAACATTAGTGACACTAAGCAGATTTTGTTCTACAACAAAGCCTGTTACAAAAATTTTAGTATATTTAATGATTTGCATCTACAGACAACAAGCTGACGATACCTGTGTATCAGTGGCATGTCAGGTGATTTCTCTTCATTGAATAACATATTGTGGTTTATTGATGCCTTACCATGAATTTAAGCTGCATCGGTTTGTACACCGACTCTGCATTTAGAGTCAAACCTGGTCAGAAACATTTAAAGAAAATCAAAACGTATGAAAACACAGTTTATGTATTTTTATTACTCCTGCTTACAATAATTGCAGTTATGCTAACATGTTGCTCAGCAAGGATGTACTAATCAGGGAAGTAATGCAAACTTGGATACAACTTTCAAAATAAGATGTATATTTTGTTCATTAATGTGTTTCAGCTAAAATCATAGATGGAAGCTAAACACTGACTTGTCTGAATCTGCAACTGAAATGCAAGTACAGAAAGGAAAACTGGTGGAAGAATATTTGAACTCAATCTTAGTGAAATTGCAGCGCTCCTGCAACCCTGAATTGGGTAAGTGTAAGACGGATATGGATGGAAAAGCAGCTCAAACATGAACTGTTGGGTAAAAACTGAAGTGAAGCCCTGAAAGAAAACAAGTTTGCTTAGAAGTAAATTGATTAGCTGAATTTTCTCATATTACAGGAAGAAAAAAGAAGATTCATATTCATGTTTTCACTCAAATAATTTCAAGTCCCTACATGTAAAAATTATTATAGCTTATCAGCCTCTCTGTGCTGTAACTGTAGGAATGTGCACAAGCTTTCATGTTTTTTTTCTCAGCCAAAGCCTTTTCAGTGATTTAGTTCTCATTCTTTCAAAGTCGTGGGAGACCAGTAGTATTAACATACTTTCTTGGGTTGGAACTTATCCTTATGGTCACTGTTCTCATGTCATGTAAGAACAGCCTGCTCTACTATAAGCTTTAGCAGAACAATCCGACCATGTTTAAGTTCCAAAGAGAAATCCTGTTTTTCCAGCAGATGTAAGGATCTGTCATATTTCACAGAGATGCAACACACAGAAAAGCTGTTGTGGCTTTTTTAGTAGTACTCTTTCCTTTCTCTTCGACGACTTGTTCATGTGCAATAATGCGAGCTATCCTTACTGTATAGAAAGTGACATTTTTATCCACTAAAGTTTTGATATCTTTAATTGCAAGTCTTACATTTTTAAAAAAGAGAACTCAGATCCTTTAATCAGCCCTGGTAGAAAATATGTCTGCTTGTAGGAGACAGGAGCAATAGTACAAGTACTTTGGCATTTCAACCACAGATGGGTGTTACAATGCTCGTTGGCTCAAGTGTAATGCCATGTATTAAAAGCTTTATTTATTTTTAATGGGTTGATCTGCTTGTGTGAGATGTGGATGGATTATGAGGCAAACAGATCCAGCTTTGCTGCGGTCATTTCTCCATCACTGTTTGATTCAGTTTGTTGTTGTTTTGTTCTCTTTGTTGTCATTTTCAATTTCTTTATGTTTCGAGTCTGTTTATGTGTTTGCACCACTATTTGGTTCTTTGGGTCTCTCTCTCTGTATGTGTGGTTGTAGTGGTGTTCATGGGTGTTGGAAGTGTCGTGTGCTTAAAAACAACCACACACAATTTTTCATGAGTGCAAATGTTAGTCATGGGATTCCACAAGGTTCTGTGCTGGGACCTGCACTTTTTACATTACTTCTTACTTCCTTAAACATTATTATTACAGAACACACCAAACTTTGTCATTGCTTTGCAGGTGATACCCAGTTGTGTTTATCCATGAAGCCCAATGATAAAAATCAGTTAAACCATCTGTCTGTCTGTTTCCTGAAAAGTCCGTCTCTGAACCTGCTGTGGCTGCACGTTTCTCACAGTTAAAAGAGTTTTTACTTCTCGCTGTTGCTAAGTCCTTGGTCATCTGATTGTCTCCTTAATATTATAATACAAATTATTTTTAGACAGTTGTTGGTGTGATTTGTTTCCCGATACATATAAAAAGTCTTTCTCTCCAGTGAGTTTCTCATCGTGTAGGTGTACTTCACCTCGTTCTCAGTGCAGCGGCGCATGAGGCAGTCCTCACCTGCTGAAAGTTCTCATTAGCAGAACAAGGTTCATCAACGCCAACTAGGCAATCCATCATCCCGGGGTCAGAAGGACCAGCACGTGGAGGAAAAACCACTTAGATTTAACCTGCAATCTCAAGGCAACAAAAGCAGACTACAGTAGACCAGCTCAAAACAAATTCACTGACACTTATTGGAGTGTTATTAAAGATATGAGTTTTCCTACAAAGAAAAGATACTTGTGTACTTTTCACTTATGTATATCATTGATTAGAGACTTTGATTACTATTTTTTCGTGCTCCACACATGCTTTTGAATGGTGAGTCAAAAAATTGTCACCTTGAAGCTATAACAAAGCCAAAGGCTAACAAAGCATGAATAAAGTGGAACATCCTGAAAGTAGAGTTTTTAGAGAAATTATGTGGTACAGACAGGAGACTCTAGGAAAGGGTTTTGATAATGCATAACTACAGGCATTATCAAATGGAAGGTTTGAAGCCTAATCTTGAAAGTAGAGATAGTGTCCGTCTCCTGAATCCAAACTGGAAGCTGGTTCCACAGAAGAGGGGCCTGAAAACTGAAGGCTCTGCCTCCCATTCTACTTTTAAATACTCTAGGAACAACAAGTAGGCCTGCAGAGCGAGAGTTATTTCATCTAACTGTAAGCCTTGGAGTCAGAAAAAAGTGTAACTGCAGTACAGTAGATAATCTAAAGCAGTCTAATCCCAGGTCATGGAGTTCTTTCCTTATCCTCTCTTCCCTCCGTGGACCTTCCCTCTCTCCAGAGCGGTACAGGACCATCCAAGCTGACTCGTGACACGTTGGCATACATAACATGTCTCATTTCTCATTTGTACCCTTTGACACCAAGACCTCTGGTTTCTCCCATGTGCGTGGAAGGCACGTAGAGGAGCAGTCGATTCCCATACGTTACCTCGGTTGGGTGCTTGGTAGTGTGCCTGACTCTGCAGATTTTTCCCAAGGCAGTAACTACAGCCCCTCCTGCAGATCAAGGAAATAAAAGAAAGTTCATTTTAATCCCCAAGCGGATTAAGAACCCCATGAGTGATTAAATGAGGCTTCTGTCTCAAAAAGGACAAATTACTGTACCACCTCAGACTTGGGAACCATTTTTACAGTTGTGTGTGCAGAACAAAGTAGATTAGACGTATCTCAGTTTCAGTGATCATTAGTCACGTCAGGAGATTGCATATTTCTGCTGCTTAAAGTTCTGCATGGATAGTAGAAGTGGGTTTTGTGTGACGCTGGTCGTGCCTAAGCTGTCTTTTCCCATGAAATGTACAGATGTTTACATTTAATCTAGACTAATGAACTAATAATCACAAGAAAATCTATTCAGGACATTTCCAACTTAGTTATACTGAATTATCAGTTGTCACTGATTAAATCAATAGCTTTTGCGCTCCTCAAGTAATACTTCAGAGCACAACAGCAATACTTCTACATCTTACTGAAGAAACATACAAGCCATGTCTTGTTTTATACTTGGCTTAATGAATGGGAGACAGTCAGAGGCAGCGTTGTACTTCAGGTTTTTGAATGGTGAAATCAAAAACGTTCTGGCTAATGTGAGTCCTGGTGTGTTTTAGAATAGCGATGCATTATGTACAAAACTGAACAAAAGCAATATCAGTTGGAAATATGAAGCAGTATTCAGTAAAGCAGCCAACCGTCTTAGGAGTAACCCAGGACAGTTTTTTCTCACTGATTTCAGAACTTACACCAAGCTATTGTTCGGTGTCCTACTTCATAGAATACAGTTGTAAGATTAGCATCAATCTTCTTCATCTAATTTCTGGTATTTGTAACATGGAATTAAGATCAGGACAGAAAAACAGTGTTAATTACACAGGGATCTCTATCTGTGTTCAAACAGTCAAACTGCAACGCTGCGAGATCGTTTAAAACAAGGCAGCATAAGCAACCCTTGATTCTGTCTTTACTGTCAGTGCTTCAGACGGGCTGGGACTTATCACCCAAGTGATCTCAACTTTGACAACTGAGAATAAGGTTATTGCACACGGGAGATCTTTACCTTCTGTCAGAAAGCTTTTCTAGTGCGCTAACCCAGTGATCGCCAACCTTTTTCGTCCGACAATGTTTTCACAGACCGGCCTTTAAGGTGTCGCAGATAAATACAAACCAGTACCGGTAAAAAAAAGAAGAAGATTTATTCATAACACACGAGAAAAGACCCAGGGAAACCAAGTTAAAGCTAAAAACCGATAAAAATCCTGAAAACCATAGATTTCACACCCAAGCCTCAACTCTCACGGCCCGGTACCAAACGACTGATACCGGTCCGTGGCCCCGGGGTTGGGAACCACTGCACTAAACCATATGAAGGGGAATTGGATCAACAATCCAATAAAACAAATTTGGTAGTGGAAAAAATGAACGTTACAGTCTTGCTGTAATACCTTTCTAGGATAGTGTGGGTATTCCTTATTGTCCACAGATAATTAATCAAAACTGGGCACTTACTTCAAACTACACAGGAAACCTGTTGTTGACATGACGTAGCTCTCCAAGTACATGTACTACAAAGCAAGTTCAGCATACATATATTTTCTTTTTCTGGATACGGCTTCATTAACATCAGGAATCATGTGGTCACATAAAGGTGTTTATCAACTGGTCACTCAGCCCAGGGTTTCCCAATAAGTTACAATATTCCTAATGTGGTGTTCAGATCAAAGGGCGGGTTTTTGGCAGAACCTAATTAACCTAACCCGGTCATAGAACGGTCTACCAGCAGCCGAGGAGCTGATTTTACAAACTATAATATCAGAAAAATATCGAGAGGTTAAAAACATGATACAGGCTGAAGCAACTGCACCAGATAAATAAAACTTAACTGAATGTAGCCAACAGGTAAAAAATAGGAACACGGTTAATCTAATAATTCTTGGAACTGATTGGTCGATAAATTCATTATGTAGGAAATCAGTAAGTGCTGATTTTGTGGTCTCTCGTCTTCAGCATCACCTCCTTTGGTTACCATGGGGATGAACGCCAGCTCATAAGCACCCATTGTTACCAGTTGTGGGTGGTGTTTTTTTCACCAGTCAGTTGCCATGGTGACACCTACTGTAGCAGGAAGAAACCCTCGTATTAGTTTTGGATACTTTGGGAGTCACTGTTTATCTGCAGCGTAGTTTTTAGATACTACAGTGTTTCATGAAATTTCCTCTGTATAGATGACATGAAAATTAAAACAAATGTTGACACTTGTTGTGATCCAGAACTTGTTGTTGTTACAGATCCCGGGATTATCTTAACTTTAACACAAAGATATAATTCATCATGGGCTGAAATGCATCAAAAGGAAATGATATGATTAATATAAAGCAACCTGCTCATGAAACTTTGAAGAACAACCAGGATGTAATTTATGTTATAACTGATAGTGGAGAGGAAGTGGAATTACAGGCATTTTATACGTGCTGCAGACTGGATCAACATCACTGCCTGGAAGAGCAAGTATTAAAATAATCACCTGACATTTCTAATTTGCATGAGTGTCAATGTTGAGAAGACAGATTGATATAAACCAAGTGGATGAGACAGTCTTTGTTACTAACCATCATTTTTTTTTATTATTTCTGTGTGATTCTCGCGTTTGGGGAAATGGACTTTAAAAAAACACAACTCATAGATTAGTTAACTTCAACATTAAAATGGAACATTAATTGCATCACATTACATAGATCAAAAGACTGAAAGTATTAATAAAATATAAACCTGAGAGATTAATAGATCATACTAATTGTTAGCTGCTACAAATACAAAATTCATACTGATTGCAAACTATCAGTATCCTCTTGCTGAACCTGAAGCATTAATAATATTATTAATAACATTTTATAACACCGCTCAGGACTAAGGCTTTAATTTCCTTAGAATTAAATTGAATTTCCATGTACTTTACGTAAAATGAAAGTATTTACAAAGAAATACTTAGCAGTATATAACCTAGCAAGTAACATTTATTTATTAGTGCTTTTCAGAGCAAGAAATCAGCCCCTAATTAATACAGGGATCTCAACAAATAAAGAAATAAAGAAATTACTTAATCAAAGCTTGTGCAAGAATGAACACACACACACGCGAACCTGTGAAACAACAAAACTCAAAGCAGAGCCGGAACGCACACATTAACTTTTAGGGACGTTACAGGGTGCAAAAGAGAGGGTGGCGAGCTGTTTCAGAGTTTTGGAGCAAAGTTTTTGGACACACTCTTACTTTTCAGACGCATCTTATCTTAATGACCTTGTAGTACCATATCACCCTATTAGAGCACTTCGCTCTCGCTCTGCAGGCCTACTTGTTGTTCCTAGAGTATTTAAAAGTAGAATGGGAGGCAGAGCCTTCAGTTTTCAGGCCCCTCTTCTGTGGAACCAGCTTCCAGTTTGGATTCAGGAGACAGACACTATCTCTACTTTCAAGATTAGGCTTCAAACTTTCCTTTTTGCTAAAGCATATAGTTAGGGCTGGACCAGGTGACCCTGAATCCTCCCTTAGTTATGCTGCAATAGACGTAGGCTGCCGGGGATTCCCATGATGCATTGAGTTTTTCCTTTCCAGTCACCTTTCTCACTCACTATGTGTTAACAGACCTCTCTGCATTGAATCATATCTGTTATTAACCTCTGTCTCTCTTCCACAGCATGTTCTGACTTCTGTTTTTCCCCATTTTTTGATGATGAATACATGTGAGGAGGAAGAGGAAGACTCCCTGGCCCTGCTCTCTGATGCATATTCAATTTTTTTTAACTCTCTTGTAGATGATATTCCAGGCTCAGTCATAATTATATCTCTATGCCTAATTAAATGTAACCCATTCACATAAAGCAAATCTTTATAAATAATGAACATTATACAACCTCAGATGTTTGGAATGACATCATCAGAAGAATGCTTCCAGTGCTGTGTTTGTGCCATGTTGTGACTTGTGCTGGTGCAGTGGCGTTAGTGGCTGTCACTCCCAACATGCTCCTTTAACATACAGGTTTACTATGGATTATGACACAAGTCCTGATGTAAACCTAACCAGGTACATTTCTGTGGTATAACATCGCTGATTTATTTTTTTACCTGACCCTATCCAGGTAGGCCTTGTTGCCTAAGCACCAATAACGTTTCATGAATTGGTCAGCCTATTTTTAGCTGGTTGCTGGCCTCATAATTCACAGCAGTGTGGATGGGAAACTGAAACAGTGTGCAAGCCAGCAGTGAAAAGGGCAAAAACATCGTCTCTGTTCTGAGCAGAGCTGCTCGCTGGCTCAGCTTCTCTGCTGTTCTGTTGTTTCAGCGTTGATAGATAACTTAACTCAAGCACAAAACCTCACCTGTAAAATTAGACCGTTGAACCGTGAATGACCTCCCTTCTCCTTTTTGTCTCGTCTCTTTCCTCCCCACACTCCTCCACCCACAGTCTGTGATCTAATATGGATAATAAGGCACTGGAACTTGACTCTGTTAGCCTCCCTATGGAGGAGGTGGTCATATGTAATGGTGACAGCCAGCCTGCTGCTCAGCCTCAGCCACAACAGGAGGTATCCATGCTGACCCACCTGAAGAAGGTTGAGAACCAGATCACTGAGGCACAGCGATTCACCCACCTACCCCGACGCTCAGCTGTTGACCTGGAGTTCATCAACATCTCCTACACCATTCGGGAGGGACCGTGCTGGAGGAGGAGAGGTAACAGACTTCTAACCATCCTTTATATACAGCTTTCCACTTTAACCAGTTTCTAACTGAGTAAAGATACTGTGAAAAGGCAAAATCAAGACACGAGACAGTAGATGTGTGGATGGATGAACCCCAAAATAAACCGCATGTATCTAAAAGTGTTCCCAGAGACAGCGAGCTAGCACAATGCTTAAAAAGTCGAGAACAGCTAGATCATTCATTGTTTCTAAGCGGGAGACATCACAGTAGATGCACAAGGTAGTACTTCTTCAAACTAATAATAATAAAATTAAATAATAAGAGTTATTTAATGGATGTCAAAAACAAAAATAAACTTGGACCAACATCAGTATCGGTGGGTGTTCACCCAAGTAAAGTCTGTGTTTGCTTCAGTCGGTGAACGCTCGGCTCATGTGGAATCATTCTCTGTTTCTCCATTCAGTCATTCAGCTTTTGTCACCGCGCTGTGTGTTAAATATTTGCTGCCTTCAGGCTTAAAAGGCGCCTCTGACATAAAGTGTTAGGAAATCTCTGGCCTGTGTCTTCTCTGTTTGCTGTGCAGCGCATTCATGCTGCACAGTAAACGGCAGGGTGCACGTTTCACATTTGATACTGGAGATGTGGAAATAACGGTTTTGCAACGCTGACAGAAATAATTAATAAGTGGTTTAAATCTGCACTCAGTCTTTCAGTTTAGGTGGGAAGGTTTCTGAATGTATTGTGTAAGCTTGTCAGTCATGCTGCAGAGGCATCTACATTATTTAATATATAGAAAACACATAACTGGATTTGGTTGTGTCATAATGGGCTGCTCAGTAGTTTTGTGCATTGTAGTGATACTCAGGTACACAAATCATTCTCCTTGCCTGTCAGCTTTAAGATGCATGAGGTGCAGTGCAGTCACGGGTATGTCTCCTCACGTTTTTGATGACACTGGCTCAAACACAGCACGAGGTCTACCCTCCACATGTTATAAATGACAATGATTTCCTGTAGTTTTGCAGACTCATTTAAACTGTTAATATTTTGTTGCCAGCGGTATAGCCTACAATAACACACATCGTGGGTAAATTATGACTCTTTATTTGGGCAGGACGTTTATCTGCTTTATGCAGCTGACAAAAAAAATCATTTTTCACTAATATTTCTCTCGTGTGTTTCTTTGCGACTGAATCACCAGAAGATGAAACGTTGACACATTCACTGACAGCAGTGTGTGCTTCCAGCTGTTGTAACCCTGATCGCTACTGATTTTTCTTATTTCCCCGTCACACAGAGGAGGCGAGGCTGATTGTTTCTGACACGCTGCCCTCCCCACGATCCACCCTGTTCACACCCCCGATCAATCCATACCATACATCGCTCACAGAGACTAACACACAGATGCTGTGGCTATTACTGCATGTACTTTAGTCAGTACAAATAAAAAGTTATGTGTATTTGATTTTCTTGCATGCACTGCCTTAACTTTTAGATCTGATACTGAATTTATGATTGAATGCAAGATTCCTGAACCAACCTCACTCAAGAAGGTTGTCTTTAACACTCGTACAAAAGTTTGCTGGTCATTTGTCCAGGCAGGTCGTGTCTTAATGCACATCTTTCTTCCTGTCTTATGTTCTACATTCATCAGCTAAGTGCTATACAAATACAGGCCATTTACCATCAGCTCCTTGAAGCCCTCCTTGTATTTCTAAGCAGCCTCTCTTCACGTGTTATTACATTTCCATTTGTATCCTTAAACATCCAAACAAGCTGCACATCTTTTCCAGCCAATGAATACAAGTCCTTCTCTCCTTCTTTGGTGTCCGGCCTCACATATAACTGACAGCAGGCCATTTCCTTTGCGACCTTTGTCTTTGCTGGATGCCTGGCCTCCCAGTACACCTTACTCACCCCCACCCAGAGAGAGAGAGACATTTTCATCCAAAACAAAACAATTCATTTTCTAATCAGTAAGTCAGAGAGTTCCTTTTAAGATTGATGATTTTTTAACTTTGAACTCAAACAGACACAAAACACATGAGTTGTTTAATTAACTTTACTTCTGGGCAATATAAAGAAAATGCACTCTTTAGACTTATGACAAGCTTTACAGAACACAGAGATAAGGAATTTTAAGATGACACAGATAACAATAACACTGGGGATGTGCTGCTCAGTGTCCTGTGGATTGCTGAAAAGTCAGGGATCGCAAACTCATAACCAGAAATCTGTCTGAATAACAAGACAACGTCACAGCTTTACTAAGGGAACACGCACTAAAAATGGTGCCGCGGATACTAGAATAAATTAATAAAATTAGAAAGAAACCAAGGTATTATGAAATTCAATTCAATTCAATTTTATTTATACAGCGCCAAATCACAACAACTGTCACCTTAAGACTTGTAAGGTAGACCCTATAACAATACATGCAGAGCAACAATCATATGACCCCCTATGAGCAGCACTTTGGCGACAGTGGGAAGGAAAAACTCCCTTTTAACAGGAAGAAACCTCCGGCAGAACCAGGCTCAGGGAGGGGCGGGGCCATCTGCTGTGATTGGTTGGGGTGAGAGAAGGAAGACAGGATAAAGACATGCTGTGGAAGAGAGACAGAGGTTAATAACAGATATGATTCAATGCAGAGAGTGAATACATAGTGAGTGAAAATGGCTCAAAAACTAGTATAGAGACTCAGAAAGCAGAGAGAAACACATATGAAAGCAAAAACACTCAATAATCACTTCAGCCATAAACTAGAAGACATCGAAGAATTGTTTTAAATTATGAGAGACTTGTATAAGGAACCATAAACAACCACCCTCACCCACAGCATAGTTGGTGCTCCATGTTGATGCTGGTAAACTTGACATTGACACGTGATTCTGCACAGTCTACTGTAATATAACAGCTTACTGTCAAAAGCAAGGGCCAGTTTTTACTGCTCATTTGTACAACAATCTCAGATTCATTATAACTTGGACCTAAAATTAAGCGCCTTGAGGCAACTGTTACTTACAATGTGTTTGAGGCTGTCAGATTGTGTAGTGGGAAAAGCATTTATCAACCTCTCAGAAAATGTGACCCCGGTGAATCCAGAGTTGGGAGTGTGGGAAGTTTACTGGGGATCATCAGTCATCACCATCCCAAAGTGCAGAGGACATTCATCCACTTTAACCAACCATATTTGTACTGTAAGTGTTGATGCATCTGCCAGCTGAATTTACTGGTCAGTTTTACTGTCAGACATGTATTAATATTATTCCATATGAGCCACTTCTAGTAGAGAATAATGTGCGACTGTAGCTCTGAAGACATTATTTTATAATTATGTTATAATCAGTGGAAGGTGGAATATTGAACCTCAAATTCTTACCTTGTTGTATTAGCTCAAAACATTTCCCCCTGTGCTTACATTTCTTTTAAAGTTTTAAGCAGTTCCTATACGTGTTAAATGATGAACAGAGCAGCAGAAAAATAGGATATGTTAGCTAACTGAACAGTTTCATTTCTTGTCCCTGCTTGCCCCTGGTGTTTAGGGAAAGTAGGGATCCTCTCATGCCCCGGCTTGTAACACAGTGGGGAACACCTGGCCCCACCAGCTCATATCTCAGTGGAAACCCTTCTATGCATGTTTAATTGAGGACTCAATATTTATGTTATTTAGCCACAGTTGCTGTGCATCTACAAACCACTTTACAACCCTCCTCTGCCCCAAGACTGACTTTCATCTGTGTCATATGTGTTCACGGACTCCTGCTCTGTTCGGTGATGGGGGCAGTGGTGAAGTCTTTTATTCCAAGTGGCTTTTTTTGGAACTAGCAGCTCCTATTTAACATGAGTATTTGCATTATGCTTACATAAAGTTTGTTCTTGTGGAGTAATATAATATCACTGCTCATTCCCATGAATACCCTGTCACTTATTTGCAGGTTTCAAAGCCTTATTAAAGTGCCTGTCAGGAAGGTTCTGCAGCAGAGAGCTTATAGGGATCATGGGACCATCGGGGGCAGGGAAGTCCACCCTGATGAACATTCTAGCAGGGTACAGGTGAGCCGACTCTCTGATACAGTTATGATGACATAAATGAGGCCTGTGTGGTACAAACATAAGGTGTAGTTAATTAATAAAGTTTGTCTGGGCAGTGAAATGTTTGGTATCTGTCCTTCGTGCTGCTCAGGGAAACAGGGATGAAGGGTCAGATCCTGGTAAATGGGAAACCCAGGGACCTGAGGACCTTCAGGAAAATGTCCTGCTACATCATGCAGGAAGACATGCTGCTGCCACACCTCACTGCCAGGGAGGCCATGATGGTGAGCCGTAAACTCAGCCTCGGAGCACATTTTGAAGCGTTGCTTTTGTGTAGCATCTGAACCTGGCTTTGTGTTTTGTTTCGTAGCTTTTTTTAGCTTGTGATTACGTTAATGCGATCTGCTTTCTCTTTGCTCAGGTTTCAGCCAACTTAAAGCTGGATGAAACTATGGATGTGAAGAAGGAACTGGTGAGAGCAGTTTACCATGCGCTGTAAACTGAACCAGCCAGTTTACTCATAATGTCCACAAGCAGTATTTTATTACTCACCATCTATTTTGTTATGTAGCACCACATTCTTATTCCTGCCGAGCATTTTCATGTTTTTTCTCCCTGTTTAGATATAAATATAAAGAAGACATTTTTTATTGGTGCTTTGATAATCAGTGAAATCCGGCACTGTGCCTTTCTCTCTTCTCTGTTCAGGTGAACGAGATTCTGACTGCTTTAGGGCTCCTTGACTGCGCCCACACTCGTACCAGCTCACTGTCAGGTGGTCAGTGTAAACGTCTGGCCATCGCCCTCGAACTGGTTAACAATCCTCCAGTCATGTTCTTTGATGAGCCCACCAGGTGAACGGGGAGGAGATGATGTGTTGCCGATTGTATACCTAAATTATATCTTTTTATTATGTGAGATGTGCTTCCATAAAATCACATGCTGATAGTTGACTGCTGGTTAAAAGACTCAGTGAGTGTCAGAACTGGAATACCTGGTTTTAAATCGCACCTCTCTCTCTCGTCATGTTTCTTTATATCAAATGCAGCTGCTGCTCGAGACATTTTCAAATACAGATGAAATGTCAGTTCATCTTTGTGTGCAGACCTGAGCTTCCGACAGTTTTACACAATAGCTTACTAGATTCAGCACTTCAAAAGGTTGCTGTTAGCATTCCAGCTCTTAGTACAATTTTGGTATCCAGTCTTCCAGCCTCTCAACTAACATTACACATGTTTGTGTTTCGGATTCTTAGATTTTTCTCATATAAACTTTTATCCAGAGAACCATTCGGTGCATTTCAGCAGCTTCAATAACAATTACAGAAATGTAAGAAAAACACTGATGTTGTAAACAGCAACAAGAGCATTAGCTTTAGTTGTCAAACTATTAGCAGTTAGCTGATAGCAACATGAACCAACATGGTAGCAGCTAGCCGCTATGGCTAGCCATTAAAGTAACATTTATGTGGGAGCTTTAAGGTTTATAGACTTATCTAAATTTAACAGATTAACAATTAAAATCATACAGTTATTTTACTTTATGTATTAATTATGTTATTTTTTGCAGTTTTCCAGTTTTTACATAAAGCCACGTTTTCTGGTTGTAGGACGGAGCTTAAACGGTGTACATCCTGTATGGTAGTGTATCATTAGTGTGTCCGTTTCCTTTAAAATCTGCAGACAACTGAGAAAACATGTTTCCAAAATTACTAAGCTAATACAATAACGACAGATTTTTTTAATAGAGAGATATCATCCTCAAGCTTTCTCATGTTTAGCTAAACTCTTATGTGACAGAGTGAATCTGCAAGTCATTGTGATTTGTCTACTCTTCCGTTTCTTTTAGACCGGTATTCATGGATCTTGTCTCTGTGTTTTAAGTGGCTTAGACAGCGTGTCATGCTACCAGGTGGTGTCCCTAATGCGTTCTCTGGCACAGGGCGGGCGTACCATCATCTGCACTATTCACCAGCCCAGTGCCAAACTGTTTGAGATGTTTGACAAGGTGTGTATCTGCCAATGAAGGAGGAAATAATGGACAGAAGCATAGACGCTGTATTTTGAAACCTCAGCGTATTGTTTTGGCTGCCACCATGTTGGTATTTGGAGCCAAGTGTCTGAGAACCAGTGGGTGATATCATCCATAGCTATCTCCACCTTTTAATATACACCACTGCCATGTAAAGAAAAATAAGTTGCAGTTCTGTAAGCTTCTGTAGAGGCTGCTTTTTGTCAAACCTGAATGTTTTTGCTCCACAGCTTTACATCCTCAGTCAGGGACAGTGCATCTACAAAGGCACCGTCCCTTACCTCATACCCTATCTGAAGACGCTCGGCCTCTACTGTCCTACCTACCACAACCCTGCAGACTTCAGTATGTTCACCTTACAGTACCTGTTATTGCTAGTTCATGTTCCCCAACTTTTCTGCATGATAGCAGCATTTCCAGGGAGTTCATTCTGTTCACGTCTTTCTGCTTTTGCTTGTGATTCAGTCATTGAAGTGGCATCAGGAGAGTATGGAGACCTGAACCCGGTGCTGTTTGAAGCAGTCCAAGGTGGAATGTGTGCTTTAGAGGAGAAGAATCAATCAGTCTGTGCAACAATCTGCCCCGTTGTAAGTAACAGATGCTATTCCACACATGGGAGAGTGTGCTGCAGAGAAGTTACAGTGACAGCAGTGCCATCGAGCAAGGAAGAAACTTGCTAGGACATATTGCCCTACCAAGACGACCACTATAGAGTCTCTGTACGCTCTTCTTGTCAATCGTTTTGTTTTATTGATTTATTTTATTACTCACAGTATTATCAGTGAGGGTATTTTGCTGGAGCGGACAGCCCCCCCAAGAGTGCCTTCAGACTCTTGGGGGGGCTCCTGAAGGCTGAAAGGCAGCAACAACCAGTGGGGAGCGGCATGGAGGTGCTATAACAATCTAGAAGACAGATTCCCGCTGCCCAAATCATAAATAAAATTAGCCCGATCTACAAGTCCCTGATCTCTTCCACCCAGTCCTCCATAGCAGAACCACATGCTGACGCTTGTTCTGGAAGGAGAGGATTATTTGCAACAGAGTAGTGATGGGATTTCCGGCTCTTTTTAGAGAACCGACTCTTTTGGCTCCGAACTGGCTCTTCAAGTTGTTTTGTTGCTTTAATTAATTTATTATTAACAATAATATAAAATTATGCACAAAAGGAATTACTAAAGTTTAAAAAAAGTGGTTTTATTTATATGTTTACATATAAATATATACGGTGGCCCCTAGAGACAAAACACGTACAAACTCCAAAACACATTTCTAGCATTAACTGAACTTCCAAAGCAGAGCTACTAGATCACTTAAATTACACAATTGAAAGCATGTGTGTATTGTTTGTGTATTTATACACAGGCACTTATATATATTCAAATAATTTAAAATATGTGCATTTACCTGTTACTACCACACACCAAATCCGGTCGTTGGTACTTCCTGGCTTGTGTAGCCACTAGGTAACAAAGCTCAACACTGCGCCCAGCATCCTGGAGCACTTCTGTTGTGTTTGTACGTGTTTTGGAGTTTTTACGTGCTTTGTCTGTAGGGGCCACCGTAAATATACTTTTATTTATTCACTCCACATAAAATGTAATAAATAAATCATATAATACAAAAACCAACTATTCACATTTCAACTTTTAACTATTTAAATTTTCAGCTTTTTCTTTTTAAACAAATTTAAAATGAAACAACACAAAACACTACAAACCACAACACAATTAAATATAAATTAAAATATGAAAACAAAAAGAAGATGCATATTCTCTGTCATATGGACCTGCATGAATAAACTTTCTGAATCCTTTATCATCTGCTACTGAAAATAGTTGTGGATGATTACTATACCTTTCTAATGTGATGTTGTTGTCCCTGCTCTCTCTCTCTCTCCCTCCTGCTCTGTTCCTGTGCTACTGAGTAACTACCGCCCCTCTCCCCTCTGCTCAGCGTAAAGCACAAGGCTCGCTGTGGAGTGAAGCGGGAAAAAAGAGAGAGAGAGAGAGAAAGAAAGAAAAAAAACCCACGGCTCGCGATAAGGAGCCGGTTCTAAGAGCCATTTCGTTCGTGACCGACACATCACTACAACAGAGTTTAAAGAACCATGTTGACCATTATCTGAGTGGGGTGCATTAGGTGCAGTTTGCTCCTGCAGTACCTGTTCCTAGACGAGAAACTCCTGGAGCTTAGTGGTCATGACTGAAACGAGGGTGATTCAGTGCAATAAACACAGGTACTTCTTCTCCAGGATGACCAGAAAACATGCAGCACCAATGCTCAGCAGATCTCTCAGTGTTTGTACTGCTGTTTTAAAATTACATTTAAAATTAAATCAAACTCCTCTGAACCATTGCTGTGCCCTGCCAACCACAAGAATGTGGCCCTGCCCCACTGCATCAAGGCATTCGCCATTTAGTCTTAGATTGATTTACAGTCCTTTCACATTAACAGTTTAGCTTAGCTGTGTCCATTTCTGTTTCTCTGGATGATTGTGTTGCTTCCTAAACTCAGAACCAAAGCAGGAAACCATTACCCAAACTGGGACCTGTCATACTAGAAAAATAAGGGCTGGCAGGAAATGGGTAGAGCTTAGCTAACTATAAAAACCAAGAACTACCAAAGCCTGCAGAGACCTCAAAAGTCCCAACAGAAGAACACAGAGTTCAGCTGATATGGTCCTATGGCCTGTTTGCCATAGGGCAGGAAGCAGGGTACACTCAGCGAGACTGACAAACATTTACGCCTGTGGACAACCTAGAATCACCAGTTTAACCTAATTCCAGCAACTGTACCTGGAGAGAATCCACAGAGACACAAGGAGAACATGCAAACTGCCCACAGGAAGGCCAGACAGTGGATTCAGACTCGGGACCTTCTTGTTGTGAGACCACGGTGCTAATCACCAGGCCACTATGCTAGCTGTGTCAATAAAGACAAACTGACAGCAGGAAGTAGAACCAATATGTTCTGGCAATACCAGAAACCCATAAAAATGGTCTGTTGCTCTATTTTTACCCAGTTGATTCAGCTCTGACTGCAGGATGCTTTGTGTTGAGTTGACGATGATCATTTCTTCCATTTTTCCAGGATGCCAGGCACATAGAAAGCCACACCTTTGCCACAAGTACGCTAACACAGTTCTGCATCCTCTTCAAGAGAACCTTCATAACTGTATGTCGAGACCAGGTGGGTGGAAGGATCGCTTCAATAATCACAGCTGTCACGAACAGATCAGATGTGCTCTTACCTGAAACGAGCCTGATCATGGATGTTTTCTTTCTCTGCTGTCGTCCATTCTCAGGTTTTGACCCACCTCAGAGTGATATCCCACATCTGCATAGGTGTGTTAATAGGTTTGCTCTATCTCAACATTGGCAATGATGCCAGCAGGGTGTTTAACAACACTGGATTTCTCTTCTTCTCTATGCTCTTCCTCATGTTTGGAGCACTCATGCCTACTGTGTTGACCTGTGAGTATGATCGAGAGGTTATGGACTTCCTCCCCTGTTGATACTATTATGATAAATCTCATAAATGTGTGTAAACATTTTGGGCTTTTGGCAGTTCCTCTGGAGATGTCTGTATTCCTGAGGGAGCATCTGAACTACTGGTACAGCCTGAAAGCCTACTACCTGGCCAAGACCATGGCTGATATTCCCTTCCAGGTGAGCTGGCAGTGCTGTGATTGGATTGGTGGGTTTACTCACTGAGGGCCTGAGTGCTGACAAACAACAAAATATATCCACTTAGCTTCACAACACTGTACTCTAGTGTTAGCAGATGGTGTTTGCAGGTTGTAGGAGCAGATTAGTTTGCTAACATTGTTGTTGGGTCTCATCATGTCAAAGAAGTCACCCAAGTGTCTGTTATTGGTTACACTGTAGAGCGGCAGATTCAAACGTTCTCAGATGTAATGCGTGGGCGTTATCATGGATTGAAATGGAAACGAGGTAAATGTCACAGTGATTTGGAAAGCTACTTTTGATCCTGCTGACCATCATTGTCATTGAGTACAACCTTAATTTGTATTAAATCCATCAACATTTATATCTATTAAATAAACCATTGTGCAGTACTCCAGTCATTGTGATTGGCTGGCACGGGAGCTGAGGGCTCTGTGTTTGGATGCGACTGTAGCTGCAGCACACTTTAACATCTGTGACAGGGTGTCCTCGCTGTTCCTCTACTAAACATCAGTTAATGAACGTGTTATTTTAGGTGATCTGCCCCATCATGTACTGCAGCATAGTGTACTGGATGACAGAGCAGCCTCCTGAGGCAAGTCGCTACCTGCTCTTCATAGCCCTGTCCACCTGCACTGCCCTGGTAGCCCAGTCTCTTGGGCTGTTGGTTGGCGCTGCCTCCACCTCACTACAGGTAGTGCATGTTTGCATTGTTTAATACACATTTTCTTGGCTGATGTAACACGATGTATATCCTCTACACCTCCCAGGTAGCCACATTTGTAGGGCCTGTTACAGCTGTCCCTGTGCTGCTGTTCTCTGGATTCTTTGTCAACTTTGACACAATCCCCAAGTATCTGCAGTGGAGCTCCTATGTTTCCTATGTCAGGTGAGTGTCGCTGGGAGGAACAGCTGCAGGTTCAGTCGGGTCCACAGGGTTTTGAGGAATGACACATTGCTTTTCTGTCTGTACACCATCACAGCACATTTTACATCAAGCATTTAAGAAAAGATTGAAGAGCAGACTTTCAGCTTTAATCATAAAATTATAAAACTATGTTTTCTTGCCCCAAAGATTATGAAGTTAACAGTATTTGAGTTTGGCTGATTAATAAATGATTTGTGAATGTTTTATTTCTTTAGCAGCTGCCAAAACCTGGAAGAGTTGGTATCTTAAGTGTTTTGCTTAATTTGGTCACTTTCAGTCATTCATGTTAACTTAAGACAAGGATGTCAATCTCATATGGATAAAAAACCACACTCATAAAAATATAAACAATCTGCAACACAAAGCTTGCTGCTGCAGCATCGAGTGAAGCACCAGCTGCTGCCCTCCAGCACAAAATGCTTGAGCCTACTGTAATAAGTGGAGATTAGTGGACAAATAACTAATGGTAAAACACTGTTAACACATTTACATCTGGTTCTGTGCAGTCATGGTGACTCTGTGTTTGTGCTTTTTGATTATTAATGTGCTTCGTTTCAGTTAGTTTCTGGTTATGTTTCAGTGATTTCTAGTTCCTAGGTTTTGTTCCTGTGCCTCCCGTGTTTAGTGTGTCATGTCTCTAGTGTAGGTTTGGTTCTGTTTCCCATGTTTCTGCCTCTGTTCTTTATGTTCTGTCAATCTGCATCTCTGGTTTCCTGTTTTATTGTGATAGTTCCGCGTCCTGTGTGAGTCTATTCTGTTTTGCTTCTTCTGTCTCGTCGTGTCTGATTAGGTTCAGCTGTGTCTTTCTTCTGTTGTGTATTTCCCTCGTTACCCTCTGTGTATGTGTGTTCTGCTTTCTTACCCATCGGTTCGTCTGCTTATCATCCACTGATAACCGTCCATGTCTCAGGTATTCATGTATTTCCTAGAATTCCTGGTTTTTGTGTATTTCGTTTTCCCGGTTTAGGTTTTTGTGATTAGTTTCTCATTTATCTGTTTTTCGGCCTCAATAAAAGGCACGCCATTTGTTAAAATCCAGTTCCGTTTCCACGTTTCGTGCATTTGGGTCCACTACTTTCCACTCCACAGAGTCTACCTGCGCTGACACTGACACTTAGATTATAAAGTATCTGACTGATCCTTTCAAGCATTTTTTGTCCAAAAGTTATTCATAGGATGCTAACTATTTGTAAGATGCATTCAAATCCTCGATGGCTGGGCCTGATTACCAAAGTCATCCGCATTTATTACAGAAACAGTAAGCAATATTTGAGCTATTGTGACCGGGCTGTTTACAGATAAGACTTCGTCTCTCTTGTAGGTATGGCTTTGAAGGGGTCCTCCTGTCTATCTATGGGATGAACCGCACAGAGCTGGAGTGTCCAGGGCCGGTGTGTAAGTTCCAACAGCCTGAAGAGGTTCTGCAGCTGCTAGATGTGGAGGATGCAAAGCTCTATGTAGATTTTATTGTCCTGGGAAGTTTCTTCATCATCCTACGTCTGGCCACTTACCTTGTCCTCCGCTACAAGGTCAAGTCAGAGCGATAGATTCTCTTCAGCTCATCTCCAAAACACACGACCCCCCCTAGACTCTGGACTCTTTCCTGTGCAGAGAGAACCTGTCACGTCATGTAGGAGTTTGTTTCATTTCATTTTACATGTTGCTGCTAAGTGGACAGAACAAATTCTGGTTGTGTTCTCCTGCCAGCTGGTGACAGTCCCTTAAACCACTATACAGCTGTTTTACCTCATCAAGAACTAATGGGTGTGCACAAAGCCATGTCACAGAGACTGAGCCACATTCAGCTACACGTGCTGTACGTTTTATAACTTACAGAAGTTTTTAGAGCCAAGCAGATGGGACTCAGTAGCAGAACTGACATCCTGCTTTAGTCCACACTGTGCTGCTGCTCTGGCAGAGTATATCTCTGGTCCAGGATACTCACCCCTTACGAAATTCAAATGCAAAAAGAGTGTTTACTTTTGTAAGCCAAAAAAAAAAAATGAAGTTGCACTAAAGATGTTTGATAATGTGCCTGAAAGAGTGAAAAAGCAACAATCACGCGGCCTTTGTATCACTGAAAGAGAGAGCGGATTTGGGCCGTAGCCCTAAAAACATTAACTTCTCAAAGCTGTGGTTTTTATCATATTGATAGTTGTAAATTGAGCTTTGCTATGATCGCCTGAAGAAATTTGATATTTTTTGTACTTCCACATTATAATCATGAATCTAAATAAATCTGTTAGTGATGATCACGAGGACAAGCCTTAATCATATTCCACTATGTTTTATTATCTTTAGTACTCCATGCATATGCAGTTCAGTTAGAGCCAAGCAGGTGGGACTCAGGAGCAGAACTGACATCTTGCTTTAGCCCACACTGTGCTGCTGCTCTGGCAGACTATATCTCTGGTCCAGGATACTCACCCCTTACGAAATTCATTATTGTATTTAAGCTACATAGGTGAGTTACTGTACTGTCATTACTGTTTTTGTGTCCGCTCTACGTCCACCAATGCCACTGATCTGGGTGCTATCTCACATTTCATTTTAATTACACGTTTTTTTTAAAAAGCAGATGTTGGGACTGCACATTACAGCATACCGAGCGACCAAAGACTGCTAATGAATCTGCACGTGTCTTCATATTTTTTACATTGTGTTCTGTTTTTGTTATGACCACTTGTATGTTTATTAATCCAGTCCATGTTGAAACACATAACAGCCAAAAGTTCTGTACAGCTATGTAAACTTCCAATAAACACTGATATGACAGATGCTTTGTTTAATTAATAACAAAACATGAAATATCCAATCAAAATTCCAAGAAATAAGATTTAAGATTCTGCATTTAAAGTGTCAACAGTGGCTAAGGACAATCCACAGAAAGATCTGGATGATCTACTCTGAGCTACAGTCATGTACCAGAACATTAGACAAATCCTCAGGTCTTAAATGAGATAAACACGACTTTATGAACAATGACCAAAGCTTATGTATTACACATTACTTTGACTCTTTAGGTACAGATGTGTGTACCTATGTTTGTAGTTTATAGATCCAACAACAGGAGTCGATGCTCTTTCAATGTAACACATTTGTCAACCATAGAAGAAGACGGGGCATCAAGTACATCCGGGTAATATTATAGTCGGAGCTTATGAATGCAGTGGTCATAGACGTTTGGTAAGAACACTGAGGAGAGTTTGTGATGTTTCGTTCACCCTGACAGCTACAGTAAGCATACCCACGCGTGCTTTATAGTAACAGTGTAGTCTCCGACCTGTGGAAAAGAATGCTTCTGTCAGGGAGTAGCTAGCCTCAGTTAGCAACACTGTTTACATCCAGAGCAGCCAAGCGTAAACCTGGAAGGTCAGGATGAAAGCAATTTCTAAACACCGAGAGCGAAACCTGAATATTTTACTGCCACGTGGAGCTTTTTAATTTTTAATATTGCTACATTGGAATAAGTTTCCAAGTTAGCTGGCTAACTGAGAGTAGTCCTGCTTGATTAACTGGAAACTGAATGATGGACACTGTTTCATGTTTGTGGCTGATAGGTGATCTTTATGGTGTCCACGTCTCTGCTGTATCTGAGGTATTCTTGTATCTCCATTAGGGCTGCCACGATTAGTCAACTAGTCACGATTATGTCGACTATTAAAATCGTCGACGACTAATTTAATAGTCGACGCATCGTTTGAAGCTTTGTAAGATCACAAAGGACGCAGGAATGAGTAGCAGGATTTAAGAGTGTAATAACGGACTGAAACAGAAGATGGCAGCACTGCATGTACAAGGATGCCAGCTGCCGTTAAACCCCGAAGAAGAAGAAGCTGTGTCCCAGAATTCATAGCGCAGCTGTCAACAATGGCGGCAGCTAGTTAGTTTTAACTTTACTCTTATTATTCTTTCTGGGTCACAAAATAAACCTTTAACATATTTTCAGGCGAGAATGTAGCTGTGTAAACCTCAAATATCTGCTCAGTTTATCAAGACACCACATATTTTCAAAAGCGCTCCGACGTTTTCGGAGACGTCTCTTACCTACTAGCTCGTTAGCTAGGCGGGGGCAAGGCTAACTAGAGCCGTGAGAACACCGGACTCCCGGCAGATCGTTTTCAAACCCACCGCCGTCTTTCGCTAGTCAGGTTAAACATATATATAAGTCACTTAGATAACTTAAAAATGTTAGTTTGGCTTTCTTTAGTGTTTTATTTGTTCCTGAGTAAATCGGTTTGGCTGAGATTAAAGTTATAGTTTTTGCACAGCTAAAACTGTCAAGCAGACAGCTGATTATCAGAAGTGTGAGACGCTGGAGAATATACTCCGGTGTCCTGTTATATTTTAGAAAGCAAGGAGTTTATTAAACTTCACCGAAACAATCTGCAAATTTCATTAAAAATTAATAAACTACCATCTTGTCTTTATTTTTAGTTAGCACAAACACTTCAAGCTGTAAGCTAATGATAGTTATATAAGACCAGATGCTGCTGGTGCAATAAGCTGTACGCTGTATGTCCAATGGATGATGATCTGATTAGTCGACTAATCGCAAAAATAATCGGTGACTAGTCGACTATCAAAATAATCGTTTGTGGCAGCCCTAATCTCCATTTGTCAGTATTATTATTTTTAATGTACTTTGAACTACTTTAGCCCAGCTCTCTTTTCCCCAGGGCGCCAAACCTACACAAAACCTCACAAGCTAGCCAGTGTCCTTCTGATCCAGGCCGGTGTTGTGCCAAAAAATGATAGCTCGTATTTAAACTGCTATAAATAACTTGTTGCTCTGTAATATGTGAAACAAATGTCAAATGTATCCCTCATGAATGCTATCAGGTCATCTTGAGGCACAAACAACATTCATGTCACAAGGTAGAAGCTGCAGTCGTTTTTTGGCAGTGACGTTTATATATCCTTAATTTTTCCAGTTAAAAAAAAACATCTTGTTGACTTTTAAAATGTCTTTTTCAGAGTATTCTGTTCACTGAAGTCTATTAACCAACATACATAAAGATATTACACATAAAAAACACAGAAACATTTGAAATCAGTTTTTGGCACAACACTGGTGTTGGCATTACTAATGCTTCGTCTGTCTGAAATCACTAACCACATGCCTGTACCAGATTTATGTTTCCAGGCATCTTGTTGGTGTTACTGCTGTTGGGGAATCATCTCTATAAAAGCTTCACAACATTATATTAAAACGCATGTGCTTTCCCCTGCTGACACACACTTAGCCCAGATGTTCTCACATCTGCAGTCTACACATAGAGTCTGTTTTTATTTTTACCAACAGCTGTTTAACCAGGAAGGGATGCCACCTTTAGCTGGAGCCGAGTTGGTCCACACTCCATTGCAGCTGTATCGATACCTGCTCAGGTGCTGCAGGCAGTTACCATCCACAGCAATGCAACAACACTACCGACATGCCATAAGACAGGTGAGGTCATCTTATGCACCGATCAATGACAAGCAAAATGTTTTCCAAGTGAAACTGTGACGGTAACTTTAATACCTTTTGGACTCTTGTGTGACAAGACTAACTGAGCTACATCACATCTGACACAGAGAAATGGTTTTAAACAGCTCATTGAGAATCAATCTGTGCTCATGAAGTATTCATATAATCCTGCACATAGTGAGGATCGGGAAAACGATGAAAATTGTCTCAATGCAGAATTAGTGAGCCGTCTTTATTAAGCACCAGTTCACAGCAATAGTTATTTTAGGGACCTGGCATTAATAAAGAGAGAACAGTCACATGATCACAGGGTGACAGTGGGGAGGAAGAACGTCACTTTAACAGGAAGAGACCCACCCAACCTGGTGTGTTTTCGGGATAATTCAGTAATCTTTGTATTACTGTAGAGCAGGGGTCCCCAATCCCAGTCCATGAGGGCCGGTGTCCTGCAGGTTTTAGATCTCACCCTGGGTCAACACACCTGAATCACATGATTAGTTCATTACCAGGCATCTGGAGAACTTCGAGACATGTTGAGATGGTCATTTATCCATTTAAATCAGCTGTGATGGATCAAGGACACATCTAAAACCTGCAGGGACACCGGCCCTTGAGGACTGGGATTGGCGACCCCTGCTGTAGAGTCTTGATCTTACAATATAAAGTGCCTTGAGGAGAGTAGCGCTTTATAAATAAAACTGAATTTATGGCCGTGTGATGTGATGAAATATATCAAATGACAAAGCCGATTGTTTCATATTATACTCGACAGTTTATTTTGTATTGTGTGAAATACACCGATAACTGCGATACTTTTGCACCGACAGTAGTCACCACGGCAACACAGAAGGAGCATACAAAACAAATCGAGGGGCTCGTTGCTAGACGAGGGGTTACCTCTGTAACCGAGTCTGACATGGAGCAGAAAACTGTGCCGACCCGGCCCCCTCCACAGACACCCACACCACAGACCTCTGACACCACCTAAGCAAGAATCGCGTGTTTGCGAATGAGAAGCACAAAGAATCCCGAAGATAAATATACATATATGGTTTTGTTCACTGATCAAAACACACAACACGTGACTGTGTGGGGTGTATTTATAATTGTAGCGACTTCCACAGTCGCTAGAGGCCGGGGATGAAGCCTGCCTATTTGCCTGACGCGCTGTCAACTTTACGCAATAATGCGAGAGGTGGAATTGTTTGCTTGTTTATTAAAGTGCTTTGCGATTTTTACAGAGTAGTATCATCGGCTCCTGATTCAAACTCTTACAACATCACAGGCTCTAATATAACGAAGCAAACATGTAGTGCAGCGGTCAACAAAAACTACGGCTACCCAGCCCTCCTCTCTGTCAAAATCAAAACCCGTGAATGACAGACTGACAACGCCCATTTATGTCACCGCTAGCACCCACGTGACTCCCATAACAACCAAACAAATAAAAACCCAGTGATCATCAAAATTCAATACATTCAATTATGGCTCCTACAATAATCATATTTATTTAACTTTTTATTATTTCAATGAAGTAAAAAACGAGCAGTACTTTCAATGTGTTGGTTATATAAACTATTCACTGAATTTACAGAAAACGCCAATATTGTGATTATATCGTTATGGGGATTAGAAATGACTTGTGTCAGGAGATTTGGGTGATGGTGAATACAATTCATCTTTTGTTGACTGTACTGAAAACCCCAGTCTTAGAGTCCATACTGACCACTTTAGACACGTGTGTTGTGTATTTTAAGTCAACAGAAATGTTAAAAATCTGACCATTTTTAAACAGATATAATATAAAATGGAGAAAAGCAACAAAATATCTTAAAAATAACTCGTGCACAGTTCTACAAACGGTTGTTGCAGTGACGTGAAGAGGCCCATCTAACGCTGCCTTCATCGCTAACCTTATTTTCGGTTTCTGTTGTGATGTGATTGGCTGGCAGCAGCAGTAGAACAGTTGAATTGTTAACGAGCCGTTTCCTGTGAAGGCAAACTCCCGACCTTTGACCTTTGTGCTGCACTATTGATTTGTATTATTAGATAGTGCTGACATGTTTATGGTCACCATAACAACCAATAACTGTGACTCATGCACCATTAATGTATCATCATCATCATTACTGCTGAAAGTAGTTTCTGCCAAGATCATAAAGTCTTTGTTTGCTGTTTGTTTCCAGGGTTACAACAGCCACTCAGATGAAGACGACCCTGAGAGGACACAGATGATCATCCAGAGAGCGATTGCAGATGCTGACTGGATTCTTGATAAAGTAAGGATAAAGGAAAGAAGACCTCCAAGGTGACACATGAACATAAAGCGTAATGTTCATTTCGTTTGTCATTCACAGTATACCAAGAAGAAATGAGCGCGTGTCCACGGCGGTGCATTTTGCAGGGCTGTCCTGGAGTCACACTGGTGAAGGTGCTGTCCCTGTCTGCGAGTGCTCAGGGTGTTATGGTTTTTTTGAGGGATGACTCGCTGTAAATACTGTTCTCAAACTATGCCATTAAATGTGCAATCATGAACTTAGTTGGTTTGTTCCTTGGAGCAAAAGTCGAACAGGAGATGGAAACTGAAACTATTCAGCGAACTACAAAGAGTTCATGGTTTTATGCTTTATATACATATCAATGTCCTCTACAGCCTCTGTGTCTGAATGATGAACACACGTAGTAGTTGGTCCAGTGTTGTCTGAGCATGGCTCCCACCTTAATGCACGTTTAAAACTTTAAATATGTTTACAGCCTACTAAGAAAGGTACTAACGTTCGTACCAGAACTGTGAAAAATGCTACAGTACTTGTTTTTTGTTTGTTTTTCCTTTACTGCCGTAGGTTCCTCAGGCTGCGTATGTAATGATGTAGAAGCAGAACTGAAGGGGACGACATACGACCGACAAGGCTTCTAGATTATCTTCCATGCTGAAGAAGAAGGAGAACATGGAAGATGGCAGCAAGTACAGCTGCTAACATATCGCTGCCCGTACTTGTTAATAGTAAAAGTCTGGTATGGAAGTACTGAAACACACTTTACTACTTTGTTTGAGACAGCTAGCATCAAATCAGCTGTGTTCCTTACTAGAGCTGGGCAGTCAAAAAGGAATCAAAACTGACACTGGGAATCTCTAATCCACCTGATCTTTCCCGTGTCGGTTATTTCAGTTTTTTTAAATTCTGTGTTGTCACGTGACTCTGTGCCTTCTGCAGCATCATGGAGAAAAACAAACAACTGAACGCACAACTTCAAATCTCACGTCTGTTGTTTGGACACGTTTGACTTTAGTAAAGACGACTTCAAACAAAAGGGAGAAAAACATTTCATCATCCAACAACAATACTACTAATCTGTTGCAACGCTTGGAGGACAATCGTGTCACCAATTAAAAATATCCCACCTTTAACAGTTCGCATATTTACAGTACGACCTGACTGCACGGGGTTATGGTGTGTTGTGTGTCGAAATTTAAAGTGAAAAATGAATCTAGTTTGGAAAAAGGCTGGAACGTGACAAAACGTGGGACAAGTGAGTGCTACGGTCAGTGTACTGCACACAGTGGTGATGGACACGTTTGAAAAAGCAGACCGTGTAATATAATGTACTCCTATTGATGGTGTCAACAACAAAATCAATGTTAACCACCTGAAAGAAAATCATTCAAAGTGTACTTTAGCTGTCAGGCTGCCCTTTCAGACTTCCTGGGTTAGATCCTAAAGGCCTGTTTCAGCAGATTTGCAGGTCAATGTGTAGTCGGTGGTTGGACGAATAGAAAAGCTGCTCTCATGTTGCATCAGTGGAGGGTGTCCGATCCAGGATTGCAGGGGAAGCAAAGATATTTCTCTTTTCTTTTAGTAAATGAGGATTTTCAAGTGTTGCTATTTAAGTACTGAAAGAAGAAAAAGAACTGACTCGAGATCAGATTTCAGCCAGTTTGTCACAACCAGGAAGGAGTTTAGGTGACTCCATCCGTGGACCTACAGTATATAAAAGCACACGTGAACTGCCCTCTGCAGTTTTAGGCTTGTGACATGCTTTCTTCCCTATGTGAGGTAAAACAGTGCCAGAATATTTGCATATCACGTAATCTTTATTAACACAATACTTAATTGCACATTGTTAAACTTTGCTCACGCATCTCTTCTACAGCTTGGAGGCAAAGGTGATACTTCTGTGCAACATACAGTATTCAAGTATAACCATTTTTCTCAAATAAATGCTGGATAACAAGGATACACATACAAGAAAACAATGAGAATGTTTCGTATGTACTGGCCTCACCAACCAATGGAATAAAACAAAAACATCCTGATCTGCTCATTTTTCTTGAACTGAAACTTATTTACAGCTACGTGCACATGCAGTATTAATCTCCATTGATACAAAAAGTAATAAAACTAGATATACAGACTAAAGTATAAATAGTATAAATAGGTTCTCTTTGTATAAATAGCTCCATCGTCTTCAGTGTTGGTGTGACATGTTGAGACACTTGATGCCAGCAGAGGTGAGCACGTGAAGCTGCAATGTAAATGCACACACCTGCTGTCCACAGTGGGAAACAGCAGGCAGTCAGTTCACACACAGCACGTCAGAGGAGGAGGCGTCCGTGACGTCAGAGTTTTGGGACTGCTTCGGAAAAGGAGCTGCAGCGGAGTAGTTCTCTGAAAATGGGATAGGCACTGAGGAAAGTCGCAGACTGTTTGGTCTCGGGAGTTCTTACTTCTGGAGAATAAACTGGTCGATGAACTCGTTCTGCTCTGACTCCACTTTGGACAAAGCTTCGTACTCTATACGATATCTGGGACACAACAGAAAACAGCAGACAGACATAAGAAAGGGATACCTGACTATCCTTTACTTACGCCTACCACACATTAGGACAGCACTGGGCCTCCTCCGCTAGCATGTGTATGGAAATGTTTCTACCCTGCACAGAAAATATATATGTTCTCCACACAAGGCCTTTATTTAGGCACACACAAGTACTATTATAATTTTTTTAGGAGTGTTACAATTAAACATTGGAATACAATATAAATGCAATATTGTATAACTGTGTGACAACAACATGGAGCGTGCTGGTCTGATGAAAGCTGGAAAGTTTATGCTACATGTGTTTTTTTCCTATTGTGTTTCACATCCTGTAAAAAAAACAAACAAAAACAAAAACACTAAGGTTTTGGAGAATTGTCATATCCCCGATTATACACATGGGACATCATAGCCTACTGTCCTGCACAGATGGGTGTCTCTACCCACTCTTTTTTTTCCTATATTACCTTTCAAGCTGCATCTTCTTCTCTGCTATGAGAGCCTGAAGCTGCTGCTGCTGGGCCTCTCTTTGCTTTGCTACAGACGTCAGCAGGTTTCTGGCTCCAATGGCCTGAAGGAGAATAACACAGAATCATACCTGATAAAAGTCTCATTCTCATGATCACATATCATACAGACACACTCAGATGTTATAAAGCTTTAGTACACGAGCACTACAACTTCTTTTGCAAGAGCCAATGAAAAGTCTTCAAATATCGAGCTTACCTTCATCTTTTCTGTCTCTGCTTCTTTTGCCAGTTCATCCACGAGCTCAATCAGACCTCCCACTATCTTCTGAAACTGGCCAATTTCTGTAAAGAAGAACACGTGTCTGTAGATGCAGGACCTGCTAATGTTAGGAGAACAGGTTAAACTAAATGTGATCTGTGCTTACTGTCCACAAACTCTTTGCACTCTTCTTTGAGCTCTGAAGTCTTCTGGCTGACATCAGGCTCCAACACTCGCAGCTTGTTGAGTTCATCAAAATAAAAGCCTGCCTCAGCTAATGGGTCTGTAGCCATGGCCACGGGGCCTGCCACAAAGGAGACAGAAAGAGTGATAGAGGAAGACCGGCATGAGAGAAGTTAAACACGGATAAAACATATAGCTTTGATATCAGCATCCAGAACAAGTCCTTTAACTGCTACTGTAGTTAGCAGGCTTTCCAGCCCGATATAAAATCTTACAGTACAGATGACTTCATCTGGCCCTCATTTACTAACACTGTGTTTGCATCGGTTTTCTTCAGCTTCCTCCCACAGAGACATGCAGTTAGTGGGGTTAGGTTAACTGAATCAAAATTGCCCATAGATGTGACGGTGAGTGCAAATGGCTGTCTGTCTCTGTGTGTTAGCCCTGTGACAGATCAGTGACATATAGAGTCTCACCCTATGGCGCCTAACAACAACAATATAATAACATTATTATATATTATATACATAAGTTATAAAATAATTAGAATAATACTGTCTTTTTGTTCATTATTTGCAGTCTTCCAAAACATCAAAAGTCACAAAATAGATCAAACTGCAGGTAAAGAAACCAACAAACTAAACTGGAAGGTCTAGTGAGGTCACTGTTACGTCTATAGTGCCACAGCACTATCTGTTGAGCCCTGTGCTGTGGTTGTTTCTGCTGCTGCTGACTGAAGGTTTCTGGGAGTTTAGTGTCATCATGTTTGTTCTACTGGCTAACAATCAAAGATATCGCCGCAGGGAAGCCACCTGTTTGAAACCGAAGACCTCAGTTAGCCATGGTCACATGACGTCAGTGTTTCCAACCAGACGTCGGAGCCTTGTTTTTGACTGTATGTCTGCACGTCCAGTCACGTTTAGCCACTAACGGTAACATATGGTCCGTTCATGCAAAATGAACTTTTCGTTGAACTGTGGTCTTCAGTGAGAGACAGGTTCGAAACGAACATTTTACAAGCAGCTCTATTCACGGTCAAATTATCATCAAATAAACACGTACACATAACTACAGGCTTCTCCAGTGCAAGTCATCAGAATCACATTAACATCGGATACAATGGAAACTAACCTTAACTTATTTGAATGTACAAAAACGTTATAAACAGTCTGAGTAAGTAAAACAAAAGAAAGCTGTAGTATTACTCACTATTTCCTGCCAGTCGAAATCACTAACTGTGACACAGGCTAACACTGTTAGCTAGCTTGCTAAAATTAGTTAGCTAATTCAAATAGCTAGTTAGCTAAGCTGCTCACTAACGCTAGTTGGACGCAACACATTAACCCCGTTAAAGCTAATAAACCTACGAGGACAACACGGTTTCATTAACCCCTAATATGATTTAAAAACGCTTGTACGTGTGATTTTACCTCTTCTAACCGCAGTCACAGATGGTTCTCTGTTGTTTGACTATGTGGCAGAGTAACAACCAACCAAAGCTCCTCCTCATCTTCTCGCTGCCAGGGAAACCAAACGCTCCTCCCTGTGTTTGTGTGTGTGCGCGTTTGTTTCCGTAACCTGCCTCATCCAGAGCCCTATACTATGAAGGCACTTCTGTATTTTATAAAAGGTGCTTCCTACAGTCACAACAAAGAGTTAAAACTGAAAAACCAAGGTAAGACCTGTGGGAGGCGTGACAGCTGAATGAAATGGAACGGGACTGGCGTGTACACGAACATTCCAATCCAATGAAGGCAGGGCAGTTTGTCTTGCAATACCTGTTACTGACGGACGAGGGCAGCATTGTGCTTTGCAATTGAAGGCCTGGCCAGCATAAACTCTAGTGATGGGATTTCCGGAGCTTTTTAGAGAACCGGTTCTTTCGGCTCGTCTCAATAAAAAGAGCCGGCTCTTTCGGCTTCCAACCGGCTCTTTCGGCTTCCAACCGGATCTTCAGGTTGTTTTGTTGCTTTAATTAATTAATTATTAACAACAATATAAAATTATGCAAAAAAACACATGGTTTTATTTATATATGTTTATATGTAAATATATACAGTGGCCCCTAGAGACAAAGCACATACAAACTCCAAAAAGCATGTACAAATTCCAAAGCATGTACAAACTCCAAAGCACATTTCTAGCGTTAACTGAACTTCCAAAACAGAGCTACCTAGATCACTTAAATTACACAATTGAAAGCATATGTGTATTGTTTGTGTATTTATACACAAGCACTCATATATATTCAAATAATTTAAAATATGTTCATTTACCTGTTACTACCACACACCAAATCCAGTCGTTTGTACTTCCTGGCTTGTGTAGCCACAAAAGCTCAACTCTGCCCCCTAGCATCCTGGAGCACTTCTGTTGTGTTTTATACGTGTTTTGGAGTTTTTATGTGTTTTGGAGTTTGTACGTGCTTCGGGGTTTGTACATGTTTTGGAGTCTGTACGTGCTTTGTCTCTGGGGGCCACCGTAAATATACTTTGGTTTATTTACTCCACATAAAATGTAATAAATAAATCATATAATACAAAAAACAACTATTTACATTTCAACTTTTAACTATTTAAATTTTCAGCTTTTTCCTTTTAAACAAAATTAAAGTGAAACAACACAAAACACTGCAAACCACAACACAATTAAATATAAATATGAAAAAATATGAAAACAAAAAGAAGATGCACATTCTCTGTTATATGGACCTGCATGAATAAACTTTCTGAATCCTTTATCATCTGCAACTGAAAATAGTTGTGGATGATTACTATACCTTTCTTATGTGATGTTGTTGTCCCTGCTCTCTCTCTCTCTCTCTCTCTCTCTCTCTCTCCCTCCTGCGCTGTTCCTGTGCTACTGAGTGTAACTACCGCCCCTCCCCCCTCTGCCCAGCGCAAAGCACAAGGCTCTGTGGAGTGAAGCAGGAAAAGGGTGAGAGAGAGAGAGGGTGAGAGAAAGAAAAAAACAAACCCCACAGCTCGCGATAAGGAGCCGGCTCGTGTCGTTCACGTCAAAGAGCCAGCTCTAAGAGCCGTTTCGTTCGCGACCGACACATCACTAGTAAACTCGGTGGAAGAAGAAGGCGTGGGCTTGAGTTGGTTGAACTTCTTTTTCTTACGCAGCGGCGATAAAGCTGACTGCTTGTGTACATTTATCTAACAACTGAAATACAGCGCAGGGAGGTCGGTGAGTAAATGTTTGCAGACGTATTTAGTGTCGTTTACTCTCAGGATGTAGAGAAGGGCGACAACGTTAAGCTTTCCACTGAAATCTGTCAGTTTCATGTGACTTGTTGAGTGTGACACACTTACTTGGCAACGTAAAGTTTCTCTGCGTGATATTTAAGCTTTGCTATCTTTGAATAGATTCAAAACGTGCTCACACAAACACATTTTCAAGATCTAGGATTTCCAGGTTTTCGCGTTCGAAGTCTTGACATCCTGCTCAAACATTAGCTAACCTTAGCGAAACACATGCGCAGGAACTAGCTGTGAAACATTGACGCAAAGCTAATAATCCAGTAGCGTTAGTATTTCAAGAATCCGGTGAATTATCGGTAATAACGTAACGGTGTGAAATGAGTACATAATAACGTTTCGACCGAACAAAGCATGCCGAGTGACCTGACCCCCCCCACTGACACGTGAACGCATCTGGTTAGTTTGCTGAAAGTCATTCTGCTGCTAAACGGTCTCTTTCTTTGACATGCGCACTCAACAAAAGCTGTACGAGATTATTGTTATTAGCCTTTTACTCGTTATTAGTGATTTTTTTTATTATTAATCCTTTATTTATCCAGGTAAAAAATCTCATTGAGATTAAAAATCTCATTTCCAAGAGAGACCTGGCATCATAGCAACAAAAGTCACATACCACATAGGTATATAACATTTAAAACAAATACAATATCGCATACAAACATGTGTAAAATATACAATAACAGATCAAATACAAAAAAAAAAACAAAAAAAAAAAATTACAAATTTTAAAGTTGAAAAATAAATATTTTTACTACCCTTCCCGAGAAAAACATAAAACGCGATTTAAGCTTTTTATGTGGCCCTTTTCAGTGACTAATGATATGTGCCCCCTCCCCACCCTTTCAGTTTCCGGTCCAGCCTCATTCCTCTGAGGGAGAGATGGCAGTAGGGCAGGTGGTTTCCACTCTGGGCTGGGCAGATTCCCCTCCATCTCTGCGTGTTTTATATGATTAATGCAACAGTTTTGATCAACGCTGACCTCCGTGTAGCTCCACAGAGAATGTTGGGGTGTAATTCAGGACTCTTGTTTGTTTTGTTGTTTTTCAGGAATGACCTGGAGCACCAGGAGGTTGTGGCGGCCTCATCAATAGTGGTCAACACGGCGGGGGACCTGCGGACCTCCATCTGCAGGGTGGTCATCTATCTCCAAAGGGACATGTCTGGGGACAGCTGCCTACCCCAGGACCTCAGCAAGTCCGAAACCACCTCCCCAGACCTTCCTCTGGCTTGTCCCAAGACCAAGACCTGTAGTCATCACGGAGCAGTGGGCTTAGGCAACAAGTATGTTCGGCTCAACGTTGGAGGGATGCTGTTTTATACGACGCTGCAGGTGCTGACCAAGCAAAACTCCATGCTGAAGGCTATGTTCAGTGGAAAGAAGGAAGTGTTCACAGATAAAGACGGTGAGCATTTCTGAGCTGCAGATACAAGTTTCCCAAAGTATAACCTCACATACACTGCATGCATACATTCACTGTGTTTAAAGTAGGAAAGATTACAAAAGTTCCACTAAATGTTTAAGTCAAGATTCTGGCTCACGAATCCAAGCTTGACTTTAAATTTCAGTCACTTTGAATTAAATTTTAGCTGCCAGTATTTATTCATTTATTTCAATCTGTACTGATTGAACAACAGGTGCTTTTGGATAGTGGGGAGGCATGCTCTAAACTCGCTCTGTCCTTTGTGGAAAATGCTAGTTGACGTCAACTATGCAACAATTAGTTTTTCAGCAGACGTCTTTCTTATAGAGAAGTTCATCTGCAGAGTTGCACTGATCTAAACTCTATTTGATATCAGACTTGTCAGCTGTTGATAGTCGGACTCTGACATCTGCACCCAGACAAGCACAGAAGAGGAAATGCTTAGTCGTCTTCTAAAGCTTCATATATGCTTTTTCTTACACGAACGGGAACATGTTTACCATGAACTCGTGCAGAAAAGTTTCACAGTGATGTTTACCAACAAGGTTTTAGCAGCAAGCCGCAGAAATTGCACAGACCAGTTAAAATATAAAGTTTTATGACCTTTCTAATTTGCTAGAGACAGGTCTCCGTGAATGTGTCCGAGGGTGTCTGAAATACAAACCTATGGGCTTGATAATAAAAGGCCGGTCCAACAGTGGATAAGACATTTTGACAGCAGTAACACCAGCGAGACTTGCACACAGCTTCCTCTCAGAGATGCTGGGTTTGCTGCCATGTCGGCTACACGCTGTTTCCTTTGAGGTGCCACAGCAGGTCCATGTTCTCAGCACTGTCTCTTTGCTCAGGTTGGATCCTGATCGACCGCAGCGGGAAGCACTTTGGCAGCATCCTGTGTTACCTTCGAGATGGCAGAGTTGCCTTACCCAAAGGTCGACAGGCCGTCCAGGAGCTGCTGGTCGAGGCAAAGCATTTCCTCGTCCAGGGCCTAGTGGAGCTCTGCCAAAACTCGCTGCAGGTCAGTTCCATCCATACGCATTGCTCCGGTTTTAGCCAAACTACATTGGCTCCCTGTTAAATATCGCATAGATTTTAAAATGCTTTTGTTCACTTTTAAAATTCTGAATAATTTAGCGCCCAGCTGTCTCTCTGAACTCCTCCACTTATACAATCCCAACAGAGCACTTAGATCATCCAATCACAGGCTCCTAGCACAACCTAGGTCTCGAATGAAGTCGAGCGGTGACCGGGCCTTTGCAACCGTGGCACCTCTGGAATAACCTCCCTGTTCATGTTCGTACTGCCGAGTCGATCCAGTCTTTTAAATCACGTCTTAAAACTTATCTTGTTACTTTGGCCTTTGATTCTAACTAGTTGGCTGTTTTAGCTTGTTGTGTGTTTGTTTGTCCTGTTTTATTGTTTGTTTTAATTGTCTCATGCTTTTACTGACTGTGAAGCACTATGGTCAACACTGTTGTTTTACTATGTGCTGTATAAATACAGTTTGATTTGATACGGACTCGTACGGTCCACACAGTGTTTGGGCACTTTGTTGCTCTTCAGACTGCAGCGCTTCAGTACCCAAAAATGAAATACTGGAAACTACTTTCAAGTGCCAAACTGTGATCTAAGTAAGCTTACACAAATGTGAGTAGCTCTAGACCCTCATATTAGCACATTATCGTCATCATTAATAATCATAAGATTACTGATTCTTGTTGGTTGTGTGGACGCAGCCTTTAGTCTGATCTTCAGCTCTGGGATCAGGTGATGAACACAGCAGGGCTCCGGTTCTCCATGATGTAACCTCTGTGGTTACTCCTGTCAACCTGTTCCTTGCATTAGCAGTGAGATTATCTATAAATGCCAGTTCACCTGGCAGACGTGCAGGCCCAAAGATGAGCTCCGTCTCGCCTGTGACACAGTCCCTGTGTTTTTGAATTTAGTGAAGGCTTTTGGTATTGTGTGCTGGAAACACGTTACTCTGTTCTTGCTGTGCAGGAGCCACGAAAGTGCTGAGAAGAAAACATTTGGAGATAAAATATCTTTTTCGAAGCTCTCAAATATTCATCTCGCTGTTGACTTTAAAAAAATAGAAATATCGGAGGTGTAAAGCGAGCAGTGTCTGATCATGTGACTCCCCAAATTCTAGTTTGTTACTCATGTGGTCACTGAGGAGTTACAGTGCTGGCCTTCAGTGTAGTGGCTTTCACATTTACTTAGCAAGTGTAAGGTTGCTGGTCCAATTCCAGCCAGGAACACCGAGTCCTGTTTGGGGCTGTGACGGGAACGACGGCCTGTGTAAGAACTCTGCCCACTGTAACCACCCACAGTTTGTCTCAGGTTCTGTGTGAAGCTACAAACGTCTCTGTGGATCAGCCTCTGTCTGGTTGGTTATTGCTAAACTTCCAGGAAAAGCAAGACTGTTATGATGTCAGATGTAAACTGTAAATTATAATTATTGTTAACAGGGTAATAAAGAGCAGCCCATGTGTGTTATACCTGTAGTCACCTCAATTAAGGAAGAAGAGAAGCTCATCCAGTCTTCTACCAAGGTACATGCAGAGCATCACTGTTGTCTTTGCAGCATCAAGTAAGGCTGTCATTTCTGAAACAATGTGTTTTTGATTATAGCTTCAGTGTAGCCTTGGTCATTTTCATTGTTACAGCAGAAACATGTCAGTAAAACGTCATTGTAGCTGATCTCTAACACATCATGTATATTTATTTTTTATTTTTTATAGTACTCTTGCAGTATTTGAAATGCCTGCTTGAATATTAACGCAGTGGAATTCAGATGTTTGATCTTTGTGCTTGCTCCTGGTAGCCTGTCGTGAAGCTGGTATACAACAGAAGCAACAACAAGTACTCCTACACCAGGTAACAAAGGTTCCTCCAAAGATCTTATTGGCTCTCGTAATGCAAGAACAATTGTTTTCCTTCCTTTCAAAGTACTCTGTGAGGGGAGACTGTTGGTTGTTTTGAAGCTGATAAACTGTACTGAGCTCGTGGACCTCTGCTCTACATCACTCCGCCTTTATCTCAACAGCAACTAGAGATGGACCGATCCGATATTACGTATCGGTATCGGTCCGATACTGACCTAAATTACTGGATCGGATATCGGAGAAAAATAAAAAATGTAATCCGATCCATTAAATATCACGAAAGCACCTCGCAAAACTTGCAACACGCCGTAACTCACCTCAGAACGTTAGCAGTCGGAGCAGTATGCATCACGTGATAGAGCAGCTGTGGCATGCCGGACCTGTCGGTGGTCTGGATAGCATGTGGAGCTTCGCTAGCAACCTGGCATTTCATCTCCGACAAAGTTATCCCCGAGAGAAGTAAAGCAAGTGTGTAAGTCCATCTCTGAATGTTTGTAAAGCATTCCCACGTTAAGCTTAACAAGCGACTGCCTCTCGCTCTCCGGCTGCTACTTCAATCGTGAAACTGCTTAAATGATCAGCTGATCGGCTTTTCTGTCGCTAGTCCGTCTCTCTTGTTTGTTTTTGGCCCACTTTGCACCAGAAAGAGGAAACCAGCGGCTGAACAACAGCAGAACGTTTAAGCTTGATCAGCTGTTGTTAGAATTTATTTAATATTTCTTTCTACACCAGGATCTTTTTCTACGTAGCTGACGCTGGTAACTGTGCAGGGGCGGATCTAGCAAAGTTTAGCCAGGGGGGCCGATAGGGCATGAACAGGGAAAAAGGGGCACAAAGACATACTTTTCTTTCTTATTCTCATTTAAAATGTCGAGCTTTTAATAAATAATTATCTGACACCCAAAGTTTTAATTTGATGTAAAATGAATAGAAGTCAATTACTGTATATAGTGACTATTAAGTCTAATATATACCCTAGTAAGCTATAGTACTTTTTCCTTTGGGAAGGTACCATCTGTGCAGTCTGCAATTTTGTTGAAGAAAGATGTTGAATCTATTTAATATTTCTTGAAAAATAATTGATTTCTGTGCATTTTTTTTCACACTGCATCAAATTAAGGTTGATTACGTCGATTAAGCATCATGAGGTGGCGCGTGAGGGGTGGTTCCTTATTTTTTATTTATTTATTTTTGTTGCTGGGAGTTGGAACCCTATTAGTTAGGTTGCTTAATATTTACGCTAAGCACTCTTTAAAATACCAGAATAGGGAGGATGGTGTAGGTCTAAGTTTATTAGATTGATCAGTATTGCTGAACTATGAAATATTTTTTTTGTATACAGGTATAACAGAATAGCTTTAGTGTAGTTGTTGTTATAAACTTGAGTATGAACTTGCAGACTTGCAAAATGCAGCAAGATATTTAAAAAAACAGTTTTGTTGATTAAAAAACACTATATCGGATTCATATCGGTATCGGCAGATATCCAAATTTATGATATCGGTATCGGTATCGGACATAAAAAAGTGGTATCGTGCCATCTCTAACAGCAACTCTGACGACCACCTGCTGAAGAACATCGAGCTGTTCGACCGGCTGTCTCTCAGCTTCAACGGCCGCATCCTCTTCATCAAAGACGTCATCGGGGACGAGATCTGCTGCTGGTCCTTCTATGGCCAGGGTCGCAAGCTGGCTGAGGTTTGCTGCACCTCCATCGTCTACGCCACTGAGAAGAAGCAGACCAAGGTGAGGCGGAGCGGCTGGTGGGAATCTCCCGTGTTGCTCTTTGTGTTTTGTGGGTTTTCTTCGGGGTACCGAGTTCCTCCAGTTAGATTCTTATTGTGCTCAGCATAGTTTCTGGGTCACAGGCATAACCTCTGACCCTTCATCATGGACGCTGGACTGAAGGCTCTGCTGCCGGCATGCTGATGACTGCGCTGTGTTTGCCAGCTCTTCTTGTTTGATAGCAGCTTTGTGCACTTTGTTGCTTTTTTACACACATACAGGTCGTTGAGTTTGTGAACTAAAAGGAAGTAAGAAAACATTAAAGCACAGTTTGTATGGTGTGAGTGGCAGCAAAGGTGGATTGCTTTACCTGCTGTGACGCTCCAGGTGATGTGACTAAGCTGGGTGGTGGGATTTCAACGTTTCCTTCCAATCACTCCTTCTCAGGTGGAATTCCCTGAAGCGCGAATCTACGAGGAGACTCTGAACACCTTGCTTTACGAGACGATGCCGCTGCCCGACAACTCCCTGCTCGAGGCCACGCGTCGGAGATACAACAACTGTGGCTCTCACAGCGAGGAGGAGGAGGGGCCTGGAGGTCCAGAACTGCGCGAGCGTGTCCGTAGAATCCACGTCAAGAGGTACAGCACATACGACGACAGGCAGCTGGGACACTAGGACCGCTGGACAGACCGCAGCTTTTTTTTTGATGATGATGAACTTAAAGTCCGATGGATGCTCATATGTTTTTTTTTTTTATTACTTTCTGCCGTCTCAGAGGTGCAAGTGATGGCCTCAGTGAAACCTCACGTGACTGTAGATGTTCTCTGCTCATTCTTACTTTACACATCATCAGGATTCAGAGCAGCGTTAAACACCAAATACCTGCAGCTTTTTCTTTTCTAATCAAATTTACATTTTGAAGTGCAACAAAGAAAACCTCTACCATGCACTGTTTATTAGAACCATCATAGCACACGTAGCAGCAAAGCACGTTTCACATTTATTGACTGTATTTTTCACAGACGCATTTCCAGGTTGTTGTTTGCCGGTGACGAATCTGTTGGATTTACGGGAAATGCTTTGCCTCGAAGATGTTTTAATGGAGTTTTTCATAAAGCCTCTAAGATAAAAGTTAGTGTTGTTCTGTATTTGTTTGTCTTTGTTTGTGGGAGGCAGGTGTTATTGTGGTTTGAGCTCAGCTGTCAGAGGATTCAAACGCAGTCGACTCGGAGACCAGCTGATGCTGAGCTATTCTAACGCCTCAGCTTTCAGTCTTCAGACAACTTCGACCATTTTCAGAGGACTGTTGGGGTTTTTGTTTGTCATTCAAGCATTTAAAAACAGGAACCTAGCAACAAGGTGATTCTCCATTACTGAGAGTTGATTTTGTCGTCGGGATAAAGGAAAAGGGAAGCAGGGAGATGCTCTAAAGCACAGGTGTCAAACTCCAGTCCTCGAGGGCCGGCGTCCTGAAACTTTTCCTCGTGTCCCTGCTGAAACGCACCTGAATGACATTAGTATGTATTTTGAAGATTTTTACAGGTTTAATATTGATTCATTTGTAATGGAGTACAATACAAAGTGTTTGTGTAAAGGGAAATTGTGCAAACACGTATTCTAAGTCAACCATGGTGACTCTGAGCTGCTGGCATTGAAACACCTGAAGCAACGGACACAGATGGAGGAACGGCTGCTACAGCATGACTGCGGCTCTTTATTATTCACCCAAAGCACCGATGCATAAATGCTGAAAGAGCAAATGTGTTGGTACCTTTGCAGGATCACAGTACTCACTGCAACACTTACCTTGTGTCCTCTGCCTTGGAGCTTGTTCCCACTTTCAGTGACACAGACGGATCCACTCATCATCCTGTGGGTTCAAGTCAGGTGTCATTATTAAATTATAGCGGGCATAATGCTCACTAATGCTGAACCCTTGGCCTGTCCCGACCAAATATACAGTTTCTTTGTGAAACAGAACTGGATGTAAAATTTCATTTAGTCTTAAATGGATGATGGAACAAAGCTGTTCACTGGAAATGTGTTATACCATCTTTGGCCACAAGAGGGCGAGTGTGCACACACATATAGACTGATCAAACCTGACTGTGCTACAGGAAACAGATACTGTCTAGTTCCTGCATCAAAGAAGGCACCGCCATCAAAGTTTAACAGGTTGTCAGTTGCCCTCAATCACATGTGATGAAGGTACTGGAGACACTGATAGAGGTCCACAACCATTACATCACCAGGTCGTGGCCCACCTCAGACCACAGGTGAAAACGTCTTGAAACGTACCCGTACAAGGCGACTGTGATCTCTGTTTCTGTTCACCATCAACTAAGACTTTCAGCACGACTTCAGGTCATGTCACCCACACAAATACTCACAAATACAACTGGATGGATGTGTTAGTGACAGGAGCTCCCGCTGAGGATTTTGCAGAAACATCTGGCGGGAATCATCGGCTGCTGTGATGGAGGAGTACCTGGGCGCCCACTCTGACAATTTGCTAAAATGGAAGACCAACATAGAGGCTGTATGCAACAAAATGAGTATTGTTACAAAATGCTTCAGTGAGAGCACACATACAAGGTCTTAAATAATCAGGCCCCATCTTATCTTAATGACCTTGTAGTACCATATCAGCCTATTAGAGCACGTCGCTCTCGCACTGCAGGCCTACTTGTTGTTCCTAGAGTATTTAAAAGTAGAATGGGAGGCAGAGCCTTCAGTTTTCAGGCCCCTCTTCTGTGGAACCAGCTTCCAGTTTGGATTCAGGAGACAGACACTATCTCTACTTTTAAGATTTTCATAAAAACTGCCTTTTAACTTAACTGTTAAAAGGGATTTTTTTCCTTCCCACTGTCGCCAAAGTGCTTGCTCATAGGGGTTCATATGATTGTTGGGTTTTCACTGTATTATTGTTGAGTCTTTATCTTACAATCTAAAACACCTTGAGGCAAATGTTGTTGTGATTTGGTGCTATGTAAATAAAACTGAATTGAATTGGTGCCCTGAACCAAACCATGTGCACACAGACACCAGGAATCACTGCAAACATGGGACGTGCAGGGCCAGAGTCAATGATTCTGACTTTGATAGGACGTGGATAGAGGTCCACAACCATTACATCACCAGGTCTGAGGTCACCATGGAACTCAGGTAGGACGGGGCATTTGGCAGCTGATATAAAATTATACTCAGTTCTCTTATAAGGAAGCGCTGATTATGATGACAGCAGTCAAACAGGCATTGATGAAGGAGTTCAAAATGTAAACAGATAAGCTCACTGTAGAGGAAAAAGTTGTTCCACTTCACACTGGCAGGGATCTGGATCCACGCATGACAGCTGCTCCAGGATGGAAAGGTCCAATTTCAGGATGATTCTTGAGCTCAACGGGTTCAACAAACTAGCCCGCTCCAAGGAAAGGCTCTGCATTGGTACATTCCCAGAATGTTCCAATCTCATCTGCATTCATCGACGTGCGACGTGCTTGTTCAGGAAATTGTAGAGAAATTTAAAAAAAAAAAATTTGGGGGGGGGGTGATAAGCACTAAAACAATTTTTCTCCTACTTAGAGAAAATCTCCAAGACAAATTCATCATTTTCATTCTAAGGCGTGTATCTCATGGAAGAGGATTGGGGCTAGGGGGGGGGACACAAAGGGGGGGGGGGCTGTTTTGAGGAAAAAAAGTCACAATTCTGAAAAAAACAAAACGGAATCCAACCCCCCCATTTATTAGTTCCCAGTGGCCCTAATCCTCATCTGTACCTGTGTTACTGTCCGTCGAGGCTGTTCCGGTGTTGTGCCAAAAAGTGATTGTCTGCCAAAAACTGATTTCCAATGTTTCCGTGTATTTTTTATGTGTAATATCTTTACGTATGTTCGTAAATAGACTGCGGTGAACAGGGTTTACAAAGGGGTTATATATAGAATTTAAAAATGATGTTTTTCAAGTATCTTCACAACTCTGTGTTATTGTACTTACATTATAACCAATCCGGTCCTTTATCCCTACTTAAAATATTTTTACAGAACTATTGTAATATTTGCTGCCATTTCTGCTGTCCTCTTGGCCAGCTTACTCTTACAAAAGACATTTTTAATGTTAATGAGATTGTTTTTAACTGCAAAAATAAAGGTTATATAAAAGTCACTGCCAAAAACTGATTGTGGCTTCTACCTTGTTACACGGATGTTGTTTGTGGCTCAAGATGACTATATGTAATCCATGAGGGATGCATTTGACATCTGTTTCATATATTATAGCCCAACAAGTTACTTATAGCAGTTTAAATACAAGCAATCAATTTTTGGCAAATACCGGAAATCACTTTTTGGCAGACAATCACTTTTTGGCACAACACCGGGTCCCGGACTGAGCCACATTTATTCATTGTGGATCAAATCAATGGAAGTTGTGGTTTCTGGGAGTTTTGAAATGATGAAACTGTGCACGCCATGATGCGCGCAGGAGCTGCAGCGTGTCAGTATGTTGTGAAAAGAAGCAAACACGTTTTCTTTTCTCGGAGTTGCACTGCTCGTTAGGCAGAGGCTGCGCTGTTTGCTGAAGCTGCGTTAGTGCTAGTAATGAATTCCCCAATCTGGACATAATGAAGAGTCATCTTTCCGTTAGTGCTGGTGTAACAATATTGATGATGACTTTGGGAAGAGATCAGCTCCACATACGTGGCATCTCTTTCGTGCCAGTACTTATGCTAGCAGGAGCTAGCTAGAACGGCAGGCCCATCCTGCCACCTGTTACACGCCACGGACAAAAGAGCGAGCCAAGGTCGTTACTAATGGCGGCTTATTTGTGAAGGCGCACACTCCCACGCGTGTAGTTCAGGCAGCTCTCAGAGCAGAAACCAGCTGAGCCAGAATAAGAGTCAACACGACGTGGAAAAGATTTAAAGGCACTTCTGAAGCAATCCCCGAGTCCGTTGCAGAGATGCAGTCCGTGCTGTAAAAAGCACCTCTGACATCCTCTAACGTCACTTACACGCAGCAAGCATTTGCTGCGTGTCGAGTTGACTTTACTGTCACATTCACGTGAAACGTCGTGCTGCAGGTGCACACTCAGTCCACACGGAGGCACAAACACAAAGTTTCATGACGGGGTCTCCACTAGAGATTACTGTGCGTCACGTTACCGTGACGTCATTCATTTTGCATCTGGCCGACCTGGCATCAGAGGCGACTGCGCTGTCCACATGTGCTGTAATCAGATGCTGCCCCCTCCTGTGCCTATCAGCGTGTGGATAAAGACAGAAGGAATACTGCACCTAACGACCTCACTCCACGTTCACGGCACCGGAGTCCCGGTGGAAAGCTGTGCGGAGGCGTTTGCTCCAGACAAACATAAAGTGGGGGGATTTACAAGCTGCAAACATCGACTGAGCCGGAGCAGCATTTTCACACGTTTCCACAGAATATGCTATAAATAACTCGAGGCTCTACAGGTTGGTGTGTTGGATGCTGAGTGGCTGCAGGCGGCGGGTTGAGGAGGGGCTGGATGCTGTGGGCTCCAGTGATTGTTTTCCTCCTTTCTTGCGCTTCCATTGATCAGTAACGCGAGGAAGGCGGATCCTCTGACGTCGCCGTCAAGCTGCTCGGCTGCGTCAGAGTCCTGCTGAACCAAGGAAGAAGGAACCAAGAAATAAAAGGAGAGCGCTTCGGAAAGGCCGAGCGGAGCGCACGGAGCGTGACGGGGACATACAGACGCGTCGTGAAGAACACCGCGGACATGGAGGGCTGCACGGAGGAAGAATACAAGGAGAAATTACTATGGAACGTCAAACGAGAGGTAGGCGCTCACACGTGACGGCCTGCCGAGCTGCACATCAGTACTCTATTACTTTATTGGACTCAAAAATGCCCACAGAGAGGGGGGTGTTTGGGGTGGAAGGGGACCGTGTTCGTGCTGTGTGGGGCTCAGCTGTCAGCGTCACAAGTTCAAGTTGCCAAACAGTTCAATAAATGCACCATCAGTCCTCATCCACCTGCACTCCGTCAGTGATAAAATGCCTGTTTTCTTTGCTTCGTGTTTATTACTGTTACGTTACGAAGCTGGATATTTCAAATATGTTAGCATGTCTGTTTTTGTCCACAGTAATTCCACTTTCGAGTACACATGAAGGCTTTTTAAAATGTGGCGTGGCTGTATGTGAAAGCCCAATCTGGGGTAATTACATGTTTAAATGATATCAAGTATTTTGCCTAATGATCTGACAGCTAACGATCATCAAACATTTGGCAGAAGTGGGGAGGAGGAACCCCTTATTTTCCAAACTATTTGTATCGACATGATGATGTACGTAATTTGCATCCAATCATAAGCGAGCCCTCCAGGAGGATTGCATTACAAACCTCGTGTTTTAAGTGATAAGCCGCGGCATCTACCAGCAGCACTAACATCCACGGTGCACGCTGTGCTACAGGCTTTTTCTCTTCCTGATGATGAATGTCTCACATCTCCCCAGTGAGGAATAAATCATTACCCCTTTAACCTTTCTACCCACTCTCTTTGTAATCCTCATGCTGAAAGCTACAACTGGAGATATTTCCCTGCAGATGAAATGTCAGTAAAAACCAAAAGCAGCCTCTTAGGAGGCTGGATGTGGCGAGGTGTGGCTCACTGCTTGTACCTCAGTCTGAGCATGAAGCTCCTGCCATTATAATGGAGAAGAAAGGTCAGGCTAAAAATAACAGGCCAAAAATCTGATAGAGCGAAGAGGTGGGGGGATTACCTAATCAGTGCTCTCTGTGCTGTGAGTTAAAGTATCCCGTTCATCAAACAGTACCTCATTAGTTCTCCGTCACTGCTTCGCTTTAGGCAGCGAATGACTTGATATAGTTGAGTTGTCATGTTTGCGCCAGTATTCAGATACATTGACTGAAGATTGTGGTTTAGTGGATTAATATCACTGCTGCATCTAAAAGAAGACGAAAGCAGAAAATGGAAACACTTTTACTTTAAGGGAATAAAAGCTGCAGCTGAGTTGGACATTTGGAGCCATTGTGCAAACCTCACCACACTTTTCATCTTCCTTTTACAACTGACTAAAGATGCTAAATGCTGATGGCCTGCTGACAGCATGCACATTATGTTTGAATCAACAGACCTAGCAGTGAGACCTAAATATGAGCATTATTCCTGTAGCTGTTTCTTTCATTCTGTGTTGACCACTTAACAGTGTGTTACCTTTTCTCTTCATGTCCAGTCAGGATGCAGAATTCTGGGCTGATAAACCTGTATTTCAAACAAGTAACATTAAACATGAACATACGCAGTTTTATCATTATTATAGATCGATTGACAGGATTTTTAAGGCCAATATTAATATTTAGTGATTTTAAAACATGTGATTTGTTGGTTTATTTTTTTCAGACCCACAATAATAAACAGATTTTCCTAACACTTGTAATGTGTTGTATATATGAGTGCAGTTTAAAAATATCCTTTTTTATTGTTAGAAGTCATTGAATACTTTACTCTCTGTCTTTGTGTTGCCAGCAAAGGGAGGTTGCAGAGTGCCCTCTGGTGGACAAACTGTAAAACATCAGTATTAATTACGTGGTTGAAGGGTGTTTCTCCTGCCTGTCATACATACTGGGAAATGGTTAAAATAGCTCCTGTGCAGTCTGAGGTGCAAGACTAATTTTGAATATCTAGGCTAAACACTTGTGTTCTCCTCCAGCTATTCCAGAGTCATCTACAGGTTTGAGTCTTAAATAATTGAGTCATAGCATCGCCTCAGGCTCAAAATAGCTCCAGTTCTCAGGATGACTGTAGGTGGTGGGGTCTGCGTCTACTAAACACAGACCACGTGGGAAAAGGAAAAGACTGTTGCAGTCTTGGGTGACTGAGCCACTGACAGGTGTGTGTTGATATGCCGAGCTGCGTCTTCAAATACACCTCCGGTCACTGTCTTGTGCTGCAGTAGCATCAATTGTTAATGCATGCTGGCTGTTAACATTTAAACAATGCCTCGGTGTCTCGGTGGAGTGTCTTTGTATTTGAATTTTGAAATAATTTAAGTTGTATTAAAATCCTCTCTACATGTGATGAGGTGGTCCTGTTTCTGAGATCTGTTCAACATGTAATATTGGACCATCTGCTTCTTCAGCGTAGTGCTTCTCAAACACAGGGGTTATTGTCAGTTTCTTTTTTTCATACACACCAGTTCCTGTTTTCTGTCAATTAAATGCAGATCTTTTAACTTTAGACTAGGATTGATGTGCCCTCACGTGAAGGAGATGCTGTTGCTTAAGAAAGCATCAGTTATCTGTTTTTGCCATATGCTCTAACTGCTCTAACTCTTCATGTTCTGTATATCTTTGGTATACACGATTATCCCAGAGTTCATACATGGCACGCCCGTCACTGTCTCAGGATGTTTTAAAGCATGGCAAATTCAGCTGTGTTGAGAGAGCCTGGTTTGAACGGGGCTGACTGGCTCCTGCGTTAAAGCTCTCTGTCTCTTTAAGCGGCACTCTGTTCGCTCACTATTGCTTGGCAACTGAAAGCCTGTGCAGCTCCCAAAGAAGTTAAATTGCATCAGTTGGCGATTAATATCTCAGCAGTGAGGCGGCCCTGTCAGGTGGTCTCTTACACCGAGTCAAAAATGCCTTTCTGTAGTCACCTGTTTCCTTACGCATCCTTCTCCTTTTATAAAATCTGTCGTAGTTTTCTGGTGGTTCCAGAAGCAGCTTAGTCGTCCTGTAGATCAATACTTTTCTCTGTCTCCACAACATAGAAGATTTTTGGAGGAAATTAATTTCCCCCTAAACACAGAGCTTTTCTAGCAGTTTCTTAACTAGTCAGATAACAAATCAAAGTATATGAAAGAGGCTCTGTGTGCTTAAAATATAGTATCCTGGGTTTTTCTGTTTTCCTGCTGCAGTAAAAGATACTTCACTCAAACCTGAGCTGAATCGAGTGTTTCATACTCAATTCAGCTCAGGTACAGTGCATGTGCATGTAGCTGTACTGAACTGTTACCCTCATGTAACTGTAGCCATGCTTGCTGATATGAGTGATTAAATACTGTAGTGTTTACACGTGTCAGTGTAACAGCTCTGCACATGTTGGCCGTCGCGTTTGCTCTGTGATAGAAATAAAGGCTCTCTTTAGAAGAAGCAGAGAGCCGGGTGAAATGCATGTGCGCACACACACACACACACACACACACACACACACACACACACACACACACACACACACTCCACCCATGAAAAGTTGCATAGTTGTAAAAGCTCTTCATGAGTAGTTCCCCAGCTGCTCACAGAAAATGGAAAATCATCTTCAAGATCAGGAAACTGTCACATGACCAACATCAATACTGTGACCGTAGTGTTGGAAGTTGGCTTTCATTTCCTTTACGTACTACACTGGGTAGCCTTGGATGCTGCTGTGTAACAGCATTAAATAGTTTCTTCTCTGAAGAAATATTCTAGCATTACAAAATAGTAGAGGTGGGAATCACCATACATCCCACGATACGATATTATCACAATACTTAACGCACGATACAATATTATTGCGATTTTTAAAAATATTTTGCGATATTCAGATTCTGTACATAAAGGTAAACTTTATCAATATTCATTTTATCTAATATCAAAGTCTCACACTCAGTCTTTCTCTCATTTCAGTTTTATTGTTGACAAACTGAACGGTTTGTATTACAGTCTAGTCCAACTTAACTGAATGCAACCATCTGGTACAATTATAGCTATTCTGAACTATGCAATATGAAAACTATGCAGCCCCTTCAGCAACTGAAGAATTTGAAAGTAAATTAAAACAAAATATAATTTTACATTAAATAAAAAAGTTTTAAACTTAATTAAAATAAAACATGTCTTAAATTAAAATAAGTAAACTGTCGTGTTTATTGCTGCCAAAAACAAGTTAAACACATTTGGACAGTGTCAGGATTGTTGCTCAGAAAAAGGATCAACATGCTCTGAAGTCAGAGCACAAAAACCTTTTTTGTAACAAAATATCGATTTCTGCTGTCCCTGTATCGATACATTATTAGCAAACAAAATATCACGACACTGCACAGTATCGATTTTTTCCCCCACCCCTACAAAATAGAGTGTTGGGTAACGTTTCCCTCAGACTGACACTTTCTCCAGAACCAAATAATTTCTTCCTGTAACAATCTTATTTTATGGCTGCTGCTACGAGAGCTTCAAAGCCAAAACAGCTCGTAAAACTACACAGACATCTACTTGATATTTTATACTCTTAAGGGTAAACGCTAATTACGTTTTCTTTACAGGAATATCAGAGGTATTGGTTTGATACAGGATATGTCTCTTTAAGGAGAGAGTTATCTCAGCGTCATAGTATCTGTGAAAAGCAGCATCAGGTCAACAACTGCATTATGAGTGAGGACAAATGAAGTCCACCAACTCATCCTTCAGCCTCCCTCTGCCACCACCAGTGTTACGAGGGCATTGCTTATGACCTCATTAATGACGGTGTCTCTGCTGTGGCCCCCCCACCCCTGAGTTAGAGGCTTCTTCAACAACATGGACGCTCAGTTTTGAAACCAAAAGTCTTAAAAACAAACAAACACATAAACAGTCATTTATTACAGTTTTTATAAGCCATCAAATTGAACATCCACCCAGGATTAGATAAAGTCAGTGTGGCTGGTTTTCCAACTGTGAAACGAATCTAAGAAACACACGTGAGGCTCTGAGATTATTGCAAAAATCACAATCACACTTATTTTGGACAACATTGTAATTTCTGCATTATCTCAAAGCAAGGCGCTTCCTCTAAATTCCCACCTGATATGGAGACGGGACGAGCGGAGAGAGCTGACAAACGAGCGAGCAGTTAACACCATCCTAATTTTTGCAGTGCGCTGTTTTAAAAGTCACACATGGTGCACCTTTATCAAACACACAAGTGACCTAATAGAGACAGGCTGTCATTGCCTCCTCCACCTGTTGGGGCAGCAAAGATCCCACCTGGGTCGGAGGTATTTTTCACAGTAGCACAAACTTGTAATTGATAAAAACTAACAATGGCGACTGAGCTGCTCGGGCTTCAGTATCCATTCAACCTAATTATTTGTGTTAAAGTCGAGAGTAATTCCCGTCACAGCGCTGCCCGTGTTCCACTCTTAGACACGGGTCTAATCAGCAGGAAGTGGAAACACCTGTGCCGCCGTTAATGAGCCAGACTCGTATCTAAAAGCGCGCACCCGTGCCGCTGTTGTTTACCTTTCAGAGAAGAGCGCCGTGCTTCACGCTAATTACAAAGTGATGAGCTGAAAATGTGACAAATTAATGTGAAATTCTCGGCTGTCACCTTACGGTCATTTAAAATAGTGAAGCACGTTTAAAGGTGGCACAAAAATGCTTTAATATTGTTATTTATCACAAACCAAAGAGGCTGGTGCTCCGATAAACTGACTCACCTCAGGAAGTGAACAAGCCCTGATTACTCTTCCCTTAATCATAAACTCAGTACCACCCTGGGTGGACGAGAAACAGCCTGAATTAGCAAACTGTCTGCTGCACAGTCCCGTCACTTACTGTATTTTCCACTGTGTGGAGCACATTTGCATCAGGAGCATGGTTCTTGGTGGTGAGCACAAACAAACTGTTGGTGTTCGGTTGTTTGTTTAGTCACGAACATGAGATAAAGGGAAAATTAAACGTCTCCTTATGTAACAGAGGGGGGCTAATGAGCTCCTTTCTCCATTCCTCCCAGAAAGCATTAGCTTCAGGATTCGTAGAAGTGTGTCAGAATCACCCAACTCTGCTCAGCCATTAACGACACAAAACCCCAAACACAGTGAGTTTGTCTTCAACGTTGTCCCTGGAAGTGCATGCTTATTAATGCAGGAACGTCATCTTTAAGCTAAAGCCAATAAATGCAGGTATCTCTGAGGTCATGTGACCTTTGTGCCAACAAAACGAGCTTCTAACGTGCTCCAGTCATGTGAGTTTGGCCTGCAGTGTATATACGCCTCCTCGTTAACAGGTGGGCCGATCTGAGCAGTTATTAACATATGTGTGTTTTTAAGAAACATTCAGTATGAATTTGGATTTTTAACCATGTTTATTGCAAATGTGATGTTACGTTATCTGCTGGAATTAAAGCTACTAGAGCTCACTGCAAGGCAACTAGACAACTAGAACTAATTAAACTTGTTAGTTTCATAGTCCCACCAGGTGAAGGTATCGATCCCGCTCTGTGGAGCTGCTGGTGTGGGTGGAGCTGCTCTCTGCATGAATATATGGATCTACTTGCACATCTATAAAACTGGATGAGAAGGAGAAAGTTCCCCTAACCTGACTCATGGGGTCTGCTCCTGTCTCTGTGTACATGTTCTGTTAATTCAAGCTTCTGAGTCATGGATCTTTTAGCATACTGACTGGAAATGTACCTGCCAAATACAGGAGCAGGTAATAGTGAAGCCTTTATAACTGAGCGGTATTTGGTGGTAGACTGAAAATAGCATTTTGTTTTCATTAAAGGTATTGCTGTAATCGCAGAAATATAATATTTAGAATATGTGTTAACAGATGACTCAGTGTTTGCCACTCTGACCTTCAAATGCCACGACATTTCCTTGTTTTTCCTTGTGGCATCTATGACTGACTGTTACGCTGAGACAGGAATGGTAAAGAGCCAGTTTGACTGGATCTGTGGGCTACTGGCATGTGTCCATCTGGTAACATAACAGGCTCCGTCATTAGGAAGTTTGATTTTTATGAAAAATTGCTTCTTTCCTTTAAGGGAATGACCCCAGAGCCCAGCAGTACTACTATAATACTATAAGACTACTAGTAGAAACTGCTGTTTGCTTCACCTTCCAGCAGTTAATAAAAATGTATTTTTACCACACTGAAGTTTTATTTAACAAGTACAAATTTAACCCTGATGCAGAAAATAATTTTTCACAGGCTCAACACCTCTTAGTGACTATTTGTATTTGCAGGTTTTCAGTGCAGCCTCGTATAAGCTCTTTGTGACCAGTTTAACCTGTCGACTGTTCAGCTCATTTCAATGTTATTTATACAGCACCAAATCACAATCACACAACAACAGTCGCCTCAAGGTGCTTTATATTGTACAGTAGATCCTAGAATATTACACACAGAGAAAAACCCAACAATCATATGACCCCCTATGAGCAGCACTTTGGCGACAGTGGGAAGGAAAAACTCCCTTTTAACAGGAAGAAACCTCCAGCAGAACCAGGCTCAGGGAGGGGCGGGGCCATCTGCTGTGATTGGTTGGGGAGAGAGAAGGCAGGATAAAGACATGCTGTGGAAGAGAGACAGAGATTAATAACAGGTATGATGCAGTGCAGAGAGGTCTGTTAACACATAGTGAGTGAAGAAGAAACACCCAGTGCATCATGGGAATCCCCCAGCAGCCTACAACTAAGGGAGGATTCAGGGTCACCTGATCCAGCCCTAACTATACGCTTTAGCATAAAGGAAAGTTTGGAGCTGTTTTAAACTGAAGGTTCTTCCTCATATTCTTCTTTTCAGGAACAACAAGTCTATAGCAGCTGTTTGTTTTTGTGGCTCTCCAAATCGAGCGATTTAGCCCCTCCCTTACTAAAATCTTAACAACCTCCCACTCCTCCACAATACAGGGAAAAGGTTATGAGCGAAAGAACGATATTGTAGTAAGAGCTTCATTATAACACAACCACACAAGCAATTAAATCCATTCTGTTTATCAATTAGACCCAAACCAGGCGGAGGTGCCAGACACGTCCTGGATTAATTACCGACTGCAATTAATTTTTTGGAGAGAGCGAACTTGGACAAGCGAACGGCAGATTGAGTCAGTGTTGCTGAACTCGCTCAGGCTCTCCTCCCCAGAGACACAACAGATAGCAGCAGAAAGACTCATTTGAATGTTTCCAGGATGCCAAGATATTAATTGGAAGTCAGCAGTGCGGATGTTTGGGTGAGATTGTCAGAGCTGTTATTCCTACGTGTCACAATTTGAAGGGGAGACTGCGTCACTCTTATTTATATATATTTTCAAAAACAATTCCCCTCTCGCCCCTGTGGGTGGTCCATCCTTCAAACTCGGGTCCTCTACCAGAGGCCTGGGAGCTTGACGGTCCTGCTCAGTATCCTAGCTGTTCCTGGGACTCTTCTGGACAAAGATCTCCGATGTTGTTCTTTCTCTCTCTCGATCGATCGATCGATCGATAGATAGATAGATATCTGGTAATGGGGTAATTTACGTTCCATAGAAAAACATTGTGTGTGTGTTCAGTTCCTGTGACAGTAGCTTTTATGTAAAACCGATGCAGATTAGCTTGACTGTGAGACTGGATGCAGCTACCATCTCTAAGGTTAAGGTTAAAGACAATGACTCTTAGCACAGAGTCACTCCGGCTCTTCTGTGTGCAGGTGAAGCAGATTATGGAGGAAGCAGTGACTAAGAAGTTTGTCCACGAAGACAGCAGCCACATCATCGCTCTCTGCAGTGAGTACTCTTCCTTTTCTCTCGTTTTCCACCACATGTACAGTTGTGTGTCTTCACAGGATGTTGCATCGACTTATAGTGATTGTCTGGATTTGATCAAAACTGTAATTGCTGCGGTGATGACACATTTTCACGTCAATATAATTTTCATTCCCTCCTGTAAAATGTTCTCACTAAACATAATTTAGCATCACCCTTCCCATCAGTGCCTCTCTCTCTCTCACACACACACACACACACACACACACACACACACACACACACACACACACACTCAAACTTGTTGAACTCCTTACCAGGTGACTTAATGCTGCTTCTCCATCAAGGACTTCCTTTGACGTCACTGTGACTGTGCTGCTGTCTCAGTGGAACGTTAGTAATCACAATGGAGATAATGGAAACCTAATTTCATAGAGAGGCTGTACAAAACCCAAGCTTTCTAAGCCTGTCTGTGTGCAAGTGTGTGTGTGGCCGGACACAGGGGGGTTGCCCCTCCTGACCGGCTTGTTGAGCTTGCAGTACTGTATGAGTCACAGCTTCCATGCTGGTTACAAAGCTGCCTCCGCCTATAGCTGCAGATCAGCCAAGTCACCGATCTCACAGCCAAAGCTTCTCTTTCTTGGGATAAAGATATATAACTGCACCATAACTCGAATAAAATACATGCGTTTTAAAATTTTATCTGAATATGACAAATGCTGCCAAAGAGGTTTTGGCCTCTGACTATTTAATTAAATGTCCAAATATAACAGAAAACGTAGAGACTTCTGATAAGTCTGGGTCGTTGCTTTATTCTCTGACCCAAAACATCCGTCACTCCTGATGAAGAACTACCTCCAGAAGACCAAAGTGAGTCTTACTGACTGGCCTGCACAAAACCCCGACCTGTGAACTGAAGACCAAGGTCTGTGCCAGAAGAGCAGCTTGTGAGACAAGGATCAGAAATCATTTGCAGTGGTTCAGAGCATTTGTGAAATATGTATTTAAAAAAATACATGTTCATAGTGGGACTAATAATTCTGCAGATACAAGCAGTGGAAATGAGATTCATCTCAAGGGTAGGTGGGGTATTTTAGGGGGGTGGGGGTCACGGTGCTACTCCTTCACATCAGGAGAGTCATTTAGGATGTTCAGGCGAGGTGTTTCTGGTCTGTCCTATCGGAAATCCTTGTTTCCACGGTTCTCTGTCTTCCTGAATATGAACAGCAGATAAAATCTAAACCCAAGAGCAGGAGTCGGTATATGGACGTCACTCTTTCTTTTAAACATATCAGAAATCGTGTGTCCACTGGGTGTTACCTGGTGGCTTGCTGGCTGCCATTCATTCATCCAGTTATTCCTCATCTGGCAGAGCTTTTCCCCCTAAACGGATGCTCCCTGAGCGTATTTCCATCTCTTCATGTCTTCTCAGCCTCAGTAACTGTAACCTGCACGCTGTCTCATCTCCTGTCACATTTCTCTCCCCCTCTGCTCTCCTGTCCATTTGTCCTGTCCCCCTCCTCACGCATCTATATGTGTAAGAAAAATGATATTTCATATATATGCTACTTTAACCTTTATTATTATAAATGCTTTACAGAGACTGAAATGAAAAGAAAAGGCTTTTTTTTAATTAAAAGTTGAATTTTCTCAAATGAAACTAAGTAGTCGGCGTCTCGATGGATGGCCACGGTTCAGCCTGGCAGGACCTTAGATGATGCCTGAGGACTGACAGCTGCCTGCTGGTAAAATTCCCCAGGTGTCTGGATCGCACGTCAGCTGCTTGTCCGCTTTGTTGACCGAACCAAAGAACCACCTCTTTGACTTAAGATGTAGTAATAAGATCATCCTTTCCACACCCACACAAGCAGCGACACCAGTGATAACACGAGTGGCACTGCTGTCAGGTGCACAGTGGGGGAACGCCGTAGTATAAGAGAAGTGACTCAGACTGCACATGCTGGTTGTTCAGCCTTAAGTAACCTTGGCACTATCGATTTCTTCTCCTTTATTCTTATTAGTTTGCATTAAGCCCCACGTCCACAGGATTATCACTGACTGACGAGGACCAGAAGTCTTCATGATAAAACTGTGAATCCGTCCTTTTGGATTCATAGGAGGATTGTTCAATCCAGTTAATCCAGTCTGGTTATTCTGTAGAGTCTCAGTTAGAATTCCTCAGTATTATGGATGATGCAGTGTTGTTCCTCCTCAGCCACAGGCAGCTGATTTTCAGGAGATCATCCCTGACTCCTTTAGCCCACATGTTAAAGTGTAAAGTCTTCTCATGTATCAGAACTGATTCAACCTTTAGTGCGACAATAAAGTCGTTTTTGACATTGAGACAGTTTTCAGTCACGTGCGGGGAAAGCTTTAAAGTAGAGAGTGTGGCTGTGTTAAAGAAGGGAAGCAGCCTGAAGTATGAGAATGCGTCATTAAAATGTTCTGTTTACAACCTGCGATCAGAGTTTTGCAGCCCACACTTTAAAAATGCTGCACTCTTCAGTGCTCCATGAAACCTGCTCTAATCACTTGTCATTTGAAAATTTCCAATGTCCTTTCATACGTCAGCGACACATCCACCTTACTTTCATGTTGGCAAAGAGAAGGAAGAACGGCTGCTGAGTGAAACACTGCCATTGCAGCGTTCTCAATAATCCTTGACATGAACGCCGAGTCTGGCCGAGTGCTCAGATTTGCACGTCCAGAGGTGCGAAAGGACCCGACCTTAAAGGCCAGGGAGGAATTACAGCTATTGTCATGTTTAAAATGAAGGAAGGTCAATTTTTGAAACGTTGTGTTGATAGATTTTTAAACTTTCTAGTTTTTTCCAGCCACTAAATGATCCTCATTTCCTGTGCCAAAGTAAACCAGGCAGTAACTACATGATGTTGCTGCACATGTACGTGCTTCTTCCTTTTCGAGGTCGAGCTGCTTCAGCACAGAGCGTACTGCTGGGAAGGACGAACTGCTGAAACCAGATCATTTCTCTGAGATGTGCTGACATTTAAAGATAATAGCAGCCTGTTCTCTAATGTTGGTGCACACACACTGGATCATGCAAATTTCTCATCCACCGTCTTCACTTGATCCAACATTTGTCTTCAGAACAGCCAGAACCATGTTTGACCTCATCCAAGCTGTGGGAGTGCATGTCCTTCTAACTGCTGATGTGAGAAGAGGGCGCTGTGGAAATTAAACTGTCAGCCTTAGTTTTAATCATAACTCTTCAAGACAGCACCCAGAGGCGAGGTCTCTCACCTGTCACTGCTGGGCTGGAATGACGTTGTTGAAACAGGCGCTAAAGTCTCGGCAGCGCTGCGCTGCTAACTCAACAAAGCTAAGTGAACTCGACTAATCGAGCAGATGAGATTAAAAGTAAAGGAACTTTTACACAGTAACATAGATGGTTTTATTTAAAACATTGTGGCCTGTTACATAATAACTGGTATGTAGTTTTAGAAAAATAAGTGAATCGATAGATCTGAAGTAGGAGAGTAGGAAAAAACGTTTCTTAGCTTCCTTTTTAAAAACCTTACCCGTATTCTGAGCTGCATTTCTCAATGACTGGTATATTTGGGATTTTGACATCCCATCAGTAACAATTTATATCAAGCTGTTATTCTTTAAAAGCCTGTTTTATGCTAACTGCACTGCAGTGGTTTCTATGAATGTAGCGGAAAGTTTTACTTTTGTTCGAGTCTATTTTTCCCGTTTATTCCCGTCACCGTAAATGAATGGTGGCAATAAAAGGGAAGCACAGCAGTAACTATGCTACTCTAATTAATTTCTTAGAGCCAAATGCATGATGTGATCAGTCAGTGTCTCTAAAATCTGCTCAAGTGATTTTAGACAGAGCCTGAAGCATCTCATAACGTTATCTGGAGCTGCTGATGGTTGAAACGGTTGCTTATTAGATATATGGGCTTGGACAGTGCAAGTGTGTGGTTTCTCTTTTATTTAATAAAGCAGATCTTTAAGGAAGAGTAATTATTTTTGTTAGACCTTAGCAGCGGCACACAGCAGTCCGGATTGTTTTCAAGCCAGCCTTGGAAGAGACAGGACAGTGGTGGAAATGTGATGTAATCATATTTACATATTTGGGGGTTTAGCACTCATTAAAATAAATGGAACTGGCTTTAATTTGACACCAGTGGCCACATAGTTAGTTAGAGCTCAAAAACTGATTCTAAGCGATATCTTTAGGCTCTTTGTTAGTGTCAGGCTGTTTCTTTAGTTGAATCTACCAATAAAAACCAAAGATGTTTCAGGCCTAAACAAAAACAAACTCTCTGCAGCAGATGAACAGTATGTGAAAGTGATATCCTTCAAAAATAGGACCTGACACAGTTGGTCTCATAGGAAGGGTGTCCATCAGCAAGTCATTCTAAAGGATGAGAAACAGGGAAAAGGCTGAGGTATTCCAAATTATATAAGAACTGAAATTCAGTGGGTTTGTTCTTCATCCTGTCTTCCTTCTCTCACAGCAGATGGCCCCGCCCCTCCCTGAGCCTGGTTCTGCCGGAGGTTTCTTCCTGTTAAAAGGGAGTTTTTCCTTCCCACTGTCACCAAAGTGCTGCTCATAGGGGGTCATATGATTGTTGGGTTTTTCTCTGTATGTATTGTTGTAGGGTCTACCTCACAATATAAAGCACCTTGAGGTGACTGACAGAACTCTTCCTGAAGATTTTTGAAAGAAATTGCAAGAAAGCTCAGCTAGGCCGTTCAGATCATGTTGAAGAATAAAGGTGGTCTTACCAAATATTAATGTCCAATCTTGTTGGGATCGTGCAAACTCTGCTTTTGCTTTTACATCTGGACATGTTTCAATAAATTAATGATTAAATTAATGAAAAACTAAAGAAATGAGAGCTGGCTAAAGATTTTCACAGTAGTGTCCTCACGATTTTGCTGCTTATATCTCACACAAAAATGATTTGAAAATTGTCTTCGACCCACACACTGCACTGAAACCTGTTTTCTATGCGCCGCTACTGTAGTGTACGCGTCAGCTTCCTCTCTGATGTTTGCATGAAGTTTTGTGACACAAGTGGCTGTTACTGACTGTACAAATCTGCTGTGTGCCCACACGACCCCATCAAGGAAATTACTATTTGACCCTGTTGCACCTTTAATGTGCGCTCGGCCCACAGATGCGCAAATGTGTTAATGTGTGTATGTGAGCGAGAGGCAGAGAGAGAGCGTGCTTATAATATGCCAGCTCATGGAGTGTGTCGTGAGATGCACATGCACACCTATGCCTTACTGTTACAGAGACTGAGGACATTTCACTTTCTTCATGCAGCTAAAATATTCCAGTGTATAAGCAGTTGGTAATATAATCCGGTGCAGATGCTCCCTCTTCACTGTAATGTCCTAAACTGCTGCAAATGTTACATAGAGTCTGTAGAGTCGAGCGGCCTGGTCAGACCCTGTCATGTTCATCTCATCACTCCTGGGCTGAAAGCCCACAGGCTAAATAAGTGATGTCAGCGTAATGCAGGCTGATTATCAACCTCTACAGCTCAGGGGTTCTCAGGAAAGGTGAAAGGTAAAAGGTCAGGTGGTAATGATAAGTAATGATCTCTGCAAATGAATGAGTCACGAGGCTCTGTTAACATCTACTGATGAAGGCCACTGTTTTTATTATTAAAAGCCAACAGGAAGCACTTTGTTATTTTGGTGGAGAGGGACTATTAACCAAACAAAGAATACGTATTTCATAATTATTTAATTTTTATGGAAACTGCCAAGAAGGTGTTTGATGTATCCTTTGGACAGAGAAGAGAAGACAAGCAGACTCGGTGGTGGAATGAAGTACAGCAAAGAGAGAGGTGGCAAAGACGAATGGTGAACTGAATATGAGGCAGAAGAAAGGAGACGTTCATCAACAAGGCTGATGTGAAGAGTTGTAGTAACTCCAGAGGGATAAAGATGATGTGCCATGAAGATATGGGAAAGAGTAGTTCAAGCGAGGTTAAGAGGAAAGGTGACGAACAGCAAGCAGCACCATGGTGTCGTTCTGAGAAGAAGCACTACAGATGTGATGTTTACTGTGAGAGTGTTGATGGAGAAGTATAGAGAAGGTCGGACACAGCAAGACGATGCTGAGGGAAGATACAGGGGTGGGGGTGAAAGTACATCGGGCATCTGTTCTGGTTGAGTTATGCACCAGATAAAAGAGAAATGAAAGTAGACGCGAGACAGAATGCATGCAATTGAACGAGAGGGGGGGCAGATGAGCCGGTGAAGATGCAAATAGGTGAGGCAGTGAAGGTGGACGAGTTTAAAAACCTGGGGTCAGCCGCTAAAGGCAGAGGACGGTGCACGAGAGAGGTGACCAGTATAGGCAGGATGATTGTGGGACCTGCTCTGATGTATGGAGTCGGTGGCAATGACAAAAAGACAGGAAGACCAGGATGGACAAGAGTGGAAATGAGTGCATCAAAGGGGTTTGGAGATAATGTTAGACTGAGGAGGGATATCGAGTATGAAGCTGTCACGCCGGAGAAAAAGAGAAAGACCATAGAGAAGATTCATAGATGATACCATCCCTAAAGCAGCAGCTGACATCTTGTGTGACTGACCTTTCTGATACAAATGAAAACAGAAATACTTGAAGAGTTGATGCACAAAGTACCCATTGTGTTTAAGTGGCCTGTCGGGACTCTTGTTGGGTCCTCCTCCATCCCCTCCACAAGACCCAGAGCTCATTAGAGAGAAGGAAACTTGATGCAAAGACATTTCTTTAGTGCACTTCCTCTTCCTTTCCTTGCATTGATATTAATGAGCCATTCAGCTTGGCTGACCAAAGAATTTCAGTGGGAGCTGGTGTCAGCCCTGGTATCTACTGCAGTTATACATAGACATAGTTATACAACAGTCAACTCCAACCACACAGTGAGACTAGCCAACAAACATCCTGTGCGTTTCTATGTGTAGGAGTCCAGAACGTCTCCACAACCTTCAGACCGATAATATAACTCTCCCTCATTAGCCTCCTGGATGGGGGAGTCGAGTTGTGCAAAGTGTGATTTCTGTTTTGTGAAAAGCATTACTTGTTATGGTGTCATACGTATTAGCCGTGTGTGTGTGTGTGTGTGTGTGTGTGTGTGTGTGTGTGTGTGTGTGTGTGTGTGTGTGTGTGTGTGTGTGTGTGTGTGTGTGTGTGTGTGTGTGTGTGTGCACTGCGCATGTGTTTATAAAAAGAGATGCTAAGAAATTGTCTTGACATTAAACCAGAACATTTTGTTTTTAATATTAAAATGTAACTGCTTTCACACTGTCTTTAAAATATAAATACACATGCTAATAAATCAAACCTTCTCGTAACCTCTGTGTACACATACTGAATTTGGCTGTGGGGGGGGGGACAACACTTGACGGATTATTGAAAGCAGCTGCACTGGACCTTAAAACACTGGCAACCTATTGCCTCAATTTTGCCAGTTGATGAACTGAAAAGTAAAACATTTTCAAATATTTGATATTTTGGTTTAGGTTTTATATTTTCTTATTTATGTTTCCAATTCAGTTTTATTTATATGTCGCCAAATCATAACAACTTAAAAGCAAGGTAAAGACCCCACAATGTAATAGTTATGGCTGTAATTCCAGTATATACTACATCTTCCATAATTAAATATTGGTGTGATAGTTTCATCTTTCTCACACACTGAGACCTTTTTATAGGGCGGCTCGATTATGGCAAAAATGATAATCACGATTATTTTCACTGACATTGAGATCTCGATTATTTGACGATGTTTAACAATAACAGTGTAGTGAATAATGACTTTAAAAAATAATATAAAATAGTGTGTAAATACTGATAACAGTGCAAATGTTTGCAATATAAGAAATAAATGAAAAATGTGAACATCTATGTTTAGTGAACTTTGCAGTGTTGCTCTGTGGTGCAGCTACACCGTAGCAAAGTTTACACACTGTGTCTACTTGATCCACGTCTGACTGCCAACCCATTTGCCACACGGAGCAGCGCGAGAGTAAACCACGAGGGAGGGGCTAATAATCGGCTCGGTCATTTTTAATGATTGTCGAAAGCCCAGATCGTAATCGAGATTAAAATTCGATTAATTGAGCAGCCCTACCTTTTTGTGTTTGCTGATATTTATTGAGCTGTTTGAAACGTATTCTAATTATCTGCCACTTAAAACACGTTACTCCTCTTCTGTTCACTCAGCAGTAGCTGTCAGTCTTTAGTGCTAGATATGAGTGCTGGGACTGGATTTATTTACGTATGCACTATGACTGCCCTGCAAGGATCCAGTATCTCACTGCTCTCACTGGGATACCATCTGGATGCAGCACATGACAGACTGACTCTTTCGCTACTGTTTTGCATTAGAACCTGTCTGTCAGATTTAAGGTGCTAGAACACCATTCAGGATTGCACCGTTCCACTAATCCACTGATTAAAACCAAAGAGCAACAGAAGATTACATAACTGAAATCAGCAGTGGGAATAGAGACTCGTCATACGAGATTATTTGGGGCCTACAGAGCAAAGCATGTACCTTTGTTACAGAGCAGTTATCACCAGAGAAAAGTCATGTACGACTCGGTACTGAGAGACTTCTAATGCTGAGGTCTGAGTGCTATCTCCCCCTTACCCTAACCAGTGCCATGTTTTTGGGAAAAAAAAAATCCTGTCCACACATGCATGAAAAAATATCTTTGTTCACATGTAAATGCAAAAAACTAAGTCAAACGCTGTCAACATGCTAAAGCAACAGGTGGCGATGTAATCCTAACCATGTAGAAATGTTGGCCAATCAGAACTGTGGAAGCCTGAGAGGGAAAGAGTAAAGAAAGACCACCGACCTGATCTCGTCCAAAACCAATGTTGGCGTCAGGATTTGTGTTGTGAGAGTGTCTGTGCTGAAGCCACGTCTGAAGTTCACTCTCTCTGTCTTTCTAAATGGAGGGACAGTAACTGTGTGTAAAAACTGCAGATGGTCAGATTGACAGCAACAGTATTTTGTCCACCATTGGAGAAATTCATTAGCAATAACGTGGTGCACAGCGTGACGTCAAGACAGGCGCACACCTTTGACGTCGCATGACTAAATCTCTGTTTTCTGTACACACGTAAACACAAAGACGGAGTTTTCGAAAATCTGCACCCTGGCAGGAGTTTTTAAAAATCTCTTCTTTCAGTGATTCGAAACGCCGTTTACGTGTGGACAAAAGGCCCAAACGCATAGAAAAAAATGCCCGTGTACGTGTGGACGCAGCCGTAAACTGTTTTTTTTCTTGATTGCAAAGACTTGAGAAAAACAATTGTCCAAATCCAAAAAGAACATAGTCTGATAACCTGGGTTTATGGTTATTACGGATGATGCCTCAGGCCTGACAGGGTTAATGATGGAGATGATGTTTCCCAGTTATTACAGTTGTCTTTATTTGCCATAATCCTCATAGATGATGTTATCTTCCATTAAAAGCTGACCTCTACAGATTGTCAGTGGGTCTGTGTTGAGCACAGTTGCAGGCCTGTTTTGAATATCAGTCTTTCATCGTATAGACCTGATTCTGACCGCCTTACAGACAGGTCTTTGTTCTGGCCTCTCAGATTTTATGACTTTTTCAATGCTGCTTTGAATGGCCTTAAAATGTGTACAGATGTGCTTCTACATGTATCCTCTGCACCAATTAAATAACCAACGTTTAACATATGTGCAAAAACCTGACAAAACTTCACAAACTTATGATGATAAAGACATGTCAAGAAATGTCCCATGTTGTTTTTTACCAGCATTGAAAGTCTAAGAACAGCTTGGTAGTCTGACCGACTACAGTCAAAACTGAAGACCAGTTCAGCCTGTTCAGCTATACTCATGACCAGGTAGCTGAATTGTTTGCCAATTTGTACTAATTTTTTACATTTGTTTGGTTTTAATGGAGAGCAACAGAATGAAAATCCATAAAAACCAAATAACTCGATGTGTATGTCATTGAGGAAATAAGTATTTGATTCCAAAGCAAAGCCTGACCTAGTATTGGGTGGAGAAACCCTTGTTGGCAAGCACAGTGGTAAGGTGTTTCTTGTAGTTGGTCACCAGGAGGGATTTTGGCCCATTGCTCTTTGCAGAAACTCTAAAGTCTTTAGGTTGCTGCTTCATTGGCAAACGTAAGACAAGTCTGCACATCTGTGTTGATCTTGCAGACACTGTATTTCTATTACAGCGCAGTGTTACTAATGGCATTTTTGGTGACTGTGCTCACAGCTGACAGATCAGTAACAAGCTCCTCCTTCCGTTCATTTTGGGATGATCCAGCACCTTTCTCGTGAACATCCTCACGTCGTGAGGCGAGATATTAAGCTCCAGACGAAGGGCAACTGATGGTCGTTTTATATTTCTTCCATTTCTAAATAATCACACCAACGGTTATCACCCTTTCACCAAGCTTCTTGCTGCCCATTTCACTTTTGTGCAGATCTACAATCTTGTCCCCGATGTCCTCTGACAGCCCTTTGATTTTGCAGTGGTGGAGTCACTGAGGCTGAGGACCCATGTGCTTTATGCACTGAGATCAGGAGTATTTGTGACTGATTAACTGATTATAATCACCAATCTGTGGGAACCTGAATCCTGGCTATGTTATAGGGGGATCAAGTACTTATTAGATAATATTAGAAATCAATGATTACTTTTAAACAAACTATTTTTTCTGTAAATGTGGATAAAGTTATCCGCATTAGTTAAAGTACGTAACTACAAACTACAGCAGCCATCATGGCCTTTGGGTGGAGCTGTGCACTTTGTTATGGCTGAAGTACAGGGAGGTGAGAAACGAGGGGGTGACGGGGGTGTTAGAAAGAGTACACGATTTGATGAACTGGAAATGTTTCAACGAGTGGTGCAAAAGAACTGGGGGATGTTGAGGAAGAGGGCAGAAACGACTAATGGGCTCATTAGGAAAGTCGCGGTCATGTAATGACCTGTCACCCAGTGGACATCTGGGGTTCCACGCACTGTAGAGGGATGAACAGACAGAAATAGAAAGAGCAATTAGGAAAGAGACAGTTGAAGCATTAGGAAAGAAGAAAGAGGAGGGAGACACATTTAACCAGTTTTCAGATGGATTTTAATTGGACATGGACTGTGATCAAAATCTCTCTCTGCGTGACATCTCGCCAGTCCTCCAGTTTCCCCCACAGTCCAAGGACGTGTTTTAAAGAATGTTTTTGCATATTCGCGGTGAGAATTGGAGAATTGTGGACTTGCATGTCTGACACTTATTGGAAAGTAGATACTTCTGTTTCAGAAAATGTGCTTGCATAAAATGTTCTTTTTAACATCAAATAAAATTATTTTAAAAAACTACCAAACACTTGATCTAAGCAGATTCTTGGGTGGATTACTTAATAGGTCTTGATGCACGCTCAATCATCCAGGTAAGTAAATCCCAAAAGGTTGATTCTCTTCATCTGGACGTTTTCAGTGCCCATTGTTCGTTCGGTGTGTTTCACTCACTGTGGAAATGTCTTGTTTATAAGGTCGGAAACCTGCAGTCAGCTGAGACTGAAGGAGTCATCTGGATGAGTGACGAAACGTTTCTCCCACTGAAAACGTCCAGATGAACCGAATCAACCTTTTGGGAAAATGGCCATGACTGTACATGTGAGAGTCTACAGTTATGGCCATGACTAAGTCCTGGACCTCTAAGGTCCTGGTGGTTAATCTGCTTTAAGTCGAGCCTTTGCTGGACAGGTGTTTAAGAGAATGGATGGAGGGCTGGAATAAAAACAGAGCTTAGCTGGTGATTTGAACACTTTTCCTGTCCACAACAATTATGGGCCGCTACGCCGACTTATACTGTTTCCCTCATATTTTATAGACAAGGCAATTAATCAGTTTATAATCACAATACCTGATATTAATTGAAAATAACTGTTGGCTATTTTCACTCTGTTCCACCACAGATGCCTCTCTAATTGACTTAATTGACTGTATTGCTGGTGACTTCATTACTCCACTCCATCTTCCAGGAATCTTAATTTGCTATAACCCAATGTTGCTTTCCACGATCAGTTTGTGGAAGAGGGGATGAAAGATCACGATCCTAATGCAGATCGTGACCGAGAGTGTAACGACACAGCAGCCGACACGCGTCCAAAGAGAGCAACATCATACGTATACGAGGACCGTAAGTGGTGACCGATGAAAAAGCAGAGGGCCAAAAGGCAATAAGGGCTTTGAAGACTGCACATCAGAGTCAGAGCAGAGTCGTGACTGGAGACGCACCACTCTGTGTAATCCTTCTGGCTTCACTCACATCACAGTGTGCAGGCTGCAGCTGCAACATGAAAGCGTATGTGTGTACATGCACAAACTGCCAGGGCCGGGCTGATTAACCGGTCTCAGCACCGTTGTTCAGACAGCCCAGGATTTTTTCATTGTAAATGTGATCATCTATATTAACTGACCATAAATAGTCAATCACGATCTGATGGGCTGATGCAGGAAAACACCTCTGTAAGGAGATAAATGCCATTATTAGCACATGTAGGAAGGCAAGCAATCTAAATGGGTATTATACATAACACTGGCTTGCCTGTGATTGCGCTTGTATGACAATAAAATATAAATGGGTAAGTATATACGAGTAAAAATGTGAAGAGAAATACTGAAGCCAGTGCCAGAGAAGAGAAAACAGCCAACATTAGTCTCACAGTGTTACTTCACTCAGTATCTCTCACCCACCGCCCGCTGACCTGAAAGGAAGCTGTAAAACTTTATTTTTTTAACTTCTCTCCTTCCCACAAAGCCCACAGAGAACAGAGCCGGGTTTGGAACAAGTGCATCCAAACCTTCACGGAGACTTGTCAAAGTGTAAATGTTGCTGTTCTCTCTCTTTACAGCCTGTTGCTTCTATTTTTTCTTCTATAAACGTGCCAGTGCTAACCAGCTGGCTAATTATTAATGCAGGCTAAATGTTTTGAAAACCATTAAAATGATAAAATATTATCATTTTATCATTTTAAAATATTATATTTGGTTTTACAAGCAATCTCCTGGGCAGAAAAATGAGGTTCAACCAAATCACAACAGCAGTCTGTGTAAGACAACGACCCCCCCCCCCCCCACACACACACACACCACCACCACCACCACCACCACCACCACCACCACCACCACCCTTTAAGCAAGCATTTGAAACCAAGCGAATGCATAAAAAAGCTGCATTTCCTATACTGTGCCCTTGAGACTGGCTCCAAAGTGAGTCAGTCCCATAAATTCTCCTGTTAAAATATCCGACTTCACAGCATTTGCAATCATGTTTACAGCCTCTGTAAGTGCAGTGTCCTCTGAGGTTTTCCCCTCATCCATCTGGATACGGATGAGACTTAAATTTAGGGAACGGTTGCTATGTTTAAAGACCTGTTGGCACTGGCAGCTGTTGCTGGTCAGCGTCTGCTATGTCTCACTAGTTTGAGTCACTCAGCTGAAGCTCTGCTGTTTGCACTGTTGGTGCATTTTGGAGCACTTTAAAAGAGGGTTTTAATCTGGTAGGTAAGCCTATGCCAAATCATATATCATATATCATGCTGCCCACTGTAATATTGATATAAATTTTCCTGTGAAAAAAATGTCCCCTTGCAGGTTTAATAATATAGTGAAGCTCCATAGCACACGCACAACAACGAGACAAGCTGAGGCATGTCTGAGAGCAAGAGCAGCAGTTATCCTCCAATGACAGTTTAGAGCCTGAGAGGGGAGCTAAAGTCTGCAAAACTGTTACAACTGAAGGTGGAAACGACAAACATGTTTCAGTCCTAATGACCGGAGAGCAAACAGTGGATAGAAATTTACTGATGCTGTTACAGGCAAATGATGGCTTCAAGCACCTGGTTAGAAAGCTCGATGCAAGGTCCAACATCTGTTAGGTTTAATTTTATTATGTAACAATACTGTGCACATAAACATCATCATGACCCACCCCGACTGTTAGTGTTAATTCACAGTGTTAGTTTGCGTTGCTACCATATATAACTGCTAACCAAGCTGTTAACTTAGTTTTCCACCGTCTTGGCAGAGATATCTGTATATATATATTAGGGGTGCAACGATACTCGTATCGATATTGAACCGTTCGATACAGTGCTTTCGGTTCGGTACGCATGTGTATCGAACAATACAAAATTTTTGATTTATTTTATCAACTTTCCTTCTGACGATGCTGTCTGTGTTGAGCGCTCAGTGGATCTGCGTTCGACTACTCTGCCTAGGCTGCACTGTCGAGCGCAGATCCAGTGAGCGCAGCGCAAGCTAGCAAGACAGAAACTAACGTGGCAAATTGAACCTCCCCCACCCTCATTCAGATCTGGCCTTTGGAACTATTTTGGTTTTCATGTGACGTATGACCCTGAAGGTAAGCGCGTCATGGACTAAAGTAAAGCAGTATGTTGGATGTGCCACGCAATGCTCAGTTCCATTGGTGGGAAATAGTGCGTTAGCGCAGCTACGGGGCGATCCGCGGTAGCTCATTAACGGAGATTTGCCGTGTTGTGGCGTTAACGTCATTTCAACGAGATTAACGCTGACAGCACTAGTGGGAACACAACGAATATGACTGCACATTTACGCCGACAGCATCCTAGTGCAAAGACAAGTGGAAGCAGACAAAAACAACAAGCATGCATGCTACAAACTTTAGCCGAGTCATTTAGACAGCCGTTAGCACAGGATTCTCCTTATGGGGACCTGATATGTTTAATATGCTGCTGAGAATATAGCCCAGAAGAAGCGTATAGTAGAGCTTTTATTTTGGAAAGAGACATTTCTCTGTAATAAACTCTCTTTTCCAAAGATGAGGGATTTCTCGATCAGATAGATTTTTTTTAAATTATTTTGTTGTTCAAAAACTGTACTTTTGAGTTAAAATATATATTTATAATTTTAATAAATGACAAATTAAAAAAGCATGAACATTTTTTTGTATCGAAAAAATATCGAACCGTGACACCAAAGAATCGAACCAAACCGTGAATTTTGTGTATCGTTGCACCCCTAGTATATGTATGTATGTATGTATGTATGTATATGTGTGTGTATGTATGTATATATATATATATATATATATATATATATATATATATATATATATATATATATATATATATATATATATATATATAATTTATTTTAGGGGTGCAACTGTATCTATCTATACCAGTGTCCTAAATAATTATGTTCGGGGGTGGACATGCTGATTGACGGGTGTTCAGGCAGCCGATCAGTGTTTATCCAAGTCATTAAGAACCAGGGTTGCTGCACCACATTATTCTGTTAGTGAGATCCTTTGTCTCCTCCCTTTGTATTCTTTCACAGTAAGTGGAGGACTAATAAGAGACACGATTCAGAAATATCAAAGTGACAACAGAGAGAAACAAACGTGTTTGCTGATGTATGCTGCTCTTTGTTCGATTGCAATTTGGAGCCCTTTAACACATCCCACTGCAGTGTCTAACCTCCCACTGCTCCACAGCTCACATTTACACATCACACATTTCTTAGAAAACAAGAAACTGATTTATTTTCAGTCAGCACCAATGCTAGCTATCACAATACATACAAAAGATAGCGTTCAGCCATTATGGAAAGGCTAAGAAGAGGCAGCTGGGTTTGGTGTGTTGCATTTTACATCCGTTACTCATCTTATTAGAGATTCCAGACAAAAATGTCCAAACTTCCTATAACAGTACCAGTGACTTGATTTTCCATCACAGTGAAACTTTACCTGTATTTTTCTTTCCCATGTCATAAATCAAAATGTGATTCTTATTTGACTGGAGAAAAATGTTTTTATTAGCTCTATTCTTATTCTGGCTTGTAAATGGTAAAAGGGATAGCTCAGTAGGTAGAGTGGTTGCCCCTTGATCAGAAGGTCGGGAGTTCAACTCCCCTGAACGGCTACCCTCCGGCACCCCTGAGCAAGGTACAACAACCACTACACACTGCTCCCCGGGCGCTGCGTTGGTGGCTGCCCACTGCTTCACTGGGTGAATTCTAACTACATTCAACGTGGGTTTACTATCTTGCCCAAGGATACTTGACATGCAGACTGCAGGAGCCAGGGATCGAACCACCAACCTTCCGACCAGTAGGTGACCTGAGCTACAGCCAGGAGGTAGCTTATCTTGTAAAAATAAGTGATATAGTGAAACATGTTGAACTAATCATGTAACTGTAGCATTTCCAAATGCTTTGTTTCTTATGGAATGCAGACTAAACACTGAAATGTCGTGCCAATGGTTCAAATTGTCAGACCCAATTAAAGGCTTTAAGATAACAGAGCACAGGACTGTTTCCCTTTCTCGCTCCCTGATGTTCAATTTATTTGGCTCCCTCAGAGGTAATGGAGAATCACAGGAATCGTAACTCACGAGAGACTGTAGTGAGGCGTCAGGTACACCGTTGATTAGGATGGGTGTCCATGGCAACCCTGCCCTCCCTAGATAACTGTTTGTAAAACAGCACCTTCAGAACTATGAGCAAATTTAGACTCATTCAGAGGGGCATCTGTGATGTCTGAGTCTCTGCTGGTGGGCTATTTGATGTTTATTCAAGGGGCCGTTGCACTTGCGAGCTGGCGGCTGGAGCTGTGATGTAACTGGCCCAGTACTGCAAAGCAGCAGCTATAGCTCGATCTGCATGGCTATAAGTTGATGCAATACACACTCGTAGGGAGAGAGAGAGAAAAACAGAGCAGAGGAAGAGGCTCAGGTTTGAGGTGAACCTCCCTTCATTCATGTGGTGATCTGTTTCTGGGTGTAACACTGCTGTCGGTGGCATTCATGCAGTCTGTCACAGAGGAGCTGTACTCATCAATGTCCATCTGTGTGTCATAGGTAGACTGAGAGGCATGAAGGCAGCCTGTCTGCTGTTTGCAATGGCTGCACGTAGTTTTATTGTAAGCTTAGCATTAGCATCTGTTGAAATGAATGCAGCTGATATTAGCTTAGCATATAAAAAGGTTTGCACTGAACCATGAGGAATTCCAGGTTAGCAGCGTGATGTCTCTCAGTGATAAAAGTTCATGCACCAAGCTGGGCTCACACAGCTCAGCCTCTCTGGTTGTAATGCCATCATTTGTGAGGAAAATGCTGGTTAAAAGCAGCTCATTCAGTTCTAACTGAGCTCATAGTACTCAACGTCTCGCCGTCTTTATTTAAGGTCTCAATGCTGCCTACAAGTACTTCTGCTCAGCTGGGTGGAGTGTGTAACCTCCAGTGTTTTGGAGAGCTCAGGCATGAGTCTCATAGTGGTGACAGCGCTGCTGGAGCAGAGTAATCTGATTTCTAAAAGATCCCTGTTGAGAGTATGTTTAAAATATGTGAAAGTGTTCTGTATGAAGAGACTAGCAAGTATCAAATACGTCTGCAGATTCTTGAAAGACACTGAATGTTGCACGCATGCTGTCGTCTTAGTCCTACAGAAAATCTTCAGTAGGGTCTGAATCATTTAGTTTATGTTGTTTTGTTTATTAGCGTTTTCCAAAGAAATCTTTTAAGCAGATATCTGAGTGAACATGAGATCCTGTGTGTCTCTGCATGGTATACAGAAACAAACAACCTTGGTAACTGTGGAAATGTTCAAATAGGGTGTGAGTGGGTGCACGGGTGAGTGTGTGCTGGGACAAATAGGCTGAATGTTCTGCACGTCATTCAAATCAAAGTTCTTTGTGTGCTGTCGATGTTGTTTTGTTTTTTTAATTTGCATTCTTTTTATTATTTATTTATTGTTCATATAAATATGAATACACTGCATATTAAAGGTCATCACACAGTCCCCATCAAAAGTTTAAGACCACTTGAAAAACAGCCAAAAATCCTATTTTGCACGATTGGATCTGAACAAGGTTCCAAGTAGAGCTTCAACATGCAACAAGAAGAAATGGGAGTGAGACGAAACATTTTTTTAAACATGCAAATGATTGATTAATTTGATTTCAATCAATCAATTCATTGCATTTATTGAAAACACCACTTAAACCGAAACAGGCTGTTTTACAGCTGATCAAAAGTTTAGGAGCACGTGCCTTTAAAAGGCCAAATCTGTGCACAAATGTTTATTCACTGTCATTTTCTGTCAGGCAGTCACACTGTCATGATGCTCTGATGGCGAAGGCAAAGAAAACTTGTCTTCTTGCTGCATGTTGAAGCTCTACTTATTAAGATCCAACAATGCAAAATGTGATTTCGGGCCATTTTGGTGGTCTTGAACTTTTGATCCAGACTGTATATGCCATTACATGCATATAATAGTCTAAAGGTTACTATTGTGGTCACTGCCTGTGCTTTTTCTTTTATTAAGAGCCGGAAGTGATTTCGACCAAAGAGCGGTTCGCTAGCTGAGGCTAACTCGCTTGTTTAGAAAGCTGCTGCTGTTTACTGTACGACACATATCTGCTGGTATGTAGCGGTCAGTGATGCAACCTTTTTCACTGAAAATGTAAAACTAATATTTTGGCTTTGGATACATTTGTATATGTGCTGCTGTCGGTCACTGACTGGTTGATGAAACAGCTCTGTGTTTCACTCTGTGGAAATGACTGGGAATTAATCGTTATATGGAAGATAATATCAGGCCCAGCTTAAACAATACATTCCACACTTTGTAAAGTTAAATATAACAAATAAATATGTCTAATAAATCTATTGAATTATAAAATAAAAATGTATGAAATTATACTATAATTAGTCAATCAGTTTTTAATTAGTGTCACTTCAGCACATGAAACACTACTCTGATTACTTTCCAGTAGTGCAGCGTCGCTGTGATATGCATCATCAGTGTAACAGTGGAGCAGACATCAGTTCAAATTCAGCTGTTAATGATGATTAGAGTCACTCAGTTACACCTCTGTAGCAGCTCAGCCATGTTCGCTCACAACAGAAAGGATTGCAGTGTCACGACGCTGCATCGCCACAACCAACCTTAGCGTTTCCCCACCAGCTCAATCTCACTTTAACCTCTGACTTTAGTCATTTACCTGTCAAGGTTTGGCAAAGTCAGCCATCTACCACGTAGGCAAACAGGGCCTACATGGTAGATGTTGTCATATGATCGAGCCAGTTCATTAGAATTAGAGTACAAGTTGATATAAAGCACAAATACACCCACAACAGATAAAAACATAAAAACAAATTCATATCTGTTTTAAATGTGGGATAACTTACAGAAAAAAGCTTTCTGCCTGTATTCTGATGTTACTGAGTGAAGAAGGTCCGTTCTTGTTTTCTTAGACGTGTTTTAATGTTTAATGTTATCTGTGGAGTAGTGGGAAGTGTTGAAAGGCTCCAGATTACAGTTGAACAAAGGAAAGAATACATTAGCAAACACGTTTATTTTGCTCTGCTGTTGCAATTTGCAGTGTTGTGATTCTGCTGAAACACAGACAGGTTTTATCTCTTTACTTATATCACAAAGCTTTTGGCCTGCTGGGGAAACTGCTGTTACTGCAGTGGGAGGGGTGGGTGGGGTGCTTGTCAAAGCTGTATCAAAATAAATACTGCAAACCAAGATTTCACAGAAAAGCATGATGATTGCTGCAGCTGTCAGTGGTTTCACTGTTTTGGCTGATTAGTACGTTCAGAAAGTCTTGAATAACCAAAAGGAAATATTAACATTATGACCTTTTGAATGTAACTGCTAAATTATAAGGTTTGCACCACAGGTGACTCGTTTTTACTGCAGTGCAAATAAAACAGCGTTCATGATATTAGTGCTCGTCTGCACTTTATTGATCTGCGGCCTTTCCAGCACATTTAATCAGGCTCATGTATTGTGGTGAAATAATCGTGCTCCAGAAACAACTCGACCACGTTTCACGTATTAAAGTCTCAGTGTGCACTTTGTTGTTTTCACAGCTGGAAAAGGTTTGCGAGACGACCAACTGAATGCAAATTCAGGGGGAAGATGTTGCGATGCTTTTTCTGTCCCATGAGTATTCACAGAACAACACGCTGAAACACAGTGTTACTCCATCATACACGCTCCTCGCTGATGTGCCCCGTCTCTGAGCACAGGACAGCACAGGCTGATGAAATATTGATTCAGGCGCTCCACACATCGCCTCCTCTGCTGCTCGTCACGTTATATGTAAGGAAAAGTGTGCGGTGAAAAAAAAACATTGTTGAGGTTTATTTCCTGTCACTGATGGGACGTCAGGGGCCCAAACAGCATTTGCTCATTTAAATCCTGCTGGAAATCAATTTAAGGTCTGCAGATCATATAGGAGGACTTCTTTCACAGACTGTTACACACTCGCACACATGCATGGGCATGCACATGTGACTGCACAGCACTGTCAGCTCCTGAGGAGGCACATTAGATCTGAGGTGATAAACCATGAACGTGTAAGGGCAGTCGGACTGGTTTAGATAGATTTGTTATAGATATTTAGACTCTGTGTGTTTGTATTTGATTCTCCATATTTGGCTGCATTCATCCTCCATCCGGTTGTGACCAGCCTCTCTCAGGTGCTAAGTTATACTGTATTTTTTGGACCATAAGGCGTAGGGATGGGTACTGATAAGATTTTCACGATTCCGATTCCATTTTCGATTCTGTTTAACGATTTGATTCTTTATCGATTCTTTATCGATTCTTTTTAAAAAAGGAGAACACTAAGGTCGATTAGCTTAGAACTGTGTTTTATATCTTCTCTTTGAACAAGATAGAAATTTAGGAGTAACATGGCCTTACAAACCCAACAGTGAGATCTTAAGAGATCCACAGCCTGCGGCTCTTCAATGGGGTGTCACAGGGTCCCCAGGAAAAAAAATTTAAATGTAAAATAATAAAATAAATATTCTTCTGTAGCAATAACAAAGTATAACATAAATTATTCTGTAGCAATTACACAAGAATATCCAGTAATGTCCCTGCCTACCAGTGTTGGTCAAGTTACTTGAAAAAAGTAATCAGTAACTAATTACTGATTACTGATTACTTCCCCAAAAAAGTAATCCCGTTACTTTACTGATTACTTATTTTCAAAAGTAATTAATTACTTAGTTACTTTTTAAAAACACGATTTACAACCTGAAGAGGTGATAAAGCGATAGATCTTTCAGCCCAATTCTACTTTTTCTGCATAATCCATCATGAATGTAATCAAATGGAAAAGTCTCTTTTTAAAACTTGTTTTATTAGTTTTAATCTTTTAACTTTATGCATCAAGCAAACATTTAATTATCTGCAACATTCTCTGACTGGAAGAAATTAGTTTAACATTTAAACCTATTTTCTGCACATTCCAGCACATAAAATAAAATGTTTTTTGTGTTTACACTCAGTCTTTCAAATAGATGCAAGTAAAACAACAGAAAATAAATAAAGTCAAAGACTCAGCGGTCCTGTTGCTCTATTTTCACCTGTAAAGCAGGAGTGGGGTAGGCGGAGGTTTACCCTGGTGCAGGTGTGCCGCGGTCAGTGGAAGAATCCGCGAGTTTCTCTGTGAGTTTCCCATTACGTCGTAGCTACTCGGTGCTTGTTGGAAGTTTAGGGGGTTTTTTCGCTGTAAAAAGATGTTTTCTTCCCACGCACAGCGGACACTAATGTTTTTGTCACTTTTTATGGAATCAAACTCAAAGTAAGGTCAGTACTTCCACGCTTTAAACGCTGCACGCTCATACTCTCTCTGCACTCGATGTATGATCCATTGTTGATCTGCACACAGCTGTTGTCACGAACGTCGCACTCGCTTACGTCACTGTCATGAGACATTCTCGCAAAAAAAATCACGGTTTTAGTAACGCAGTAACGCAGCGTTCCTACGGGAAAGTAACGGTAATCTAATTACCGTTTTTGCAATAGTAATCCCTTACTGATAGGTTTGTAGCTTGAACCCATCCGCTGGAACGTTGAAGACAATATAATTACACTGCAAAGCAAGACACAAGTAGGCAAGCTTCTTCATGTTTCTCGTGCACGGGAGAGAACCGGACAGGCGCCGTTCCTTCGCTTGACCCCAGTTGCTCTCGTCCGTTCTCCCGTACCACTGTTCTTTTATTGAGGTTACATGAATATGCATAAGTTCATTAACATATGACGTCTACATACACACAAAGAGTACCTTGTGTGTGTGTGTGTGTGTGTGTGTGTGTGTGTGTGTGTGGACTGCTGATCAAAGGGTCAAACATCCTTGGTCAGGAAGAGGGTAGCCTCCCCCTCACCCTAGATGGTTCATCCTAGATAACACGGTGAGGAAGTCCTGCAGTTCATCTAAACAAAGAGCACTTAGACTAGAACAGACGCAACTACGTTAATCCTACCATAAAACAATAAGACACGGTGACCTCTCATGCTCCCAAAGTGCTGTCTAATACACACAAAGTTTGCAGACTATCAAGGATCAAAACCTCTACCAATCTACAACTAATTACAAAACTCTAAGCATATATAAGTAAATATTTCTAAGCATAAATGACAATCAACAATACAAATCTAACATTTCCCCCCTTTTTGACCTTTATGCTTGAAAAGTTCCCAGGTATGCATACCTCATGTCTGACAGTTTCAATGCAAACCTTTTTATACTCAGCATACGTCAAATCACCCTAAATTACTGAAAAGGTACACAGTTTAACAAATGTATTAGCAGTTATCCCATTCCTCATTGATCTCATCTCATGGCAAACTGCATCTTACGAGCAAACAAATTGTTAATTTAATAGTGAAAATAAGAAGATAACATTTCCAAAAACATCTCAGCTTGGTGGTGTTTCCTCCGGGTGTGCACATCACATGTCTCTCTGCAGAGTGGTTTAAGCTCTGCAGGGCGTCATAAATGTCTCTTCCAGTTGTTTCCATCACTGTCCATAGGACCAGAGTCCAAATGTATGTAGAATAGACATTCAAACATGCCAGTTGGTTTTGTTGTTCGTCAACATGGGTCTCAGCTATTTCCAAGCTGCAGACCTCTCAGCACTCTAGTTTTATGGCCTCTTACCAGCCCCCATCACCTGACTTCAGACCTTCGTCTTGTGAGGGGGATATGTATGACTCCTTAATTGTCCACGCTCTGCAGAAAAAGCTCTCTGTGGAAAGGGTGCTGGGTTCCGTCATCTTACTGCTGTTATGATCCCAGCAGCCTTCAGAGTGTCATCGTATGCACAGTACAGTGGCACAGCGTTAGGTGATGTTCATAGGAAACTGCTGTTATCACCACCATAGCTTCTGGTTCCTGTGCTTTCACAGAATCATGACGTCATCCTCGAACTCCTTCTGCGCTGTCGATGGAGCTTGGCACGCTCCCCTCATCCCTCGAGTTTTCATATCCCAACGCTGCTGAAGATTTAAGGCAGAGCACGTCGTACACCTTAATTGTCTTTCTCAGTGTCAATATTGAATCTTTCATTTTATTTAAAATCTTGCTGTGGGAAGTCTCCTCTTGATCTCCTGGAAGCTCAGTAGCACAGCTCTCTGTGTGATGTCTGCTGTGCTGAAGATGATCTCTGATCCTCCTGAAGCCTCTCTCCTGGCCTCAGCTCCCATCCTGTGGGAGCTGAGGCCACTCCTTCTCGTCATGCATAGTCCTGATTTTGGGCCTGCTGGATCTGTCTCTCTTAGGTGAGAGTTGTCATGTGTCCATCTCCTCTGCCTTCCTCCTGGTTCAGCTGTTTCCGGCACCAGCTGGGGTCCTATAAGGATGAGCGTCGTAGTCAAGGTAACCAAGAGGGTCCTGGTCGCACACAGGTCCGTCACGCCTCGCACTTGGTTGCCCTAGAGTTGATCAGAGGCTGGAGGTTGAAGTGCGAGCTTACCCTACGGGGGCTCAATCAGCACTCCCCCCTCACCACTGAAACAACCAAGTGTGAGATTTCTCTATTGTGCTGTCTTGAGGGTGCCGGGGTTTCCTGGGACCTCGACCTCTTGCAGTGGCTCTGATAAATCCAGGAGGGTCTCTCGCTATTTTGCAGGCAGTTAAAATGGTCCTTGCTGTGGCTCCAAGGTCTGATCTCATGATGGGCCCCAACCAGCTTGACCTTTGACCTCAACCACTGCCTGGTCCTGTCAGCTATGCGCTTCTCACTGGGCCTCTGAAGATTTCTCAGGAGATTACTGCTGCACCTGTATTTCCTTGCTAGGAAGACAAACTATTTGGAGAGTATGTCAACAATCATCAAACCACATTCTTTAGTTCAGTGAACTTCACTAATAGGCCATCAAAGCCTCATCTGAACATGGGTGCACCACTTGCATAGGTTTAATATTTGTAAATAAAACGGCTAATCACACAAATCACTGCAACAATAATAGTAAACATTGCTTAATGTTACTCCTTGGACCCCACCTCTTGACGCATGGACACACCCATGCGCCAACACACCAAACCTGGATTCCTGTCTTAAAGAAAAAGATTAGCTAGATCATATCCCAGGCAACATCAGGGCATCTCCTCCCCTGGAGCAGCACCACCCTGGACCTACAATCCTGCAATAAAAATGTTAGTGTGTTTTGCATATTAAGTATGCTTAACACCTGGCTCCCCCAGGAGCCTGCATACACACCATCATGGCCTGGAAAGCAAAATCTGGAAGTAAAATCAAACTTCATACCTGTAAACAATTGTATCATAAGGACAAGAAGCATTCAACATCAGCAAGACAAGTGTCATGTGCAGGTTTTCTCAAATCAGTAAACTACAATTATTTTCATAAGTCGCCTCAGACATGGATCATCCCATGTACTCAGGCAACATTAATGTAATCGGTGACTGCTCTTAAGCAAAGTCACTCCACTCATATATTACTATGGGCTCAAAAGTGGCCAGCTAATGAGCCCATATCAAACTATCCCAGAAACACTGCATCTCTTATTTGTTCTTCTCATGTCACTTGTCCGCTTCTGCCGAATCCTCTACACGCAGTCATAGAAAAACAAACATTAGCAACACAGTGACTATTGGTGGTCAGACGCAGGTCGACAGGTTCCAGAGGTGCCATAAAAAGACCATAAAGTTAGCCATCTATAGCTGTGGAAAGAAGTAACACCAGTTCTCAACACAGGAAATTTCACACATGTTATTCACATCATCAAAGTAACCTTCACATTTTCCCATCAACACAATGCAACAGCATCACCACTCATAACCTGTAAACACAGTTTTCCTCACACATAAACCCAGAAATCCTGTAGTAGGAAAAAACATCAACCAGTTGTCCTGGTATAAATCGCATCATCAATTCACATGAAGAACTGGCATGCTGTAAGAAAAGAAAATGCAAATATTAGCGCTTGCGCAGGCGTATGCATACTTTGTCACAGTTATCTCTGTGAGCAACTCAAGCCTATGAATAACACACCTGATAAATGCACAGACACAGAAAATGGCATTTAAAAGGTTAAATCATCATGCAACCTCGAGTGTTGCTGTCATCTTTCTGCTCCTGTAAAAGGAAACACATGGGTTCATCTGCACCTTTGTCAGGTGGGGGTTAGCTTCACACAATCATGTTCAGTCAGTCAGTTATTTTAAAATTCTTACTCATTCACTCAGTGGTTCCTTCTTTTGCTAATTGTGGAAATTATCATCGCATTCGTTTCCACGCTCAGCAAAACGACGTTATTTCAAAAAGAAAAATAATTTTAGACTGGATTTCCTCGTTGAATCCTTTGTGGGGGGGACTCTCATTTCCTAATTGTCCCAAATAAGTGGCTTTCTCCTGAGCCCATTTTAAATGTGGAGAAACTCACTTGCAACAATTGTCTTGACGACGTGTAACGCTTTTAATTCCCGACTTGCAGATCTGCTCAAAGAAAAGAAATTCACAAGCAAAAATCAGTGCTTGTTCAAAAATGAAAAATAAAAAATAACAGAGATTATCAAACCAAACTTTCAGTGCACTGTGAAAGTATCAAAATAAAAAGGCCTTGTTAAGTCATGACACAAGCTCCTCATCAACTTCACAACAGGAGAAGAATCATCAGCTAGATTCACTCCAAACCAACCATCAGCTGCACAACACACCACACCACATAACTATGAGTTTAATCACCAGGTCTGTGCTCTTCACTCATTTAGGCCACAGATCTATTTTATTCAATTTTCCTTTTTCCCTTCATCATAAAACATGTGACATGCTGTCATGCACTTCACAAAAGAAGTTTGTTCTGACGTATTCAGAGTTGTGTATCTAAATACAGGATTCACTCGCACATCAAAACAGGAAACTCAGTGTTTTAGAGTCTCCACTCTAACAAACTCCAACACATCTCATTCACTCGTGCTAGAATTCAGTCACCTTTCATTAATCTAAAAACCAATCAAATAATTTGCATATCGGCTATTAAACCACTAAGTTGACAGGACAACAGAAATGCATGTTCAAAATGTTATCACTAAAAGAGAATTTCCCTCATACAGTAAATTTAGTAGTAAACTTGTGCTGCATCAATCAAGCAGGAAGCTTCTCCCAATTTACTATATTAACACTAAATTTATTATCTGATCACTGGTTGGTCAAACCAGAATCTTTTTTCCCACAAAAGTTTAAATTGTTGTCCTGCAACCTGGAGAGTCAATTTTTTGCATTGGATAAATTCAGCATTTGATAACAAGTGTCTGTTAAATTGACACTAATTTAGCACTGATGAAAGATAACAAGCTAATTTTCATTGCATGTGTGTTTGTTATTAGGCAGGTTTAATGCATGTCTGTGGAGCTGCATATCCAGCAGAGCATGTTCTCTGCCTTTCCTACACATTTCTCTGCTATTATTTGATCACTTCTTAACTAATGTGCTATGAGTCCACTGGTCTTTGCATCACACGAGGTGACTTGGACAAGATGATAAACAGACTCACACGCTGAAGATGTTGTCTAATCTTCATAAGCTCTCTTGTGTTTGTGTTAGTAGGGTTAATGCATGTTGTGCTTGTGTGTGTGATTTTGTATATGTTTCTATTTTTGCAGTGTTTCAGACTCCTTCACAATTTTCCAACTTAAGCAGTCAGTTTTGTTTTTCCCAGGTTTGCTAACCCAAATTTTGATTTCCCACATTAAATAATTCCTCTGTGTTCTCACCTAGTCTTCTCACTCTGTTGTCCTCTCACTCTGTGTCCTCTCCCACTTCAACAGTCCCCAGCCGGCAGTTCTCCTTCAGCTTTGTCCTGTGTTCCACTGTCTCTTCTTGCCATTTTACTCCACAGGTGGCAAATGTCAAACTCCAACTGTTCAGTTCTCCTCAAACGTTTTCTTCACATGCACAGTGAAGTTTCAGCTTGTTGTAGACACAGTGCCATCCATCTGATCAGTCAGGATGATGGGTTTGCTCTTCTTCTCTGATGCTGTTTGTCCACATTGCTGCTGCTTTGCTGGGACTCTTTGCTCAGGACTTGCTGCTGTCTCTTTATCATGTTATTGCTTTGGAGCTGCATTCCTTGTCTTCAGGGAGGGGTGAGAGCTTGCTTGCTTGTGAGGTTGAGAGACACATGGTGCTGTAAATAAGTCAGCCAGAAACTTGGCCTGCATGTTTCCAATGATGTTGAAATATAACTTTCTTCCGACTGCTGCATGTGGAAAATTGATTCAGGTCTGCTTTTCACCTGAAAGTGACAAACTAAGACATGTTCATTATCATCACTGCTTAATCAACACACATCTCTCTCTCTCTCTCTGTTTTTGTGAACAATCCTTTCTTAAAAGCAAAAAATAAAATCGTGGTTGTTTTTGGCTGATCAACACAAAACCTTTTCCCTATGATTTATTTTTCATCTACAATATAAATTCTTCCTCTTTTTCATTTGCATAAATAAATCACATGGCCGATGATACCATGGTGATCCATAAATATAATCACCAGTTTATTAAATTATTTTTAACCCAACAAAACAAATAAACAAAAACATGATGCTGATGCTACACACACACACGAGTCAAGGTGCAGGAAAACTGCTCACGGGAACGCTGCACACTCTCTGTTTCCCTCTCTTTGAGTAGTTCCCAGACAGCTCTTGATCTGATAATGTGTAGCTTGCTCATCAGCTCAGAAAAAAAACTGCAACGCAACATCACACAGTAGTTGCATGCTCTGCCCACAGCGGCAAAGTCTTACACTTTCATATTCAATACAGCTTCTCCATCATGTACTTTTAGATGTTTCATACAGGGTTCAGCATATTAGTTGTTTTCACAGATGTGCTCCATATCTCAACAATGGTTCATAATAAGACGACAGTCTTTCACACAGGTCAAGTGCCTCTATGCACTTCATTAGTTTAAATATTTACGTATATCACTTCACCTCACATGTCATTGTACTGAATTTAAGCAACCACAAGCTTAATGTAGATTACTTTTAACAACTATCCACCTCAATTACGTCTATGGTCTGGCACACAGGCTGTTGTCGATCAGGGCAAGCTAAAGAGTTAACATTTTGTGTCAGCTGCCAGGAGCAAAGTCCAGCACAAACGTCTGTCTCCCTCCAACTCACTCTTGGTTGCTTAGAAACCCATGATAACAACAACAGTCGGTGTCACAGACCACGTGTTCTGCTCCGCACACACTCACACAACAACAACAACAAAAACGACGACGACAACAATGACAACAACACAAAATAGGCCTACTCCGGACTCACACCGGACCGCTCGGGACCCTGACCCAGTTGTGGGACGCTCACCCACTCGCGCGACAAAACCCAATGAAGGGACGCTCGGGACACACACCCAGGGCGATTTCAAAACCGGACACTCACCGGACGCTTGGGACCCTTGGGCGATTTAACCAAAACCTCTTTTTCGGGACACAAACCCAGTTATCGCTCCACAAAGCAGCGAACTTCTCAACGCCTCACAAAATGGCGGAGACTGCACAACGACACGGTTATAGAGTCGGCCTCTTCAAACTTACTTGGCGTTGCTTAGCGTGTAATATCAGCTTCGAATCCCGCCGATCGCCATTCATCGAGGAGAAAGATAGACCGCGAATCCACAGGAACTTCCTGGCTGACGTCAGTCTTTCAGCGTGTCCCTCCTCCCCTCGGTGAATGCGATTCCAGGGCTCCGGCTCTCGAAGGAGCAATTAATGATAGGTTTGTAGCTTGAACCCATCCGCTGGAACGTTGAAGACAATATAATTACACTGCAAAGCAAGACACAAGTAGGCAAGCTTCTTCATGTTTCTCGTGCACGGGAGAGAACCGGACAGGCGCCGTTCCTTCGCTTGACCCCAGTTGCTCTCGTCCGTTCTCCCGTACCACTGTTCTTTTATTGAGGTTACATGAATATGCATAAGTTCATTAACATATGACGTCTACATACAAACAAAGAGTACCTTGCCTGTGTGTGTGTGTGTGTGTGTGTGTGTGTGTGTGTGTGTGTGTGTGTGTGTGTGTGTGTGGACCGCTGATCAAAGGGTCAAACATCCTTGGTCAGGAAGAGGGTAGCCTCCCCCTCACCCTAGATGGTTCATCCTAGATAACACGGTGAGGAAGTCCTGCAGTTCATCTAAACAAAGAGCACTTAGACTAGAACAGACGCAACTGCGTTAATCCTACCATAAAACAATAAGACACGGTATGACCTCTCATGCTCCCAAAGTGCTGTCTAATATACACAAAGTTTGCAGACTATCAAGGATCAAAACCTCTACCAATCTACAACTAATTACAAAACTCTAAGCATATAGAAGTAAATATTTCTAAGCATAAATGACAATCAACAATACAAATCTAACACTTACTTTACTCGTTACTTGAAAAAAGTAATCAGATTACAGTAACGCGTTACTTGTAACGCGTTACTGCCCATCTCTGCTGCCTACAATTAAATACAATCACTTATCTAAAATCGGAGCATCTGCTGTGGCAAATGGGTGCAAGCCTTTGACCACAAACTGAGTCACTGCTCGGTGACATTCGTCTATCCTGGCCTGAAAGGAGACGCTACCGGTAGACTGCAGTGAGAACTGCCAGCATCTGAGCCAGACTCTGTCTCTCTCATCATGGTCACCTAAATGCGCAGTAATGGCAGGTTTGTAATAAGGCAGATCGCACTAACATAATATGCACTGTTAGTTGATTATTTACCTGCCGCATTAACAGGAGAGGACGTGCAAACGTTACCGCTGCTGCTGGGTTGAGATTCACGAGTCAGGAGCGGAATTAAAAACACGACATTCATTTAAGGTCATCGTGTGTTTTGTGAGCAAATGCTTTTGCATATTCGTAGTGTGAAACAGTGAAACAGTGGGAACCGGTTCTCAACAAGAACTGGGTTTCGATACCCATCCCTAATAAGGCGCACCGGATTGAAATGCTCAGTAACCCATATGGAAAAGAAATAGTAAAAACTTACATGATTTACTCATGAAAGTGGCCACTTTCTCATTACTTTCATATATTGTTTTACTAAGTATCCAAAACATACAAGTTTCATTATATAATTTTTCAAGGGATCTTATATCTGCTTTTACTCTTGTATGCTTTTCATACAAGTTTCACACAAGACAGATACAAACTTTATAAGATTTATATCAATCTTTTCCATATGGGAAGTGAAACAAAGTCAAACTTTATTAAACTCATTCTTCTTGCTTCCTCCACTTCTGTACCATTGATTCATTAATGCTGTATTCTATCACAGCTGCTCTATTCCCATGTTGTTGCAGTATATTAATGACTAACCTCGTATTGTGGATGGATTATCTCAGTTGTTCTCCTGACTGAAGTTTGGTCCGTTTACAGCATCCTGCCATGCGACTGTATTTGTCTCTAACCATCAGGAACCCTCACGTTAACTTTTATCGAGTGGGAAAAAGTTGGCTTCATCCTCCTGCTTCACTGTGTTTATGCTATGCTAACATAGCTGTGTCGCTAGCAATCACGTAGCACATCATTATATAGCAGCTAGCCCAACTTCAGTAACCCTACAAACTAGGGATGCACCGATACCACTTTTTTGGAAACGAGTACGAGTACGAGTACTTGCATTTCAGTACTCGCCGATACCGAGTACTTAATAGAAACATGATTTAAATTTACAGGTAACAGCTTTAGTCCTATAATTTAACAAAAAAAAAAAAAAAAACCCAAGGGACTGGTTTGGAATTAAGAACATTTATTTAAAATGAAAAGCATGTTGTATGCAACATATTACAGAATAAATAATTATGAAAAAAAAAATTTAAACAGTGACAGTGCAACTCAAGTATTTTTTTCAGTTTATTGTAAACTCTGCCGCTTTGGACAACACAGGGGGCATTAATAAACATCTTTGCTATTTAGTAGAGATGGCACGATACCACTTTTTTATGTCCGATACGATATCATAAATTTGGATATCTGCCGATACCGATATGAATCCGATATAGTGTTTTTTAATCAACAAAACTGTTTTTTAAATATCTTGCTGCATTTTGTATAAGTTCATACTCAAGTTTAAAACAACAACTACACTAAAGCTATTCTGTTATACCTGTATGCAAAAAAAAAATATTTCATAGTTCAGCAATACTGATCAATCTAATAAACTTAAACCTACACCATCCTCCCTATTCTGGTATTTTAAAGAGTACTTAGCGTAAATATTAAGCAACCTAACTAATAGGGTTCCAACTCCCAGCAACAACAAAAATAAATAAATAAAAAATAGGGAACCACCCCTCACGCTCCACCTCATGATGCTTAATCGACCTTAATTTGATGCAGTGTGAAAAAAAATGCACAGAAATCAATTATTTTTCAAGAAATATTAAATAGATTCAACATCTTTCTTCAACAAAATTGCAAACTGCACAGATGGTACCTTCCCAAAGGAAAAAGTACTATAGCTTACAAGGGTATATTAGACTTAACAGTTACTATATACAGTAATTGACTTCTATTCATTTTACATCAAATTAAAACTTTGGGTGTCAGATAATTATTTATTAAAAGCTCGACATTTTAAATGAGAATAAGAAAGAAAAGTATGTCTTTGTGCCCCCTTTTCCCTGTTAATGCCCTATCGGCCCCCCTGGCTAAACTTTGCTAGATCCGCCCCTGCACAGTTACCAGCCGTCAGCTACGTAGAAAAAGATCCTCGAGTAGAAAGTAATATTAAATAAATTCTAACAACAGCTGATCAAGCTTAAACGTGCTGCTGTTGTTCAGCCGCTGGTTTCCTCTTTCTGGTGCAAAGTGGGCCAAAAACAAACAAGAGAGACGGACTAGCGACAGAAAAGCCGATCAGCTGATCGTTAAGCAGTTTCATGATTGAAGTAGCAGCAAGAAGAGGCAGTCGCTCCATATATCGTTTGTTAAGCTTAAAGCAGGAATGCTTTACAAACATTCAGAGATGGACTTACACACTTGCTTTACTTCTCTCGGGATAACTTTGTCGGAGATGAAATGCCGGGTTGCTAGCGAAGCTCCACATGCTATCCAGACCATCGACAGGTCCCGCATGCCACAGCCGCTCTATCACGTGATGCACACTGCTCCGACGTGCTAACGTTCTGAGGTGAGTTACGGCGTGTTGCAAGTTTTGTGAGGTGCTTTCCTGATATTTAATGGATCGGATTACATTTTTTATTTTTCTCCGATATCCGATCCAGTAATTTAGGTCAGTATGGGACCGATACCGATACGTAATATCGGATCGGTCCATCTCTACTATTTAGTGCACAATATTTGAATAAACTAACAACATCCACCAACATAGAACTGTGGCAGTCAGTGCAGCTGAGGTAGGTATTAACATCAAGTCTAAGATGACTCACTTAATGGAGAGAAAAAGTGAGTGGCAGGTTTTTTTTTAAAGAAAAGTAGCTTTTCTGCATTATCAGCAGTCAGACTGTTTCTGTTTTCATCTATAATGTGTGACACTGAGCTGAAAAGCCTTTCACTTTCCACACTGCTACATGGGGCTGAGAGATATTTACTTGTCTGTTTCTCTGTTTAGAAGTCTCACTAGCACAGTCACAGCTGGGATGACATCAGAGGCTAGTGCGTCGTAGCTGCTCACTTTTTTAGTTAGTTCCTCAAAGGGGGCGAGGATGGCAACAGTCGTCTCCATAAGAGCCCATTGGTGAGCGGTGAGATAGTCAGGGAGTTCGTGCTCGGACACATACATGCCCAGCCCTCGCTTTTGCTCAGTGAGGGGCTGGAGCATGTAATACGTGCTGTTCCAGTGCGTCTGTACGTCCTGCTGCAGTCTCTTTATTGGCTGGTTGAGCTGTCCCTGAATGTCCTTGAGGCGGGAGCAGGCTAAGGCGGAATGTTTAAAATGCCCAACTATTTTCCGTCCCACTGCTGTAGCATCAGCTATGCTCCTCTGTGCTAATAAGCGTGGGTAAATAAGCGTGGGTAAACTCTTTGTACTCGTTGTCGTGTTGGGATTTAGGTGCTTGATTAAATTACTTGTGTTAAATGCGCTACCTTTAGAGCCTCCTCTGGACAATTTCGCTGAGCACAATTTGCAGTCCGCCTTTGTTTTCGCGTCTTCGTTCACTTTGAAATAGTTCCACACGGCTGACTTGTCTCGCCTGCCCTTCTCTCAGCTCTGAGCTGCAGCCGGGGCCTGGGGGCGGGCACTCGGGGCCTGGGGGCGGGCACTCGGCGCCTGTGATTAACCGATTACATGCCGCTCAAACATAGACAGGTCTCAGACCGTGGTATCGGTCCCCGGTATCGGGGGACTTTTAACGAGTATGAGTACTTTAGAAAATGTGGTATCGAGGCCGATACCCGATACCGGTATCGGTATCGGTGCATCCCTACTACAAACGTCACTGCTGTTTAGTTTTCTGTCTTCATTTATGTTGGAAGTGATAGCAGAGCTGTATGTTTGAATATTTTCAGAAATCTCTCAGTCAGAACATGCTATATCATGCTTAGCTGGAAACTAGCGAGCTAACTTCCTACTAACTTCATCTCCGTTAAATTTAATAAATTCTGTTTTCATGGATGCCTGGATGTTAAACTTAATTGTTACACCTGGTAAAGCAGCAACGCTGATCATTTTATTAAAGATGAAAGACTTTAGACAGATTTTAACTCTCAGTGATGCTGCAGTGTTAGTTTGACTTTGGGACCTGAAGCTGACGGAGTTTAGGACCCAGATTAGTCCGCGAGGCTCCTGACTACAGCAGCCGTAATGCTCCGACAATCCATCAAGCGGTGCGGCTTCGTAGCTTAGCAAAGTCGCACTAAAACATGTTTTGACAGATTTTTGAGCGGCGTGTAGCACATAAAATCGGTTCGAGGTCAGTAAGCACAACCAGAATTCATACAAAAGGTGCACTGATGATTTTTGAGAAAATTAAAGGATTTTACGTGCACCTTATAGTACGGAAAATTCGGTAGTATAATGCTACCACCACTGTGCTTCACTGTAAACACATAAGCAGTGATGGGAATAACGGCGTTACAAGTAACAGCTGATTGTTCCGCAAACAGTTTGAAATGGTTATTTAAAAAAAAAAAACGGTCAAAGGTAAATGGCTGCAAATAACTTTGTTTGCAAAACTTGTCCATATGATTTTCAAATTGACAATTTATATTTGCTTTTAAAGTTATGAAATATGGTTCAATAAACATGTCTGTGGTTGTTACAGTAAAAATATAACTTTTTCTACTCGGATTTTATGTTTTTTGTCTGATTTTAGATCAGTTGTGTTAATACAGTTTGTCAAAATGAAAACATAACTGTAGATTCAGACACGTGAGGCTGTGCTGAAAATAATGATACCAAACAAGACAAAGTAAATAGTTTGTAAAGGTGAAATGTGGAGGAAACATCAGAAGTAGTTAAAAATGGCCAATTATGACCTGGACCCCAGAGGGTTAAACACTTTTTTAAGTAACGCAATAGTTACTTTTCAAGTAATTAATTACTTTTAGAATCTTGTAACTCTTACTCTTACTTTTTTGAAGAAGTAACTGCTAACTATAATTAATTACTTTTTCAGAGTAACTTGCCCAACACTGCACTGTAATATACAGCACAGTGGGACTAACTATTTCGAGACATTTCAAAGTTCCAGAACGAGGCTTTTTTTAAACATATCTGCAAACGACAACATGTTTCCGTTCTATTGTTTCTGAGAGTTTTGGGTCATGGATGAATGAACAAGTGTAATAGCGTTAGTGTGTGTGTGCGTGCACTTCTATTAGACGCTGACGAACATCAGATATGGTTTTAATGGTGATGGGATGGTTCAGCACCTTCTGCACTGGTTTCTCAGTCTCCTCTCTGCCCAGCAAAGCACCGACTGAGCACAGACAGCATTTCAGAGTTTTGAACAGAACATCTCAGAAGAGCCAGCTGCCTTCACGTGTTAGTGTATCTGACTATTCTTTGTTCTTAAACATTCGTCAGCTCTCCTGATTTGTCCCTTGTGATGGATGTCCCGTGTTTCCTACTCCGACTTTATTCAGAGGCATGAATAAAGCTTGTCTGGGCAAACTGGCATCAGGAATCCTGACCGTGTGTTGAGCTGCAGTAAGCAACGGGGGAGGCCTGGGGTTGTGAGAACCAATACCCACTCTCACCTCTGCCTTGCTGGTTTTAATCCCTCCGTGTTTTTCCTCCTCTCTGCTGGCAGCCGGTTGCAACCTCTCTCACTCCCACGCGAACAACACGGACTCTCTACCTTCCACAGTGGGTGGACAGTAATGGAAACACCACACAAGAAAGGACTAGAACATTGAATGTGAGGCTTTAAAAGTAACATTAGCAAATTAACTGGTTTTGACAGACAGCCGGACTCACAAATTCAGATGATTCATAAATTCAGGAATCCTGACAGCATGTTTTAAGAAAGAGCAGCGCTGGGCGTCACTGACTGACAGATGCTCAGCAAACTGCACATGTACTTGTGGCAGGCCTGCCATTCACAAACTTCCTGTTACATTATATCTCATATCAGCAGCATGCACGGCGTCTGAAAGCTCACAGTGTTGCTTATGCAAGATGATACAGTGCAGCTTGCTCCTGACTCGTAAAGCAGCCGTTCTGCTGTCAGTCCTACCAGTACTTAGTGACACACTCAAACTAAAATGTTATTCACAAAAATAAACTGCAACAGAAAGAGGAAATGTAATGAGCTTTTTCCAGAGGAGCATATTACAGAAAATCTATCCAGGGAAGCCGCAAAACTAGCAATATGATAACTAATAATAGATTTCTGCACTTCTTTTGCTTTAATCGCATTTCGCTCATTATACTTGCAGATTTGTACTTATGGAACCTTTTCAGTGTAGTACTTTTGTTTACTTTTGCAGTACTTCACACTTTGAAGTACTGCATAACTGCTTCTATCAACAGCCACGTGATGTCAAGCTCCTTCCACAGCCTCCAAAACAGTCTGCTCGGGATGCAGCGTGGTAGCAGCTACAGCTGAGTATCAAGTACCCTCAGCAGAGATCTGAGACTCTCGTATGGTTGGGTCTTTTTGTTAGGCTGCACTTCCCGGTGTGCACACAGACGGAGCAGCCTTCATATTATTTCAGTGCTTAATCAGTTCCAACTCTGTCTGACAATCACCATGATTGGTGCTTCACTCCACACATCTGTGCAATGTGACGTGAAACCTGCTAAGAGAAGAACTGCTCTGAAAAAATGCCAGCCTGCTGCTACGACACCGCAGGAAGTTATTCATGGTGGAAATCAGCGAATTACATCGCATTACAGACGAGGTATATTTTTGGGGTGATATGAGCAATCATAGGGTGTATATAATCGAGAATAATTTAATTACTATGGGTATGAATAATTAGAATGGCTGTAGGTCAGAAGGCTGGGCAGGTCATCAGGTCATATGCTGATCGCAAGGTTGGTGGTTCAATCCCTGGCTGCTCCAGTCTGCAGGCCAAAGATATTAACCCCAGTATTATAGATTCTAACAGATTTTATCTATCTATCTATGTGTGTGTATATGTATGTATATATATATATATATGTGTGTATGTGTGTGTGTGTGTGTGTGTGTGTGTACAAACCAAAAATAGCCTATAAGTTTCTCTTGTCTTGCAGCCTAAACCTCGTGCATTCTGTCCATTGAATCTGAAGTTGGACTGTTGTTTCCTTAATAAAGTTTATTAAAACTCACTGTGTGACTGCACGAACAAAGAGAGGAGGTGTTGGACAGCAAAACAGAGAAAGCGTGGAGAAGGAAGTGTGAATCTCAAGAAGATAATGTTGAAACACGCACACATAACACTGTTAGTGTGTGTATGTCTGCGAGAGATTAAAGGCTTTAACATGAGTTTTTATGGTGTCAATGAAGCCGAAGATTTCCATATAATGAATGTGTGAGCTTGAAAAAAATTGTCCGGCAGCCTCGCCTCTGTCAGACTTCAATGTAGCTGCCATCACCTGTGTGTGAATGACTGAATGTAGTCTAAAGTGCTTTGGAGTCCTTAGGGACTGAGTAAAGCGCTATACAAGTACAGGCCATTTACCAAGTTAAAGAAAATACTCATGTAAAAACTGAAATACTAATTTAAGTAGTAAAAAGTAATCTAAGTAGTAAAAATGAAAAGGTACAGGCTCTGAAATGTACTCAGAGTAAGAATGTAAAAAGTAGCTCTTTGAAGGACGTTTCTACCAGCTGTTTTTCTGCAGAGCTAATTCAACCTCGTGCTATATTAACTTAATATTAAAATAATAATGGACATGGGAATAAAAACTCTTTTTTTTAAACTTCCACACCCAAACAGAAACATGAGTTTCGTGTACAGGCTGAGATCAGCTGACCTCCTGCTGCTGAGGTTTACAGCTCTGTGGATTTACACAACTGAATTCAACGACATGTAACCCTGTATTTCACCATCTGTCTGATCTCCACTCACTACACTGACAGTATACTGTTTATACTGCCTGCATATTAGACTGAATACAGTTAACATAAAGGTTGAATTCACTGAATGAATCTAAGCATCATCGCCTTAAATTCAAGGTCATCTTGATGTAGCCTAACCATCAGAAACATTGCTTTTGAAATGACCTGCTGCCCTTGAAATGTCACCCGCTTTATCCTCACGTCTTTTCTGTAGCACGAGGTTAGATGGAGCTTATGGACATGAGCAAAGATGCTGTTTCAGATCATCCGGACCCCCTTTAACCCCAGAGCATAGAGCTAAAAAAAGGAGACATAGATTAGTCTTCGTGTGGGATACCAGTGATGGAGGCACCAACAGAACTGGTCTTTGTATTATTGTTACCTTCATCGAGGCTTAGCTCGGTTTGATGTTTGAAGAAGTGAAAACGTCCCCTCAGATCCATTAAACCTAAAGTAATGAGCCTGATTTGAAAATTTGTGTTAAGATAAGTGTAAAACTGAAACGCTGTCAGAAAAATATTTACTCAAGTGCGGGTACTTTACATTTCTAATGCTAAAGGTGGGAAGCAGCGAGCAAGAGACGGGGAATTTGAGCTGGAAAGTATCAAAGTAGAAAGACTTTCATACTTGTGGCACGGGTATTTGTGCCCTCGGCTTTTCTTCTATTTTGCATCCTGCTCAACTTCAGGGTTTTGGGGTTTTTTTTGCCTGCATTCAACTCACCTAAGTTGCAATTACATTTGAAGCCCTGCCCTGACCCTCCCTGTCCCTTCTACATCTGCTGCATCATGTAACTTGGACTGCAGTCTTAATCATAGCAGACGCTGCATCTCTTTATTTGAAAAGCTTTGATCACAGCTTGAAAAAGCCAAGGTTGCAGCTCAGCTAGTGCAGAAAGGGGACGGAGTCAGGTCTGCTATGTCTGTAGCTCTGCACACAGCTATCCCTGCAACGGTTCATTTTAGTTAGAAACAGATGCAGGTTGGTCTCCATGCCAACCCGCCTGACCCCGTGACCCTAGCAGGCTCTCCCTTTCCCCGCTTTCGCCCAACCTCCTCACACCTTACACAGAAGACTAGGAAGCAGAAGCCACGGAGAAGCGAATCCTCAGGAGACTGAGTCGAATTACACCAAATCTGTTTGAGCCGATTTAGAGACCCCGATCCTCTTCACAGTTTTAGGAGCATCCAAGATCCATCCACACCTGCAGGAAGCAGATACTGCAGAGACTCACTGCAACACTGTTTCTTTTGTTGTCTTTCCAGGACACATTCATCTTCATAGCAAATAATACCAGCTCACAGCAGCATCATCTCACTGCTGCTGTCCTGGCTCACAGTGCCTTTTCCTTAATGTTGAGGCTATTCAAAGCCAATTCTAAAAATGTTGTGACGCTGTGTGAAATGTTAATAAAAATGATCATTTGCAGATTTCATATATATATATATATATATATATACACACACACACATACACGGGCACTGATGACAGGTTAAGGATTTCCAGAACACGTAAATAGCGCAAAGCGGCAAAAACCTCCTGTGACGCAGCACTGAGCTGTGGTGTAATTATGGCACCATCTTTCTTTTATTTTGAACTGAAATACTAAATATTTACATGATTTAAATTGCACAACAATATCTGTATAAACTCTTAAGGTAAACAATGACGTTTTCTTTCCTCCACGTCTGATCACGACTTTTATTTGAGATCATTTGCTGCCACAAACACTGTCCAGAAGAGCGGCAGAAATTGCTGCATAATTGCTGCTTTGTCACCTGTTTGGCAGCAGACGTGATTTCCTTGTGAGAACTGGGCACTACGAGGAGTGAGTGGGAGGAAAGAGCAAGTGCTTCCCATCTTCTGTGGTGAAGTCATTCTCGTCTTTGCCATTTGTCATCTCTCTGTGCTATTTCTGCCTTTCAGTCTCCTCCATCTGTCTGTGTTGTTTCATCACTGTCCGCCACTATCTTGCTTTTACTTTTCTGACTGCACCTGCTTCATCAGCAGCGACGTGACTCATAAAGTCACACAGGTATAGAGCCTTAGAAGTGGATTAAAATAGCTGGCGCTACGTTTATATCAGGCGTCAGGCTGGAAATATCATATCTGTATTTGTGCACAAGTTAAAAGTGGCATCATTAACTTTACCTATATATGGCACTGGCTGTGTAAAAGAAACAGTCAGTGCTTGGTAGTAAGATTATGTAGTACACTACCAGCCAAAAGTTTGGACACAACTTCTCATTTAATGATTTTTCTTTATTTTTACTGCTCTACAAACTGAATACATCAAATATATGAAGATATATGGAGTTATGTATTAATGGTGTTGGGACCATCAGGTTGGTGCACAGCTGACAGCCTCGTTTGGCAACTGTTAGAGTTCATATTATAGCAAACAGCTGAATAAAGGGAAACAACAGCCCATCATTACTTTAAGAACTGAAGGTCAGTCAGTCAGAAAATTGCTAAAACGTTGAATGTGTCCCCAAGTGCAGTCGAGGACGCCCAGGAAAGGAAGTGCGAGAGTCCCTCTGCTGCTGAGCCTCAGAAATCGTTAGCAGCAGCTCAGATCAGAGCCCAGATAGATGCTGCACAGAGCTCCAGCAGCACACACATCTCTGCATGTTCAGAGCAGACTGTGTGAATCAGGCCTTTACGGTCAAACAGCTGCTGAGAAACCACGACTGAGGAAAAGCAACAAGCAGACATGTTTGGACTAAGAAACACAAGGAGTGGACATTAGACCATCTGTGCTTTGGTCTGATGGGTCCAGATCTGAGATCTTTGGCTCCACCTGCCGTGTCTTTGTGCAGAAAAGGTGAACGATGGTCTCTACATGCATGGTTCCCACCGTGAAGCATGGAGGAGGAGGTGTGATGGTGTGGGGGGGCTTTGCTGGTTTCACAGTTGGTGATTTATTCCAAACTGAAGGCACACTGAACCAGCATGGCCACCACAGCATCCTGCAGCCACATGCCATCCCATCATTTATTTTCCAACAGCACAAGGACCCCAAACACACCTCCAGGCTGTGTGAGGCCTCTGTGACCAAGAAGGAGAGTGATGGAGGCCTGGCCTCCACAGCCACCTGACCTGAACCCAGTGGAGCTGGTTTGGGATGAGATGGAGCGCAGAGTGAAGGCAAAAATCGGGTTCAAATAGCTAATAGCTTTACTAACATAGTAGCCCTTAATGCGATCACACCATCGTTCAGTCCTTTAATACTAAACTAGTGCACAGTGTTTTTCCTGCTTTGTCTGCAGCAGCAGTATTGCTTTCATTATGTGTTTAACCTCTTCATATTTTCCCACACTGCAGTTTTATCTTCCTTCATCAAATCAGCTGCTCTGTTCTGTAACTGTGATTGGTCAGAGGCAGCCAGCAGCACGTCTTTCACATGAACACACAGAGGAAACCCTGAGTTAGCATAGCGAGCTGAAAACCAGACTAAGTGAATCCAAAGATGGAAAATACTTTTTGTACGTGGAACTGGCTTCGTTGCAGGGCGCGTGTTCACCGTCACGTTAAATGTAACTGCTCCCCGTGCTGTAACCAGTGCTGTGACGCAATCACAGGACCGCGGTGTCATCGGTGAGTGCAAGGTTGTGAGCAGACGATTGCCTCCACCAGCGTCAGTCAGGCAGACCATAAACAATAATATAAACATGTAATACGTATGACTACGTGTGGCCACGGTGCCTCCAGCTGTCTGCAGAGTAGAACTGCTGCTTTAAGCTAAAGCAGTTTAAGTAGAAAGCAAACATAGTGTATGCAGTTGGCCAGTTGGAGGCACCTCATCCATCAGCTGATGTAGGTTAGTATTGAAATCACCTGGGATTGTTGGATGAGCTCAAACTCTGTTGTATTTATTTAAAGAAACCTAAAACACTTCACTATAAACTGATTTCATCAACAGAGATGGTTTTATGGCATGAAGGTATGAGACAATCCACCACCAGTTATTGCTGAACACATACTTAAACATGATCTATAATTATGACAGATGCACAGTAGTGACACAGACATCTAACCTGTGTGTCATCTGTCAGGCCTAAGGCTACCAGCATTATTAAAGTCATCAATCAGAGTTTACACGTTCATGCAAATATATAATATTATTGTGTACACATCCCACACAGCAAACGCCGTTAGATGCTTGCGCGCCTCCTGTGAAATGACCAGCAACCTGTTGTAGTTGCAGCTGATTTAAAAAACGCTCGTTTAGAGAGCAGCTAGTTGGCTTCACATGGTTCACGTTCAGGCTCAGGGCTGAGCAACATGGACCAAAAATCACAACTCAGTATTTTCAGGCTGAATGGACGTCCAAGATGTATTTTACAGTTTAGCTATGAAAGCAGCATCGGCTGTATGGAGTGGTTGAAGAGTTACGTTCCTTTGAAGCTGCGTCGTATGAGATCCTCACCCACAGTCAGTGTGTGGTGCTACAGTAACACTGTGGAGAACAGTGCTGGACACTGTAGCACAACCAAAACGATCCCAGCTGTGTGCAATGAATTGTCGTTGCCTTTAAATGATTGCTTTGAATAAGAGGAGCAATCAACTGAGGTCAGCTGATACGTTCAAAACAACATTGGTGCACCAAGATGGCGATAAACAGCTTCAGCTATCAGCTCATGTGTGAATGGGTCACGTGTCAGTTACATTATCCAGTCCAGCCTGAAGCACATTACATTACACAAGTACATTAGTTCCCCCACAAACAGTGACACAGTTGCTGCAGGATGGCAAAATGAGCAATCTGCACACAGCTACCACTGCAACGGCAATCTTGCTTTTATATCGTTTTATAACCAGAATACAAGTAGCTGCCAACCAGGTGACCCGAGTCCCCTATTCAGTCTAGTTCAATGCAATTAAACAACAACAGTCTCCTCAAGGTGCTTTGTATTGTGAGGTAGAGACCCTGCAATATTAGACAGATGATGCACTGTGACAAGCCCTTGGCAACAGCAGGAATGAAAACGTCCTTTTTAACAGGAAGAAACCAGCAGAACCAGTCTCAAAGAGGGGCAGCTGACAGCCTGGACCAGTTGGGCTGTTAGGAAAGCAGAAAGCAGAGTTTAATCATTACTAATGATGACATACAGTAGTACTGTATAAGCTCACAGGGAGAGAAATGATGTAGCAGCAGCACAGCTAAGGGATCGATCAGGGTCACCTGAGCTTAATCCAAAAGAAAAGTTTTAAGTCTAATTTTAAAGGTAGAGCGTGCGTCTGTCTCTCCAAACTAGGAGCTGGTCCCATAAAAGAACTTTTAAATAAACTATTGAGTAAGGAAGACATTTAAAATGAAATCTTTAAGATTGGATGTGGATTATTTGAGATTTTGTATGTGAAGAGAAAGAATTTAAATTCAATTCTCAACATGGAGTCAATGAAAAAAGGAGCTAACCTGTGATATTCTGTAACTATGTTTGTGTGAGACACACTCTTCAAATCTGTCAGATAGATGTGATTCACACACTACAGCTCAGTACCTTTCACGGTGTGATCTCTGTGTCAGTGCTAACGCTGCACTGAGGTCTGACACAGGTCCACTGGTTTATCCGTGAATCCTGACTGAAGCTCCTCAGATAAAACATCCTTTGTAAATAATCACTTAACTGTTTGACAAATATTCTTTCACCAGTTTTTGAAAATAAAAGAGGGTTTGATGTATAATTAGCTGAGACAGCTGGATCAAGTAAAGACTTTTTAAGTAATGGTTTGATTACCGCCACCTTAAAAGCCTGTAGTATGTATCCTGTTTAGAAAGATAGATTAATCATTTAAAATGTAAGCGTTAATTATTGTACTTACTGGCACGACTGTGATTATTTGTCTCTGATGGTTAAAACTTTATCTGTGGCGACAGTCTTCAAATCATTGCTCTCGAAGGTTAAAGGAATATTTGGCTCAACAGAGCTTTTTGTCAGCTTTATTCCCGTTTTCCTCGATCAGTGACAAACAGTACGATGTTCCAGGTTTATGGAGGCCTTTTATAGAGTAACAAGTTCTCCAGGACAAATGAAGATCTGTTAAATTAGTGAAACCATTTCCTGTTTGAGTGTTATAACAGGAAGTCAGATTTCTCCTGAAGAAATCACTTAATGAACATAACCTTAATTTCAGCACAGTCCCACACTGCTTTAGGAAAATTACCGACTTCATATTAATTTTAGCCTCTGGGTGTTTCCATCATCACAGATGAGTTGCACTGACTGGTGCAAATCGTCATGTTGAATGCTGATGAAAAACTGACCTTTATTTGGTGATTTCACAAGATTCCAACAGAAAGTCCATAATTCAGACTGAAGACAGACACGGGGATACCCTCAGGCAGAACAGCCACACAAACTGGGAAGACAAATGATGCCAGAACCAAGAACACATGTAAGCTCAGGCCTTACATACACAGGAGACTAACTGCGGAAACAAAAGTCAGCTGGAGGAAAACAGGTGATCAGAGTCAAACTAAAGAGACAAAACTAAACACAAGACAAGAGACTGGGAAACTAAAACAGGAAGTTACTAAACACCAGACACAGAGACAAGACTCACGGGGGGGGCGGGGACTAACACCGAGTTGCATATAAACAATAACCGAGAGCAGAACCAGAAACTAAGACTAAGAAACAAACAGAAAGCCAAGCGAGATATCAAGAACTACATAAAGACTACACAGTAACCAAAATCTGTAAATAATAACTCAGATGCCAAAATATTAAGTCCCATGAGTGAAGTGCTGGGTCAGAGGTCATGATTTTAAATCATGCTTTTTATTTGTTTTTGTTTCTAATGTCTCTGTAAAGCACTTTGAATCACCTTGTTGTTGAATTGTGCTATACAAATAAGCTTGCCTTGCCTCTTATTGCAACATGTTGGTGATCTGCTTTGGCACTCTGTCTCAGTTGGACCGTGATCGCTTGGAAATTGCCTCCAACTTTTCAAATCGCCATGCGATGGAAAGTGTTGCCCAGAGGTTGAGGGGTTACATGCTCAACCTCGGGCATCAGACCGACCAGCCTCCACTGACAAAGACTCATTTTACATCTCATACAAGCTTTTAGTGCCACCTTATATATTAGTTGTTTTCTTTCATGTAACTTTGTAACTTTTAATGGATTCGTTTAGATTCAGCTCCTGTTTTCTTTGAGGTAAATGTGACACTCATGCAGCAAATTTGTCTGCAGCGGTGCCTCAAACAGACAATGATGTTAAATGTATAGAGTGAAGGTGAGACAGTGTGAGAGCAGACAGAGGAGATCTGAGTTTATCAGACGGTGACAGACCTGATGGGAGACAAGTGGCACTAATTAACTTTTGCTTTCATTAGATCTTCTAATGAATTCAGTGGCGATAGCTCCAGAGCTGCCTGCCACTACCCTGAAGACACTCAGTATGTTTTCTTTGTTAAAGAACACAAATATAAATAAACAGAAAGTAAACCTGTGTAAATGCTGTATGTACTGCTCACAACCAAAGATACTGAGTGATCTAACTGATTGAGATGAAGTGCTTTCATCGTGAGGGACAAAACAATGAGATTAGCTCAAATTGATGGGATGTAGTTTGGGTCAAACTGAAGCAAACTAAAGTGTAACAGTGTGAAAAGAATGAAATGAAAGTAGGCGTACCGTATATGCAGAGGAGAATAAGAGCGAGAGTCATTACTGTAGCTTAAACTTCCCGATTTAGTGCTGGAACAGCAGCGTGTCACTGTGCTCCTCAGGAAGTCACGTCCTTCTTGAACTGCAGATGAGTCGTGGTGTTCGAAGCACTGAAGCTGAGCCTGTGAGACGCTGCTTCTGCACTCAGTTCACACAGGCTTTCTTGTACTGTGAACCAAGGGCGTAGATTTGGTTTTGGCATTGGTGGGGACGGATGATTCAACCACCGAACCTGCCCCGTTTCTTTTTTTCCCTTTTTGTCGTTGCTTCTTGATAAATAAAGGAGAAAGATACTTGCCTACATGTGCTATTCTACATGCTTTTAAACCATTTAAAATCACAATTCATAGTTTTATATGTGAATTATATAATGTTAAATTACTATTAAACAAATGACTAAGTATTTTAGACTTTAGTTTACTTCAGCCATATTCCATATAACTCAGGTATCATACAAAAATAAAAATAGAGTGTGACAATAAAAGAATATGACTTTAAGGACTTAACAACATTACTTCAGTTACACCAACATCTCTGACACATCAGCACTAAGGGAACACTGAGTGACCTGCTGGGTTTGGTCCATAAAACTACTCGTCTAAGATGACCACAAAGTAAAAGATCTCTCAGCAACATTATGCAACATTTTAGGCACTATTGCCCCGATCAGATCAGTGAGCTGGGATGTTTTATTCTAAACATGAACTACGGTTACAGCAACATGGACTACTGGTGTCCCACACAACAACTCAACGTCCACTATGTGAAGCAGCCAAACACAGGCCTTCTCCTCTCGTTAACTGAGATAAACTGCTGGCATATTGGTTTTACATCTATACTGTCCAGTCTGTCCTAGTGGACACACAGCAGCATTGTTTAATCTCATTTGAGTCATTGTTGACCTTAGCCATGTTTTTAGTCTTCTGAGAGCACTGAAGCTTCTTTCATCCTCAGTACCTGCGTTTTATCCTCAGATTAAAATTATTATTCTGTGCTTGATGTGCCTCACCTTTGGCCCTGGCTCTTCCCCTCTGACTGCTGTAGGAACAAGGAGGCAGTGAGCACGTTGTATAAAGGGAGCGGACACACAAAGCCACGGGCAAGGGGAGAAGACACTGGACGGGAGTCGGGGAGCACACGGGGATTTATTATTGGATTGTATTTTCTTCACTGTGAATAAACGCACCGTTTGCATTGCAAGAGTCCAGCGTTCGGGTCCTCCTTCCCCACATCCCCACGGTCTGCCAGCGCAGCCGTGACAAGTTGTTACTGAAGCCTGATAGAAGTTGCCTTTAAGTTTGTCTATATTTTTGGATAGCGTGTTTCTGGTCTTCCACAGATTATCCACGGGGTTCAGCCAAGTTGGCTAATCGATCAGTCTGACCAATAACAGTCTTGGTACCGTCGGTAGGTGACCAGTCCCACTGGAAAAGGAAATAAAGGTAAAGGAGAAAGTGTCTCCACAAAGCTTTTCATGGAAGTATGACATCCTGGTAACGGGCTGCACTGACTTTGGACTGAATAAAACACAGTTGACCAAACACCATCGATACACGACATATTGCCACCTGATAAAATAACACATTGATTTGTGCCATATAAAAAGTGAGAAATGTCAATTCAGACTCTTTGTCAAATGTACACTAAAGAATCAATTTACATCAGCAGCCTAACAACTGTCGTGATAATAAATACTAGTTAATCTATAGCACCAACTCATCAGTCAGTCACCTGTGACCTCGCCTCTTCACCTCTGTCACCTGATGAATGACAGTTAGACAAATACATGCAGTCACACATGTGCTTCAAATACAGTCATGAACCAACAAGTCATCATCCAGTTTCACCTGTGATCTTGTGTCACCATTACTCTCTGTGTTGGTTCTGCTGTCACCTGACAAATAGGACAGAATAAGAATAAAATGTGCAGCTGCTTCAGTGTTTCTGTCACTTTGTGCAGATCTTCATCAGTAATGTTTGTAGGCTGAGTGCATTTTTAAAACAAGTTGTGCAAACTGCACTACAAGGTGGAATATTTCCACCCTCTCCCCGTCCCTTCCGTCCATGCCAAATCTACACCCTTGCTGTGAACTCATTTTTGTATTTTGCATTCGAACCTTTTCTCTTAGTGTTTCATAGTGTTTATATTAATTGTATTTCAGCTCCATATGCTTGCTAGCCATCCCTTTACAGCTGTTGTGTGTGTGTTTCCTGGTTGCTTGGTACCTGCTGGTGCTTGACGACTTTGGCATGCTGTTTCTGGTGAATGGACTTTGTCCTAAGATTTAATGTCACAGCTGTTCCTAATGTTTGGGCAGAGAAATCTGAACGTTGTCATGTTTACACTCTTTCTGGACCTCAAAAACAAGCAGAGATAACAATGTGTGAGATTCAGGTGTTTACTTACAAAGTGATGGGAAAACATTTAAACAGACATTAACACAGTTACATGTAAATACATATTAGCTGCCGAGCTTCAATGTTTTTGGTGATTAATGACCCTTGAATGTATTTCATACTTTTTTTGATCACTACTGGCTTTTATTTATTTATTTATTTTAACTTCTTGGCTTTAAACATATTATCTCCTCCTGCTGGTGATGCATGCGTGTACATTTCACACTTTGGAATAGCATGAAATGGACACGGTGGACCAGCGTGTCGGCATATTTTGCCATGATACTGGGTTTCCAGCCATCTACACACACACGCACGCACGCACACACACACACGCGCACGCACTTGTTTTCATATCTTGGTGAGGACATCTCATTGACATAATGCTCTCCCTAGCCCCTAACCCTAAACATCAAAACTGAATGCCTAACCCTCAGCCTAAACCTAACCAAAGCCTAACTGTAACCCTGATGCTAAAATCACATTTTGAGCCTCAAAAATGTCTTCAAACTCATGGGGACGCTCAATTTGTCCCCATAAGTGACTGTCGGTCTCCACAAGTATAGCATCACGCCATCTGTCCTCACAAAGATGTCTAAACATGTACACACACACACACACACATCTGTCTGGGAGCTATCAGCTGTAGGTATGGCTAGTGAAAAAGTGCATTTTACATTTACTCAGGTTATGTTTGATCATCTAAAACATTTAAGTGTGACAAATATGTAAAAAACTGAAATCAGGAAGGTCTAGTTCAGCACACGCAGCCACAGTCATTGCTGAAGGGCTGGCTGTTTACAGAGTGTCGTATCAAAAATTCAGAAAATAAAATAAAATACTAAAGCCTTGAGAAGATTATCAAGAAAAGCGAATGAAGTTAGAAGTTCAGAGCGATGTGAGACTGATGTCTGTGCATTGTGACTGACTACACAGCTGTTGCTGTCCCAATATGAAACCACTCCTGAGCCAGGGACAATGTCAAAAGTAGTGGAATAAATAGAAAACTTCTCTTTTTAGATGCATTTTATTTGTAAATTAAGTTCCAGGGGTGTGAAGTGTTTGAAGACCAGTGAGAAGTTTCCACAGTGTGTGAACAGTTGCTTTGTCTTTGGTTGGTATCGATGGTGTTTGGTCAACTGTGTTTTATTCAGTCCAAAGTCAGTGCAGCCCGTTACCAGGATGTCATACTTCCATGAAAAGCTTTGTGGAGACACTTTCTCCTTTACCTTTATTTCCTTTTCCAGTGGGACTGGTCACCTACCGACGGTACCAAGACTGTTATTGGTCAGACTGATCGATTAGCCAACTTGGCTGAACCCCGTGGATAATCTGTGGAAGACCAGAAACACGCTATCCAAAAATATAGACAAACTTAAAGGCAACTTCTATCAGGCTTCAGTAACAACTTGTCACGGCTGCGCTGGCAGACCGTGGGGATGTGGGGAAGGAGGACCCGAACGCTGGACTCTTGCAATGCAAACGGTGCGTTTATTCACAGTGAAGAAAATACAATCCAATAATAAATCCCCGTGTGCTCCCCGACTCCCGTCCAGTGTCTTCTCCCCTTGCCCGTGGCTTTGTGTGTCCGCTCCCTTTATACAACGTGCTCACTGCCTCCTTGTTCCTACAGCCTTCCAGAAAAAAAACACAGAGGAGCCGTTAGTACACTTGTGTCAAAACGGACATCTAGCAGAGAAATTGACGGGTAGCCTCACGCAACGATCCCACGTTGATGGGAGCTCAGCCACTCTCTAAAGCAGGGGTGAGGAACTCCAGGCCTCGAGGGCCGGTGTCCCTGCAGGTTTTAGATCTCACCCTGGGTCAACACACCTGAATCACATGATTCGGTCATTACCAGGCCTCAGGAGAGCTTCAGGACATGCTGAGGAGAACGTTTAGCAATTTGAATCAGCTGTGTTGGATCAAGGACACATCTAAAACCTGCAGGACACCGGCCCTCGAGGCCTGGGTTCAACACCTGTGCTCTAAAGTAACTCCCTCCAGACGAGGCCAATCAGCTGCAGGTGTGTGGCATCATCCTAGGTGTGGCCAGCCTCCTGGCAGGGCCCACCCACCAGGGTTGATGGTGCCTGTACACTGGCCTACCAGATACACCTGTACCCCCCCCCCCCCCACACACACACACACCAGCAAGCAGGAAAACAAGGGACAGCAGCACAATACATTCAATATACATATAGCATATAATATCAGTCCAAATCTGCTCATGGACCCTGGGTCTGAGGAACCCAGGGTCCATGACTCAACACAGTGCTGCAAGCTTATTGGCTCCATGTTACGCCACACTGATCCAGTAATTCATGGACTCAACATACTAAGTGTGTAAATTAGTGCATTGTTGGTCATTTCTGTATGTTAAAATACTTTTTCATTGATATTAGGAAATATTCTAATAATGTGTGATGGTGGATTTCTGAATGACCAACGTGGACAGCCGGATCTTTAAACTGGCGTTGAAAAACCACACACAGCTATGCTTGTCATAAATCTAGAGTTATCAGCAGAGGTATCGAAGGGGCGACTCGAAGGATTCGGCGAATGTTTTAAACCAAAATGAAAACATTTTGCATGGCGAGCATGTTTTGGTAGTATTGAAACGAGCCTTCCGCTGCTCTGTGGTCCCAGCAGCACTTATTTCACAGTGTTTTCTTCCATAGCCCTAGAATGATGCTAATTATTCGTGTAATAGCTTGGATTTGATGATTCATCAGAGCCACAGACACCCAGAACATGAATTAACAGGCCAGTTGTAAGGAGAGGCAGCAGGATGAGCTGATGCTGGGTGCGGTTCCTCCCGTGGGAGAGCTGCTTGCATCCTGTCCTCAATTCTTGTGTTTCCACAGAAACAACCGTGCATCAATATTCCCTCCCTGCAAACCTTCACTTCTTCTTCTGCTGCTAATCCTGGCGATCCTCTTCTAATAGGATAAAGGACAGTTTTACATGAGAAAGTATTACCAGCAAGACGTCCCCAGAGGCTAATGTATTAATCTGCCAGACAGAAGCTGCTGTGAATGTACTGCACAGACAGCTTTGTGAGTGAAAATCTCCAAGCCTCTGAGCAACCCTCTAAGGTGCCTAGAGTAGCAATAAAAGCAGACGATTGCACCCATAAAGCAGGTTTTTCCCAGCATCGCAGAGAATAACATTGTTGTCGGTCTGTAATATTATGTGGTAGATTCACCTCACAGAGCAAAAGCAAGCAGAGAACCACAAGTGCTCAAACCTGACATGAATCACATATTTCAGATGGGCTTTTTAATAAATATAATCTTTGTGGCTTCTGTATATATACACTGAAGCTCATTTGGATCCAGAGCATCTGCAGACACCTTTATTTGAAATAACGGTGCATTAATAAAACATGCTGCGTATTAAAAACAGTCTCTGAGTAAGTACGAGCTAAATTCTCTGTTTGCTTTGGCTGAAATAATTGTGTCACAATCTTGCTTTCAACATCAGCCCTAAAGCTCATTATGGCTGAGCACTAATGCAGCAATTACAGAGGGAGGGAGGGAGACGGCTAATGGATGGGTCACAGCTAGGAAGAGACTGTTTACCTCAATTTCTCCCTCATTTTCTGCATATGAGTCAGTGCCCTTCTGTACTTGTGCCTCAGCTCATATACTAATGTCCTGTTCGTAATGCATTTGTTCTTCCACATAGTCATCTTGCAGCTGCACGCTGAGGTTACCGCCGGCAACCCTCTAAATATGTCAGGGTGTTTCACTAATAACTTTATCTATAAAAGCCTGCAGGTGGAAATCAGAGGTCAGCTGCAGCAGCACCCATGTGCACATAAACACTGCTGTGCAGCTCACTTGCAGAGAAATGACACATGTAGTTTTATATTCTCAAACCAGCTGCATGTTTAATAATTAGCAGAGTTACCACTTTGCAGTTCAGAGGAAAATCTTTGATAATTCCACATTGATTGGAAATTGCCATTAAAGGATGAAAGCAAAATCAAAAGAACTGTAACAGAACATGTTTGTGCTCATCAGGTTCCTTTCATTGCGACTTCTCACATTCGTGGGAAAATGTGAAAATGAGGTTTTGTCTGCCTTTTCTTTCAAAAACAAGTTTGTCTCTGTTCAAATAAGTTTGAGTCAGTAGTAATTAGACAATCCGCAATCAGTGTACTCACAGGCACTGCTAACAGCAAGCCACCTCCCTAATGTTCTCTCTACCCACTGCCTTGATAGCCTGGTCGCTGTTGTAGTCCTGCTTTTTTTCGTTTTATGAATCAATAAAGATTTATCAAGTACATAAAGTTAAAAAAAATACATTAACACTTTAAAACACTGTATTTCTTGTTGGAAGAGCACAATCTTCCTCTGTGCTGCCACGTCAGCGCTCAGTGCTACAAGACCGAGTGGATAGCGTAGAGATACAAACACTAGAACAGACTATAACAGTGTTCAGCTGATAAAAATGCTATCGTCTCAGCCATTTGGCGTGTTTGGTTGTGCTGACCACAAGCTTTTCAGGCTTTATTTCATTTAATGTGATAATTATGTCAGTCTCCATCTTTCTTGCTGATTCCTTCAATTCAAAATTGAGCTGTTATCTCTTCTCCTCCACTTTGTGTATACTTTCCTCTGGTTGCTCTCCTGTCAGTATTGTCAGTATTAACTCAGCTGCCTGCTGTCCCTGCAGCTGCCGTCGAGGCCTGCCTGGGTCACCTGCTGAAGAGACGAGCTGCTGGGTTTCTCCGCAGCGACAAGATCGCAGCCCTCTTCACCAAGGTCGGCAAAGTCTGCGACACCGCCGGCGAGGTTTGCCGTAAAGTGCAGGAGCAGCTCCAGCAGCAGGCTGATCTTACCAGGTTGGTCACGCAGATGTCGCCAACCCCTCCTGTTGCTTTGCTTTTACTGTCTGCTGTGCTGAATTCACCCAAATCTGTCCCGAGGCAGCCATGACGCATCGCTTACTAAATGCTTTTCGAACCCCTGTCATGATTCCACATTAAGGTTTCAGTTCATCACTTTATGACGAGAGCAGCAGGACCGTACCTGACTCCGCCACCATTAGTGCAAACGGAGTGAATCTGTCGTCTTAATTAGAAAGGGAGAGACTCTGTTCCCCATTTCAGCCCAATTTATGAAGGAGGATAAGAAGACTGTTAGTGTAGCCCTAATTATTCACCTGAACTTTAAATGATTAAGGGACAATAAATGTGGTAGCAGAGACAGTTTTATGACAGGGTGGACAGAATAACAGACAAACGAGGTCTCCCCACAGTTGATGCTGTTGCTCTGAAGATTACAGAAATGTGATCTGTGTTAGTTATGATAGCGATAAAGAAATCACACAAAAATCATCCAAGTTATTGCAACAGCTGCCCTAATTAATGCTTAGACAAGTAATTAATGCTTCTGTGATGCCGAATGCACCAGTGTTTGCATGTTCTTTAACTGGAATGATATTTTAATGATAAAATAAAATTATTTTTATTATATAATGTTATCCATCCAAGCAAATTATTATGTTTTGATTAAGATGGCAAATTATAATTACTGACTCGCTTTCCTGTACAGAAAAAAACGAATGAATGAATATGCTTGTTTCATTTCTGACTTCTCAGCGTCCACCAGGCTCAAATTTGGGTATAAAAACGTCTCTAATCTCAGACACAGTCCATGAAAATGCTCTAGGTCAGTATTTCCCAACCTTTTGGAGCCACAGCATGTTTCACATTAGAAAAACCACACAGCACACCAGGCATAGCGGAGTTAGCTCGGATTGTCCCCAGTTTACCTTTTTTGCTTTCTTATGATCACTATTCATGCTCGGCCTTCCTCTCGGTCCAGGACCAAGGTCAGACTGACTTTTTCCTTTTCAAATGACTATTACCGTAATTGTCGGGCTATAAGCCGCTACTTTTTGCACCAGCTTTGAACCCTGCGGCTTTTAGTCAGGTGCGGCTTTTCTAAGGATTGTCCGTGATTTTTGTCATATCGTAAGACGATTTGTTTTGTTTGTTCCGCTGTTGTACGGCACTACGTTGCCTGGCGGAAGGGCATGTGATCAGACACAAAGTATTGGGGTTCAAGAGTGGTATGTTGGTCACGTGTCCGTCCGCCAGGCAACATAGTGCCGTACAAGTAGCGCGAAAAACAAACTTCAAAGTAGCGTTCAGCGGGAGTCGTGGATGATGAGCGGCGATAAACTTGCGAAAAGCAAGTTATGCTCAACTCCACCGGTGGATTCTGACAGCGTGGAAAAGTGTGAAAACATCCACGATCACCAACAGATTTCGAAGGGCTGGACTGCTGCATGATGGAGAGGAGGACACCGCCACGGCCCTTCAGAGGGTGTTCGACTCTGACACTGACAACGAAGATTTCTTTGGTTTTGAAAGTGACAACGAAGGAAAGAAGCTGAGAGTGGATGACGAAGCCATCCTGAGCCTGTTCGTTTCCGACATTGGAGAAGAGGACTTTGGTGGTTTTAGTGCGCAGGAAGATGGTGGTGAAGGACTGACTTTTCTTCTTGTTAAAGCCGTGTCACTGCACCTGAGCCTGAAAGGTAGTCTGAATCTATTTTTCTGGTGTGCTGTAGGTTATTGTTATGTACTACATTTGTTACTCATTTATGAAGCACAGCACATGTTTCCTACTTGTAATTACCGCTACTTGTACATATACCTAAAAAGTTATGCAAATATGTACCATAACTTGTTTTTCAAAATATTAATAAAAGGGGTGTGTCTCCAAACAGCCATCTCTTTCCTGACAATTCGCTTTGTGCATATTCTCTTACATATGATAAGTCAACATTGAAACACCTGCGGCTTTTAGTCAGGTGCGGCTAATGTATGTACAAAACAGGATTTTCCCCTGATTTTAGCTTGTGCGGCTAATATTCAGGTGCGCTTTGTAGTCCGGGAAATACGGTACATAAATTCTTCTTCATCTTCTCCTGTTTTACTGGCAGTTGGCACCATTTAATTAGAGCAGGTAGTTGTACTGCCCTCTAGTGGAAGAGAATGTAATTGTTCTGCCCTGATAGCTTAGAGTACTAATCAGGTGAAACCAGATAATCTTCCATGGCAAAGGTCTAGGTGATGTCAGACACCTGGAGACTTGGCGGGGAAAAGCGAATGGTGGCTCAGAGTTAAACAAATACTGGACTCAATCGATAAGCGACTGTCCAGCTTTCAGGTTTCAGCTGTGGGACTTTGTCACTTGTCTAACTGAGAATGTGACCCAGCTGAAGAAAATAAAAAAATAAAAGAGAGTGTCATCGATCTCCAGGCCCGTAGCATGAGATTACCTTCAGGTAACTTTTGAGGAGCAAAAGTTACCATTAAAACCTTCATGAAGACCCACCTGAAGCTTCGGGAAGACACTGTAAAGAACATCACCTTCCACCGTGTTCATCGCAGGGAGCCAGGAGACCGCGACCTGTTGTGGCCAAATTCAAAGATTTCATGAGGAGACGGTGAAGAGTCGCGACCCCAGCACCTCTCCCTGGTTGTATTAATGCCACTCCAGATGAGAATGCACTGCCTTTTTCTCTCCTCCTCTTCCCTTATCTGTCTAGCTTATTCATGTCAATTTGTTAATGCAACGTGACGTCATAACAGATCAATCACCCTCAGTCACCGCAGCGTAAACGTGACGGTTACTATGTTCTTGTTTTCCTTCGAGTTTCCCTTTCATCTCTGCCTCTTGGCCCTTTGCATGTTCTTCTTCCTTTTCTCTTCCCTCACTCTACAGATCAGCTGTTTTCCTACTTAGTTACAAACAGCGTACTCTTTTCACTCCTTCTCAACCCCAACGTCCCCCCAATTAGTTTTCTTTCTTGTTTTTCTGCTTCTGCACCCTTGGTCTTTACACAAAGATTATTTCATTTGCACACCACGATCACGCAGATACACACTCAGTGTCACCACATCCACTACATCATATAAGTTAATGTGCACACATATAATCAGACAACACCAAACACCACTCGGGTCTACATACTGCCACACTTTCTTACAACCGATCGACGTGTTTTTTCTCATTCACTTGAGCGTCAAATGCAGCGTTCAACATTAACTACACACACCCACAAACTATGGGCAGGATGAGTTGCAGCAAGAAAGCCATCGCTAGGACATCAGAATAAGACAAAGAGGCTTGCTTGGGCCATGAAACACCACCATTGGACTACTGAAGACTGGAAGAAGGTATTATGGACTCATGAATCAAAATTTGGATTTTTGTAGAATCTTTGTACGCCGTCGAGTAGGTGAAAGGATGGTTGCACAGTGTGTATCATCAACTGTCAAACATGGAAGAAGAAGTGTGATGGTCTGGGGCTGTTTTTCTGGATCCAGGGTGGGTGACTTGTACAGAGTGAGAGGCACCCTGAACCAAAAGGACTACCACAGCATTCTGCAGCACCATGCAGTACCCTCTGGTACCCACATAGCAAAATTGGTATGGCCCGGATCTGGACTACACAATGTGCCTACACAAGGCCCACATACCGCAAAGAATGACGGCCCTTTGGTGGCCCAGACCTGGTTTGCCAGAGGTGGCCCACACATGGGCCAGCACAAGGCCAGTTGCAGATGCACTGGTGGCCCTGTGCTGGCCCAGAACAGTTTCAGCTCTGGCCCCAGATGTCAGCCTAATGTGGGCCTTAATCAAGCCATGTAATAAGAACATGTGCCAGAATGTAATAATGCAAAAGTAACATGACAAAACTCTGTTTAGAGAGTGAGTGGACTGATTCTTGAATAACGCTTTTCTACTCTCCCAGATTACTCAAAGTGCTCTATACAACACGCCACACTCACCCAATAACAAACATGAGTAAACCGTCACTAGGTTTTGGATAAAGTGTACACTCACAAACCTGTCAAACCTGCATTTGAAACGTTGGTGTGTACTGTGTTCATCGCAGTACCACCACATTGCTAAGAAGACTGTCCCCATGAAGTGGAAAAACAAAAATAATCTTAGTATTAACCGATATAGAGCTCTTTTGCTGGACCATATTAGCCTTGAGACAGCCTCTGCCGCCACATCAGATCAATCTCTCTGGGTTCCTTTGATCGCTCCATCACCTAGTGGGGTTAGGGGGGCGTACGGACTTGGGGGGTCTGGCGGTTGCCTAGGGGTGGGTTTCTTGGGGGGTTCTGTGCAGGAGCTGTGGTTCTGACCAGAATGGGGCTTCGGTGACTCTTGGGTGGTGTTTTTCTGGCGGCTGCCTGGCCTGGTCACCGCTCTGCTCCTTGGCAGGTCCAGGGTGGGCTTGGAGACTTGAGATACAGGGGGCACTACGCCTTCGAATTAGGGTTCTGGTTGGGCCTGGGGGGTTTGGGCCGTGGTTGGTGCATGCGCTGGGGCCGTGCCCAAGCCCGGGGGTCTTCGGTGCATTGGTGGAGGAGGAGGTTTTTGCCATCTTTTTGCAGGTGCTCTCTACTTTGACTTTTGTTTGCTGGGTGATGCTGTGTATGAGCTAGTTTGTGCATATTAGCATATTTAAGTCATAATGGTAGACAGAAGAATTTGCTTGTAGTTTTTTTTAATTGTGAGATTTTTAAAAGATGTGCAGTAGCATTTTAAATTATTGACAACATCTGCCTGATTCCATCGATTCTGGGCTTATTGATTGAACTTGTTAAATTAGGTGTTTTCACTTCAAAGGCTACTGTTGCATTATTGTTAGTCCATATTTATGTTTTAAAGTTTCACTATCTTCATAACGTCCACTTGGGCCCGGTTGGGTTCTAGAGCCATAAAATTCGTCATCAAAAGCACAAAGGTCCACTAGGACGTCCAAATGCCTTCCAGTTTTTGTAAAACACACAACTGGAGATATATCTCCAGTGTCTGTCACCAGCAGACACAATATCAGCTCAGTTGAGTGTTTGCTAAGGATGAATGGTCTGTGTGCACACCGTGATAAGCCTCAGGTCTGCATTGAGGTCTGCATGTGAGTGTGTGGATCTTTCTGCATGTGTGCCTGCAGATACAGACTATGATAAACTGCTTCATCTACAGGCGCAGAAGTACTAGCTGAGCTGTTTGCTTGGTCATTAATTGTACCACATGGCTACCACACACACACACACACCTCCATATTTGCATAAACTATGTGCAGGCAGAATGTGAACCACAACATCATTGCGACATGGCTGCGTTATTTGATGTAAAGCTGAGTTAAACGTGTTTGGGTACACTGGGTGCTCAGCGCTGCGTCTTCATATCAGCGTAGTGTCTCTCATTCATCTGTCACATCTGGTCGGCCTTTTCCCTCCCGAGAGACTGCACACAACATTAAAGCCTATTGTTGTGTGTAAATGTGGTTTGCACAAATCACATCCCTGTGCTAGAATCCATACATCCAGTCAAGCACACTCAGAACGAACACACACACACACACACACACACACACACACACACACACACGCACACGCACACACACTCCCAGACAATGCTCTCTGTCATCCTACCTCAGGGCTCCATCTCTCATTTACCCTGTTTGCCATGGCAACATGGTTTGGCCCACTGGCGGTGAAAGAATCGCTGAGCATGATGGGAAACGAGAGGCCAGAGAAAGAATATGAGCAGAGATCAACAGTGGACTAAAGAGTTATGGGGGTGAAGTGAGTAGTAATTACAGCAGAGCATGAGGGGTTTGACTTCTGTGTGTCACCGACTACAGTGGACAACCTGCCTCGATGCTTTCTCTTTATGATTTATTGTTTTACAACCATCCTTCTGTCACTACTGTGATAAGCTATCAGCTTTGTTGCCATTCATAAACTCTACGGGTGCAACTCACACATGCAGTTATTAGTGCAGTAACAGATGAAAAGAAGTGTCCAAAGCAGATTCTGAACCAGGCTGTGAACATGCTTTTTAATAATGTTATTGGCAGTGTTGGGACTAATGCGTTATTAAGTAACGCGTTACAGTAACTACGTTATTATTGTGGTAACGAGCACGGTAACTAGTTATTATGCCAAAATCAGGAACGCGTTACTCATTACTGGGATTTAGATAGGGTCGTTACTCGTTACTTTGTGTGGTGGCATCGCGGAGCTTTCACAGATTCAGTAACATTAGCAAGTGGTGGAGGCCAGCAGGTGGATGAGGGAAAGGGGAGGCAAGAGGAGAGACCCGAAGCGCTGCTGGTCCGAGAGTGTCAGCCTGTCAGGTGAACTGAACTTCAGGTAAGAAGTTATGACCTGCAGTCTCTCTGGGTCAGATATGAACCAAGTTTAGGTGGAGTTTATTTTCGTTATGCTGACTTTTTCGTACTGCGTGCTAGCTAGCATGACGGAGTTTGTATACAGCTGGGTGGTGCTATGTTACTGATGTTGAACTTTATTTTGTTCATAAGGTTAATTATTAGAGCTGCCAACCGTCCCGTAAAAAACGGAATCGTCTGGTATTCAGAGAAATTATTACGGGTTTCCTGTTGAGGTGAAAAGGAACAGTTTGTCCCGGACTTACTGAAATATCTGAGCCTGGCTTTTTAAGTAAGGGATGAATAACTGCATGCTTAAACTCACTTGGAACTTGACCTGACAAGAGGCTGGTATTGATTATGTTTAAAATATGTGGTCCAACAGTAGGAAACACCTCTTTCAGAAAACGGGGTGGAATGACATCATTCGGAGAACCACACGGTTTAGCACTTAACACAAGCTTCTCTAGTTCAGGTAGAACAATTTGCGCCAGAAAGAGGAAACCAGCGGATGTCGTGCTAAACAGGAGCACGTTTAAGCTTGATCAGCTGTTGTTAGAATTTATTTAATATTAATTTCTAGTATCAGCTGATGTTTGCTGGAGCCACAGCTGTAAAGCTGCTGGTCATGATGTCGGTTTGGTTATCTGGTGAGAGGGAAACATGAAGATGAAACCAGGAGATGTCCTTACTGGATCATCAGAGCTGAACAGGTGATGGAGAAACAGGTTTACCTTTTAGGTGACATGAATGAGTTGAAGTTATGAACTGTTTCTGAGAGACTAATAACACCAGGATCCTTTTCTAAGCAGCTGACAGCTGGTAACTGTGCAGGGGCGGGTCTAGCAAAGTGTTGCCAGGGGGGCAGGTAGGGCATTAACAGGGAGAGGGGGGCACAAAGAAATACTTTTCTTTCTTATTCTCATTTAAAATGTCTCACTTTTAAAAAAAATAATTATCTGAGTCTTGCAACAAACGATTGATGCATATATACCATCAGAACTGTGCACATCACTGTCACAACAGTGTTTGTTTTCATTCAAAGGCTTTATGATTTTTCCTATAATGGCGGCCGGTCTCTAGTCAAAACGCCCGGGCTGATTTTTTGTCCCAGTCCAGCCCTGTATGCAGCTCATCTGCAGTCTGGTGTTACCTACATCTTCCTATTCAGAAGGCAGAATTTCCGAGTTCTGAGTACAATCAAAGCACCACGACTGCAGTTTTTGTGTTGGATGTAAAAAGCTAGGATAGAATCAGGCGTGGGATTTCTCTCGTGGAAATGTGCACATTATCTTTTCCTTTGGTAGGTGGCACAGTGCACTTGTGGCAAGTAAGCAAGCTAGAAGACCGGCAATCTTGCTGGGTATCCAGTTATGGAAGCAACACATTAACAAGAGAATTCTGAGTAAAACCAAAGTTACTTTCCCTAGTAACTAGTTACTCTGAAAGTAACGAGTAACTTGAAGTAACTAAGTTACTTTTGATGGAAGTAACTAGTAATGTAACTAAGTTACTAATTTAAAGTAACTTACCCAACACTGGTTATTGATAATGCTCATTCCATGGGATTCTGCAGTTTTTGGAACTTCTCCCCTGACTTCATTTTTCAGCTTCAGCAGTCACTGCTTGGTTCAAAGATGCTTGGGAACCATTTGAATTCTAAGTCGGCTAATCGAGTGCCTGATGGGTCAGAGCGTAAGCCATGTTATTATAGATTCTCCTAAACACATCACATGCACGTAAAGTTTGTGCTATGACAACTAGACAGCTGTATGGATACACTTAGTGTGTGTGTGTGTGTGTGTGTGTGTGTGTGTGTGTGTGTGTGTGTGTGTGTGAGTCCTACTTTTTCACAGCCTGTTTAGTTTTGGATTAACGATTAAGAGTTTTGATGGTTACAATCTGGGATGAGTGATTTAGGAATACAGTAATGTTAGTGAATGTACTCAAAAGGAGAGACAAACGATGATGTCTCTCTTTATTTGTAGCTTTTATCCTACACATTGTCATGGTCCTGGGTCAGTTTGACCCAGCGTTTTGTGTTTCCTTGAAGTTCATTTTTGTGCCTTGTGTTTATTCTGATTTTGTATTAGTTTAAGGTTGAACCTGAAGTTCAGTGTTTTATCAGCCCTACCTGTGTCTGTCCTCGGTGCTCTGTTCATGTCCCCGTAGGGTTGCCAACCGTCCCTTGAAAAACAGAATCGTTCCGTATTTAGAAACAAAAGTATTGAGCTGAAAAGGGTATGCACTTTGTCAAATGGTTAAAAAATAACTACACACACAAAAACAAGAGCTAAGAAATTCCCCACACTGGGAAGGGTGAAGACAATCGGGTCGCCCAGCCCTGGCCAATTAGGCGTCCTTTTTTTTTTTTTTCAGGGAGTTGGCAACCCTATGTCCCCGTGTTGTGTTGTAAATCAGTCTGTGTGTTTCCTGCTTTACTTTGAAGGCTCGTGTTCTGGATTTCCTGTTCTATTCTGAAGGTCTGTGTCTGTTGTCATTGTGTTCAGCTTGTGTCCTCCAGTCATTGTGTGTATTAGGTTCAGCTGTTCTCCCCTCCTGTGTGTGATTACCCGATTACCTTGTGGGTGTCGGTCTGTGTTCGTTGTCGGCTCGTCTGCGTTCTATGGTGTTTCGTTCCTGTCTCTGCGGCTCTCTGCCCCGCACCACTTTTGTATGCTCTCAGGTTTGTCGTTTAGTTCTCCCAGTTTAGGTTTCTTCAGTTGTTTTGTCATGCCTCACTGCTTGCTTGCCACTATCCCACCTTGTAAATAAACGTCACACTTCATCAGTCAGCTGCCTGCATTTTGGATCCTTTTCATTCCACTACACGACTGCTGGCCCAGCCGTGACACACATGAAATGGAAGTCACCACAGGGATACAAAAAACATAATAAATCAATGTCAGTAAAAATGCCAAGTCTGAAGCAGGTAAACAGGTGAGTGCTACTGTTAACTTGTTCTGTATGTCAGTATTAGGCTAAGCTAAAATATTTTTCTACAGATAAAAAAAATGTGGAGTGCTTTGTCAGATTTCTGGTATCTCTTCTCTCTGTGTATTTCCAGAATTTTAACCTCCCTCACTAAAAGCACCTTACATTTAAGCATTCTTAAGACCGTTTCTGATCACTGTAATCAAATCAGTTATTTGTTGACATTTTAGAATGTGTAAAGCCTAGAGACGAAGGAGAGACAGCACTGTGTGGGCAGCCATGTTTTCAGAAAGGATATTTACACAGTAAATCAAACCTCCTGAAAGTACAAATAGATTACACTTATGAGAGAAGATGCTTTGAGGCAACACATCCACATTAAATGCATAATAGCCTGATGGCTTATGAATAATGCATGCACAGTGGGGTAATGTTATACTCGCATTCAGTCAGCAACACCGTTAGTCTTTGGATAGACATGGTTTGTCACACATGGTTTTCATTCTCGAGTTTGGTATTTTGACTGCAACCAGCAGGATTTTTGCAGAGCCTAAATGTATATCTTTAGACAAGAAGGTGGAGTAATAAGTTGCTACTAATTGCTACTGCACATTAATAGTATGTGTTAGAGATGGACCGATCCGATATTACGTATCGGTATCGGTCCCATACTGACCTAAATTACTGGATCGGATATCGGAGAAAAATTAAAAATGTAATCCGATCCATTAAATATCACGAAAGCACCTCACAAAGCTTGCAACACGCCGTAACTCACCTCAGAACGTTAGCACGTCGGAGCAGTATGCATCACGTGATAGAGCGGCTGTGGCATGCGGGACCTGTCGGTGGTCTGGATAGCATGTGGAGCTTAGCTAGCAACCCGGCATTTCATCTCCGACAAAGTTATCCCCGAGAGAAGTAAAGCAAGTGTGTAAGTCCATCTCTGAATGTTTGTAAAGCATTCCTGCGTTAAGCTTAACAAGCGATATATGGAGCGACTGCCTCTTCTTGCTGCTACTTCAATCATGAAACTGCTTAACGATCAGCTGATCGGCTTTTCTGTCGCGAGTCCGTGTCTCTAGTTTGCTTTTGGCCCACTTTGCACCAGAAAGAGGAAACCAGCGGCTGAACAACAGCAGCACGTTTAAGCTTGATCAGCTGTTGTTAGAATGTATTTAATATTACTTTCTACTCGAGGATCTTTTTCTACAGCTGACGGCTGGTAACTGTGCAGGGGCGGATCTAGCAAAGTTTAGCCAGGGGGGCCGATAGGGCATTAACAGGGAAAAGGGGGCACAAAGACATACTTTTCTTTCTTATTCTCATTTAAAATGTCGAGCTTTTAATAAATAATTATCTGACACCCAAAGTTTTAATTTGATGTAAAATGAGTAGAAGTCCATTACTGTATATAGTGACTATTAAGTCTAATATACCCTTGTAAGCTATAGTACTTTTTCCTTTGGGAAGGTACCATCTGTGCAGTCTGCAATTTTGTTGAAGAAAGATGTTGAATCTATTTAATATTTCTTGAAAAATAATTGATTTCTGTGCATTTTTTTCACACTGCATCAAATTAAGGTTGATTACGTCGATTAAGCATCATGAGGTGGAGCGTGAGGGGTGGTTCCCTATTTTTTATTTATTTATTTTTGTTGTTGCTGGGAGTTGGAACCCTATTAGTTAGGTTGCTTAATATTTATGCTAAGTACTCTTTAAAATACCAGAATAGAAATTTTTGCGTCATAACTTTTGCACTGTCCACTTCCTGCTGTGACAAAACAAATTTCCCACGTGTGGGACTAATAAAGGTTATCTTATCTTATCTTATAGGGAGGATGGTGTAGGTTCAAGTTTATTAGATTGATCAGTATTGCTGAACTATGAAATATATTTTTTTTTACATACAGGTATAACAGAATAGCTTTAGTGTAGTTGTTGTTTTAAACTTGAGTATGAACTTATACAAAATGCAGCAAGATATTTAAAAAACAGTTTTGTTGATTAAAAAACACTATATCGGATTCATATCGGTATCGGCAGATATCCAAATTTATGATATCGGTATCGGTATCGGACATAAAAAAGTGGTATCGTGCCATCTCTAGTATGTGTAAGATTTCACTGACCAGTGCATAACTATGAGTTAGCCTGATGGTTGCTGTGAGGATGATGATGAGAAAGCTGGTGGATTAACCCAAAACTCCACGTGAGGAGCTTGTTAATGATCTGAGAGCATCAAGAACATGTCTGAAGTTTGCCAGTGAACATCTCATCGACTCAGAGAAGGCTTGAAGCAAAGTGCTGTGGTTAGATGGAACCAAAACCGAACTCTTTGGAATTAACTTAAGCTCCTGTGTGCATCTGCTACGGAAACAGGATGACTTCACTGCATTATGAGGCCAATGGATGGGGCCATATTCTGCAAAATCTACACAAGAACTTCCTTCCCTCTGCCAGAAATCTGAAGCCAGGCCATGAATGGGAATAATACTTAACCAAAACGTGCTGCCAAAGTATGAACATTAAGGTCATCAGTCCAGATCTCACTCCTATGCGGTCTTTGAGTCTGACGTTATTAGCCATGTCTGGGCCCAAACTCTGCTGCAGGTCCCTGAGTCACACAATCACAGCAGCATCACTGAAGCCTTTCATCTTTAATAAAATGATCAGCGTTCTGCTCTACCAGGTGTAACAATTAAGTTTAACATTCAGGCATCCATGAAAACGGAATTTATTAAATTTAACGGAGATGAAGTTAGCAGGAAGTTAGCTCGCTAGCTTCCACCTAAACATGATATAGCATGTTCTGACTGAGAGATTTCTGAAAGAATTCAAACGTACAGCTCTGCTGTCACTTCCAACATAAATGAAGACAGAAAACTAAACAGCAGTGACGTTTGTAGGGTTACTGAAGTTGGGCTACCTGGTATATAATGATCATGTGCTACGTGATCGCTAGCGCGACAAAGTTATGTTAACATAACATAAACAGTGAAGCTGGAGGATGAACGCTAACTTTTTTCCACTCGATAAAAGTTAACGTGAGGGTTCCTGATGGTTAGGGACAAATGCAATCGCATAGCAGGATGCTGTAAACAGACCAAACGTCAGTCAGGAGAACAACTGAGATAATCCATCATTAGTCATTAATATACCGCAGCATGGGCTGGGCTGTAGTTACATCGTAAGGGTTTAAAAACTGAGCTTTAAAATGATGAGCGGTAATAAAAACCGAGAGAGGTCGACAGCGATCACTGACTGTTTTTAGGGGCTTGTTGAGATTAAATAGAACAAGATACAAAGCATTAAAACATGTTAAAAACACAACAACCTTCTTAAATGCAGACTACTTTGGGCCCGGAAGCAGAATTCGTCACGTCATCACTTAAAGACCGGATAGAAAATCTGTGGAGGCTGAAACTTCGAGATGAGCAGCAGCCAAGAAACCTCAATGATTTTGAGTTTCTGTAAAGAGGAGTGCATTAAAATCCCTCCTGAGATGTGTGCAACAAACGTCTTAACACTGGCTAGCAACAGTTTCAAACCAAGCACTAAGTCATGTTTTGCTTGGGCATCAAATACTTATTTCATTTAATGCATTTTTAATTTTATGTGTTTTTCTACATTGTTGCTTCTCTCCATTTAAAAGGAAGCTACCATAAGAGTTAGACATGTAGGACTGCTTTCATTTATTTGCACAATGTCACAAAATTATTCATGTCAGTCTCAGAGTAAAGCTAGCTAATGCATTTATTACTTCTAGGCTGGACGTATATGATTCATTATAATCTGGCAGCTCTAAAAACTCCTTTAGCTTAACCAGAAGCTGGAAACAGAGAGCACTGGGTCCCCATTAAACCCAGAATCAAATTTAAAATCCTTCTCCTCACATACAAAGTCTTGAATATCATAGCAGAGCCTTCGGCTTTCAGGTGCCTCTACTATGAAACCAGGTCCCAGTTTGGACTGGACAGAATCCAAAGTGCACAAGAGAGATGAAGAAGAGAGTGTAGGCAGGGTGGAGTGGCTGGAGATGAGTGTCAGGGAGGATTTGTGACAGAAGGAAAGCAGAAAGAGTGAAAGGGAAGGTTTACAAGTGATGGTTTGGAGACAGTAGTACTGGGAATAAGACAGAAGGTCGATCTGGAGGTGGCAGATGTTACGGTCTGGAGTCTGCTTCTTGTATAGTGGTTTTCTACTCTGTGAGCATTTAAAGCACTCAATCACACAAGCACTTTCTGCTGTATCTATTATTGTACGATCTACTGTGCAAGATAAACGCCTTGAGGCGGCTTTTGTTGTGATTTGGCACTATATAAATAAAGTTGAATTGAATTGTTTTCTACCCAACATTCATACTCTGATGGATGCATCGGGGAGCAACTTGAAGTTCGTACCTTGCCCAAGGATATTTGGCATATAGACAGGGATCAAACTACTGCGCTACAGCCATCCTGCCAGTGACCGGATGGACAGGATTATAAATGATCACATCACAAAGACAGCTTGAGTTAGGCCAGTGGTTCCCAAACTTTTTTTGCTAGGCCCCCCTTTGTTTCACAAGGAAAATGTTCGCACCCCCCCACCACGCAAACACATCCTCCAACCACACACGCCCATATTTTGCTCCATTGCTGTTTATTTCACACCTCAAACTTATTGTAAACAATTAAGCAAATAAAAGTAAACTGCAATAAATTACAGGTAGTAATAGAATAAACTACTAACTCTTTTACGCTACGTCCGCACCTACACAGGTGATTTTGAACACGCAGCTGTTTCGTCCACGTAGACGGCGTTTCGAATCATCGAAAACTGAGATTTTTAAAACTCCTTTTTTGCGTTTATGTGTGGACGAGGAATACAGAGTTCGTTACGCAGCGTCAAAGGTATGCGCCTTTTTTCACGTCACGCTGTGGCCACGTTATTGTTTACATGAGATGAATTGCAGAATGATAGAGACGAAATACTGTTAATCTGACTGTCTGCAGGTTTTACACACAGTTACTGTCCCTCCATTTACAAAGGCAGAGGCGTCACAGTGTCATTATTTTACCTGTAGTTGTTTTTTGTCCTGTGTAATAATATTCAACATTGCTGTCAATACATTTTCAAAAAATGCCTCTCTGTGCAAAATGGGTTTAAAAACATAAACAGCTGTGGGATCCTGTTTGTCCGTGATTTGAACCGGGGAACAAATCGTGGCAGGATCAGCCTGATGTTATTTGTATCCCGCTGTAACTTTACTGTATAAAGAGCAAACATCTCCAAAATGTCAGGAGTAGTGAGTCATTACAAAAAGTGTTTGTGAACTAAAAATCAAGAATGTGGGATCCTGTTTGTCCGTGGTTTAAACAGCCCAGCGCTGCTTCCGACAGGGAAAACCAATCCTGCAGGGAGACCTACCTTGGCACATCTCCTGCTTTGCGTTTGTGTGGGAGCCCCGTCAAAAACCTGTCCATGATGCTAGCAGTGTCCAAGCGTTTGTTTTTTTTGTTTGTTTGTTTTTTCACACCACGCCCCCCCTGCAATGGCTCTGCGCCCCCTAGGGGGCGGGCCCCACACTTTGGGAACCTCTGAGTTAGGCAGTTTGGAGACAAAGTTAGAGAGACAAGGTGGAGATGGTTTGGAGATGTGCAGAGGAAGGACACTGGAAATACTGGACAAAGGATGCCAGGCAGGAGGAAAAGAGGAAGCTGAGAGAAGATTCATGGATGTAGTGAAGCAGACGTCTGTGACGATAGAGTGAGGCAAATGATCCTCTGTGGCGAGCCCCGAAGAGAGCAGCTGGAAGAAGAACGCTATTCTCTCGGTCTCGCGCGCACGCACACACACACACACACACACACTCACTCACTCACTCACTCACTCACTCACTCACTCACTCACTCACTCACTCACTCACTCACTCACTCACTCACTCACTCACTCACTGGGGGATTGCTATCATCGTGACTGTGGCAGCCGAGCCACATTCAGCACAAACGCATCCTCATTAGCTTGTAGAAGTGTGTGTGTGTGTGTGTGGCTTTGTTTGATTGCTGTTGAAACACCAAAGATCAAACTCAGTCGGAGATGAAAGTGCTCGTCTCTCAGCCTAATGTTAGTCATCTGTATCCAGATTCATGAAATGCTTCTCACAGCTCAGGTCCAGAATAAAAGGACACATTTTGCTTGACGTTGAACAGATTTACTAATAAAGCAGCCGGTGTTTAGCTATTATAAATATTAATAAGTTATAATGGGCTATAGTAAGTATTGTGCTGTTAAATGCTGCCTCCTCATGGCCAAAGGTGCAATTTTGAGTCAGCCTTTGCACAGCGTATAAAACAAATTCATTCCTTGTTTGCTTGTGTTACTGGAGACCATTAATGACATTTTCAGATACTTTATGAGGTCTTGAAGCAAAATCTACATACATCCAATAATGTTTGTCAGGGAAAAAAAATTTTTTTTTATTGTAATTATCAAATATTAAATGCAGGAAGAGGCAGGAAAAAACTAACTGGTCAAATGCAGCATAGCTGAGCATGAGCTGTGTTTCACGCTCCACACCTGTTCTTTGTATAATTATTTAATTTTCACTGAGCTGAAAAACAGTCTGTGTGTTAGCTGGAAGTGCAAAAGAAAATCGATAGTCATAATATTTGTCAGGTAAATGTAAAAGAATGGTCCAACCACACAAACACAGTCAGAAGGTCCAGCTTAGACACTCTGGTCATGTTTGTGCATTTAAGATTTACAGGTATTCAATTCAGTTTTATTTACACAGCGCCAAATCACAACAACAGTCGCCACAAGGTGCTTTATAATGTAAGGTAAACCCTACAATAATAGATACAGAGAAAAACCCAACAATCATGTGACCCCCTATGAGCAGCACTTTGGCGACAGTGGGAAGGAAAATCTCCCTTTTAACAGGAAGAAACCTCCGGCAGAACCAGGCTCAGGGAGGGGCGGGGCCATCTGCTGCGACCGGTTGGGGAGAGAACAAATGCTCTCAAAGGTTGGGGAGAGGTTGAGAGGTATTGAAATAGATACAGTAAGTTAGTCATTGTTATAACGTATCTTCTGCAGAGCCGTTTGAAGGCAGAGAAGTGTAAAAATGGAACTGTTTTGCCCATTTTTCAAATCTCACATAGACTCATTGTAACATTGTAACGTGTCTTTTATCCTTATCCATGATGTTTATTTATTCTTTATCTGTAACTGATAAAGTTTAGGTTCTTTTGCAGGTTGAAATTTATATAAGTGTAGGTCAGCATCAGCCGTAGAAATCCTGTGTGTCATGAGCGCTCCTGCAGGCTGGTTAATTACAGTAACTGGTGCTTTGTTGTGCAGGAGAACCCAGAGCGTGGGCCACGAACCCCTGAGGAGACAAGGCTCTTCCACCACCAGCCGGCCCCCTCAGCCCCTCTCCGCCCAGGCCATCAAACACATCTGGGTCCGCACGGCTCTCTTCGAGAAAGTTCTGGACAAGATTGTGCAGTACATTGTGGACAACTGCAGGTGAGTTTGTTTTACTGTCTGGTGTTGCACTGTGGTGACTCACAGCAACCTACTCCAGGCTTTGTTGTACCTGAATAAATGATCTATTTATGCGGCCCATTCTTCTCCTGTGTTTGCTTTGTTCTGCGTTCTGTCTGGCTAACAACCACTGTGTGTTTCGACAAGCTGTCCACACACTGCAATTCACTGATCAAAGCTTCAGACATGAAGTGCACTGATGGGGTTCACAAACATGGCAACGGTTATCAGACAACCCTAAACAAGACTTGTGCGGTTTTGCTGTTGTATAGTTCCTGTTAAAAGCTGGGCAAATATTGTAAAGTCGGCGTTGTGTTCAGACAGCTGCAGCGGAGGTGATCTAATCTGATGTAAGACGCCCACGGTGAATGTCAAGGCCTCAGAAGTCCCTCAGAAGTAAAGAGCATCAAACAGCAACCTTAGTAAACCTTTATTCTGGCCTTTGTTCACTGGGCCTAACATCACACATACTGGGAAACAATATTGTTTCAGACGCGATGAGTGTTGGGGGTTTAGCTGTATAGGACATCCTAGCTGCTGATGCGTAAACTTATTATCCTTCCTCGTCCTTATTGGGAGGGAAGTAGAGATTTTTAATTTAACGCTGGTGTTGGATCAGCTCTCAGTATTGACAGATGCCTGAAGCCAGGGTATATTTATTTTATCGGGGATGCATCCTTAATGCACAGGCATATCTTCAACTAGAGGTCTGCGCGGGAATGTTTTTTTAGTCCCGCTCCCGCCCGCTCCCGCAAGGTTTTGTACCGCACCCGACCGCTCCCGCTGTATATTCAGTCTTTGTTCACCCGCTGCCCGCTTAGAATAATTTTCTACCCGACCCGACCGTTCCCGCTAAATTTAGATCTGGTTTCCAAAATCTCACATTTAAATGGGGTACCACCAAAAAATAGAGATAACAGATAAAACTGCAGGTTGTGCAATGATTGTATTTATTTTTCTTAAACAAGATGCATTTATCTGTCAACATGCAACATTTATCTTTTAACATGGAAAACGTGTTGCAAAAATAAAATAAATAAAAACGAATACAGCATTGTGGCCTACTGCAAAAAGCACTGATCCATGCGCTCAGTGCGTGTAACAGGCGTGAGCACTGGCTGTACCAGTGCTCAATTAGAATGAGGAAATCACAGATATGCTGTTCCGAAAAAATGTCGGGCACGCTATATTTTCAGACCGCCCGCTCCCGTTCAAATTACACCAGAGTTACCGACCGCTACCGCATTTTATTTGGAAATTTATTCCCGCGCCGCAAGAAATCTGGTCGGGTCCCGCGGCTCCCGCGGGACAGCCGCGGGAATGCAGACCTCTATCTTCAACCTTTGAGAAATCACAGCACTTGGAAATAATGTGCGCGTGAATCAGCCGTCCAACCTTAACCGTCACGGTGAAGCACTCGGCCAGCGCTAATACACAGAAACGAGCCCATCAGTGATTCTTCTACTCACTCGGTCCTCTGGGTGTGCTGCTGCATTCATCATGTGCATAAAGTGTCACTGCAGCTTCTATACACTTACAGCAATCACACTGTTGAGTCAAGTGAAGGGGATAATGGGTGTGATCTCCTACACTTGGAGTATTTGATCACTTTTAAAGATGAACTGAGCAAACAATTGGTGCTTTGTCCATTTATGCTGTTTGATATTATCTTGGGTTTGCCAGACTTTTCTCTGACCTGCTCCCTGCCACATCCTGCGATCTGTTACGCCCCCTGTACGTCTACCTGTGCATTAGGCGGTGGCTCTAACCTGATGTTGAAATGCTTATCCTTAAATGTAGTCTTAATTTGTAATGAAGGTGGTGAGCTCAGATTGTATCTGTGGCAAAACCATTTCTGCTGCATGTTCTCTGCCACGCTCCTCGGGTGAAGTAGAACTCACTGTGTCATCCTGGAGGACAGAGTCATGGTGAACTCCCACAGAAACTACTGGGAACTGCTCACTCAGAGCGCTCTGTGGAAGTTTGGTGTTATTCAAATACAAGGTCACATTGTAGCTATTCAGCATGAGTTACCACGGTGATTTACACTGGAGCCAGCCAGAAACCACATCTTCTTAACCCATGTGATGGATCTGTGATGTAATGCAGCCACTACATATGAGTGAGGGGTGGTGATGTAATCAGGCAGGTGTGTCATCTGAGTTTCTAGCATGCGTTGCTGAATCCTTGCCTGTTCTTGGATAGTTGACAGATCATACTTTAACCTTTAACCTGCGCTCATCACCTCCAAACTGATCATATCTAGTGACGTGTTTCTTTCTTCTCTGTGTTTCTGACGGCAGTAAATACTATGAGAGGGAAGCTCTGATGCATGACTCAGTCTTTGGGCCCATCTTGGCAGCCCTACTAGGTGAGTATGTTAATGTATTTAATCACCAGAGGCCAGTAAAAAAGCATGCACAGCTGATCATCCAGGTGATTGTTCATATATTCATTTAAATTTGCAAACAAATACACAAGACAGCATTTTCATAACTGTTTGGAATTGGACAGCAGGCAGAGACTCGGAATCAGAGACACCGGGCAGTCAGACAGGAACAGGAAGCAAACAGCTTTGCCAGCTTGAGCAAACTAGAAAAAGTTAACTGCGAGACAGACTGGTGAAGAGAAAATAAACACTTTATCATCTCTGACTAAAGAGGGAGTTCGGGACACTGATGAGGCAGATAATGAGTGCTGATGAGGGGCGGAGCAGAGTATAGTCATGAACAGCTGGGACAGAGACGCACATTAATGTGTCCAAACACCTGCTGCATATTTGCTCCGCGCCGACAGAAAGAAAGAACTGAAACCATTTATGTAATGTATATGCATTCATATGGCACTTTTCTAGTCTGACCATTTAAAGTTCTTTAGACTGCTGCAAGCCATATTTTTGGTGTTATTGTACCATTGATATTATTAGATTACTGATATGTAAAAGAAAAAAAAGTCCCGTACACAGGTATAAATACTGTTTGTCCACACAGGCTTTACTTGGAATGCAGCACAGGTGCATTTGGAAACTTACAGAATTTTCCGTACTATAAGGCGCACTTAAAATCCTTTAATTTTCTCAAAAATCGACAGTGCGCCTTATAATCCGGTGCATCTTATGTATGAATTCTGGTTGTGCTTAATAATAATAATAATGGATTGCATTTATATAGCGCTTTTCAAGGCACCCAAAGCGCTTTACAAAGCCACTATTCATTCACTCTCGCATTCACACACTGGTGGAGGCAGCTACAGTTGTAGCCACAGCTGCCCTGGGGCACTGACAGTCTGCATTAGCATTAGCTACACAGCTATGTTAGCATAGCATAAATACAGTGAAGCAGGAGGATGAACGCTAACTTTTTTCCACTCGTTAACGTGACGGTTCCTGATGGTTAGAAACAAATACAATCGCATGGCAGGATGCTGTAAACGGACCAAACTTCAGTCAGGAGAACAACTGAGATAATCCATCCACAATACGAGGTTAGTCATTAATATACTGCAACAACATGGGAATAGAGCAGCTGCAGAGAATTCAACATTAATGAATCAATGGTACAGAAGTGGAGGAAGCAAGAAGAATGAGTTGAATAAAGTTTGACTTATCTGACTGCTTTGTTTCGCTTAATGAGCCTTATGGTCCGAAAAATACGGTACATTTGTGCCACACTGTTTTATCTACTAAGGTTGCCGGTTCGAGCCCCGGCTTGGACAGTCTCGGTCGTTGTGTCCTTGGGCAAGACACTTCACCCGTTGCCTACTGGTGGTGGTCAGAGGGCCCGGTGGCGCCAGTGTCCGGCAGCCTCGCCTCTGTCAGTGCGCCCCAGGGTGGCTGTGGCTACAATGTAGCTGCCATCACCAGTGTGTGAATGTGTGTGTGAATGTGTGTGTGAATGTGTGGATGTCTGGTTGTGTAAAGTGCTTTGGGGTCCTTAGGGACTAGAAAAGCACTATACAAATACAGGCCATTTTACTAGTGAACCATTGTGATGACCTGGTGAAATATGCAGGGTCGAGCCCATCTCTCACTACATGCCAGCCCTGATTTACTTTGGACAGGAGGACAGGATTATACAATATTGTTAGCAATGAAGAATCCTCTCTAATATTGTTATTTGATCAAAATTCAATCAAGAATTCGAATACGTGCACACAGGAGCATGTCGTAGATACGCTGCAGGTTTTCCATCACATATACAGAAATGAGCAACATCAAATGTTTGCTTAAAGACCGTGTATGTGTGTGCTGTCTTTTTAGTGGGGCCGTGTGCTCTGGAGTACACGAAGCTGAAGACTTCGGATCATTTCTGGACAGACCCCTCAGCCAATGAGCTGGTTCAGCGCCATCGTATTCACGGGGCCCACCGCGGCCAGGACGTCTTAGCCGGCCACCGGCCTGCTCTGGGGGTTAGTACGGGGCATCCTCTGGAGGTGTTGTTCTAAGGATAGATCATCGGCGTGTGTAGGATTGGTTTTCTCGTAGGAGTCGTTCGTTGTATAAACTGGCTGTTTGCTTCTTTTCTAGATCCGCAAAAGGCAGTCGAGCGGCAGCATGTCAGAGGACAGGTTTGCTGCATCAGCGAGGGAGTATGTGGAGTCTCTTCACCAAAACTCCAGAACGCACCTGCTCTATGGCAAAAATAATGTCCTTGTGCAACCGGTACATCTCACTGACACACAGTAACTTTGCTGTTTTTGTCCCATCATCCTCTGGAGTGCTTTCAGTTCCTCCACAGTCTCACAGCCCAGACATATAGTGACAATACTTGTACTTTGGTAAAGGGTCATATCTCAGTCCAGTCTCATATTGGATCCTACAGTTTTTCAAACAAGCCGCTGAGAGTGTGTCTTCACTTTGACCAAACTTTACATCCATCAAAAAAACCATAAAAACTTGATTTGTTGTGTTTTCTTTTGATTTATCCAAGCAGAAAGTTTGGATATATTCCTTTCTATTACTAGGACAAAGTCTGCTGCGTTATGGACTTTTTCTCTGCAGCACTGATTTTGTGTTGCACAGCTAATTCTGTCACACAGCAGTGTGCAACACAAGAAGACACTATGTCAAATATTGCAACATTATCAGCAAAATAATATCTGCTAACACAGCACGACAGCTAGACTTTATGCTGCACGCTCACATGGAGCCTTGAAAACAAGTAAGAACCACATATCAGCAGCTTAATTAGACTCAAGTGCTGATGAAACGGGTGAAAAGAGATAAAGAAATAAATATAAGGCACAGGATGTGCTCATTTCAGTATGTTTCATCAAGTTTTAAAGTCAGTCTGTTCTGCTCTAATATAAAATCAGATGATTCAGCTCATGTTGGCTGAGTAAAGAACAAAGCAGTGACGGAAACAGCAGCTCTGGATGATCCGCGGCTATTTCCAGTCGTGTGACAGCGAGCTGTGTGTATCAGATGCATTTCACTACATTAGTGTGCGGCTGACGAATATAAGCAAGAGGAGGGGAAACGCAAATGTAAGGATGTAACACTTTAATGTCCCACGAGAAATCAATCGTAACAGTTGAGGAACGATAATGAAAAATACTCTTTGATTCTTTGTAAATCACAGTTACAGTTACAATGTTTCAAGACATGCTGAGCAGTTTCAGTCCCCCATACTGCTTTTTATTTCTTACACTAAGCTGTGTTTCATACATTCAATCGTACAAACACAGACAGTCTCAGAGCAGAATAAAATGAACTATGTCTATAGTGTGTGTGAGATATAATGTGACAGCTTAGAGCTTAGCTTTCTGAAAAAATCTTGGCATAAACTTTGATAAAGGTTGAAACTTTGTGTAGCTGTCAAAGGTTGCAGGGCTGTGTAGGCCCCGAAGCTGCTGCTTTTTTAGAATAGCAGCAGTAATCCTTGGAAGCCTACACACTGTACGTGCAGCGCCCACTCAGCTTGTCCTGCAGGCAGAGAGGACCCTAACGCAGGCCCCACAGGCTGACAGGATAAACAAAAGCAAACCTTTATTTAGGCAAAGTCCAGAAAGTCAGTATCCATAAAAAGAAACGGCAAACTAATCCTTCAACTGACAGCGAGCGCACCGGGAAACCACAGGACAGAGGGAGGAATAAGTCGTACACACACATGCAATCAAGGGAGGTAAAGCTGAATCCAAGATAAATGGGACAAAAAAGACCGGGGATAGAGGGGAGGAAGACTACATTTCAAATTCAAACCATAAAGAAACCAAACAGGAAACAGCTGTTATAAGAAAAACTCAAATCACAAGAATCCCAAAAAAACCCCCAAAACTCGCGTTGAAACCCCGAAGGTCCATCACCGAGCTGCTAAAAGCACAAGTAGTAGAACTGTGCTGCACAGTAGTGTGTGTGAGATCTCTGAAATCACATCTTGCTTCTGCCTGCGTTGCTCCAGCACGTTTGGCCCTGAGCACGTATGCCTCCCAAGATGCCTTTCTCCGAGCCCCGCTGACAGACATGCAGAGAAGTACAGCACTCGCTGCACTGGTGTGCAAGAGCAGCTCTCTCATCGTGAGCTACCGATCGGCAATGACGTGAAAACCACAACAAGTGAAGCGACCTTGTTACAATGTGAGGGATGTGGATGTTTCTCTGACATGTGACACCCACATGAACTCAGCCTGGTATCGCCCACATTTCTGATGATTGAAATTCCATCTACTGAACTGCGAACAGGACTGAAAATATGTTAGCAAAGGGATCCTGGAATCGCAACTGAACATTAGCGCAGTTTGTTGGTCTAGGAGATACTTGAAGGCACACGAGTACTTCACAGAGATCACGAGGATAAATTCAGGCTTTTGATGTGGCTTAAATATAATTTTTAAACCTGGACCGTGTGACATCATCACACTTCCAACAAATTAGATTCAGAAAAGTGTGATGAGTAGATGACAATAAGAAAATAAAAGCTAGAGAAAGTCTGTGGGAATAAATGTCAGAGTTGGGCAATAAACAGTTTCCTTAGTTTAATAAATCAGAAACATGAATCAGTGGCTGATGAGCTCATCTTACTAACACCAGATTATCAGGGTGTGTTAAATAAATGCTGGGATCATAGAGCACACAGAGCTCAAAGCAGTTTCTGGTGCTGTGTGAAAAAAGTTTAATGCAAAAAACATCCTCGTAACTGCAGAATTAAGTTTTTATGTTGTCGACATCAGTGTGTACAGCGCAGACGCATTATGGTTTCTCTCTGCAGCTGATCACGTTCAGCAGTGCTGTGACCTCCACAGTAGTGCTGAGGAAAAGCATCTCATGTCACACGTTTGAGTAAAAGCGCTTTCTTCATCTTGGTGCTAACAATGTTCCATCTCCTCCTCTCCGCTTTACGTGGCAGAAGAAGGACATGGAGGTTTTACGGGGTTACTTGTCTCTCCATCAAGCGGGGGATAATCTCACGCTGAAGTGGACACCCAATCAGCTCATCAATGGCACACTGGGAGACTGCGACCTGGAGAAGAGGTAGCCCGAGTGTACGAACACGTGAGCTAGCGTCTCAGAAATGAACAGTTTGAATGCATCAGATAAAGTCTGCTTGATACAAAAACAAATGTAGTAAAGAAATGCAGATGTGCGCACACACACGTTTGGCACGTCGCAGGCGGATTGTCGTGTCATGATTTTGTTGTAACAGACAAACCTACAATATTCAGGTGTCACAGAAAGTGTTTCAGGAGGTTGTGCTGGTGTTGTTATTGGCTCACAGGTGAGTGAGAGCCAGTGTGTTTGTAAATGCACCTGCGGCATGCATTTACAAACACACTGGTCAAGATCAGTTGGTAAATGATGTCTCGTGTTCTTCTTCACACGGCCGAGGGGCCACCCTGAGCTTATACACAGAGCTCTGCTTCACATGACAGAACTGTTTTAGTAAATGGATAGATGCTGCTCTCTGTGGGAGACCTTCCAGAGATCAGTTTCACAGGAAACCTCATGACTGATTCATGTCTCGCTGATCTAAATTATCTTTCTACTTTCAGGGAGAAATACTAGATAGGTAGATATAGATATATATAGTTGTGCATCATCTATCTATGTATATATCTATGTATTAACAGATTAACCTAATATGTCTGCTCTCTGTTTTTGGACTGCATTTGCTATGATTGGGTCTACATGTGTGTTCCTGGGTTCATGCATTGTTTGTGGATCATCAGCAGATCGTTGTACTCCCGTCACTCTTATGTTACTAATCCAACACACGTGCTTCTCCTTTAGTATCTACTGGGATTACGCACTCACTGTTCCTCTGCGCCAGATAGTATGCATCCACTGTCACCAACGCTGTGAGTATACTGCTGCATTCAGTCCCACACACACACACACACACACACACACACACACAGTCTGTCACGTCAAATTTAGATCATGTCATGAAGAATCTGTTTCATGATGTCACTGATCATGACAAAGTATACACAGAGAATCCCTCTCCTCCTTTTCCTCCTTTTCCATTTCTTACATGCACAAACCTTCAGTTTCTTTTTACAGTATCACAGTTTATGTCTTGTCCACTATTAGAAGACAGTATTTGATCCACTTTGTTCTTTTCTTTGCCTGTTCATATTCCAGCTGACTGTGGGGGGACACTGGTTCTGGTCAGTCAGGATGGGATCCAGCGGCCACCCCTGCACTTTCCCCCTGGTGGTCACCTGCTGGCCTTTCTCTCCTGTCTAGAAACGGGCCTGTTACCACGGGGCCAGTTGGAGCCGCCTCTCTGGTCCCAAAAAGGAAAGGTAATAGCATGATTCAGGTAACAAATGAAGATCATAAAACACTAAAATAAAATAAAGCACAGTGAAGTGCCGTCAGACTGTAGTTATAGGACCTACAACCTACAGAGTGAATCTAACTTTGAGACAAGACCAAAAACTCAGAGTTGAAACTTTGTGCAGGTGATGAGATGATGCTGTGACCAATAAACAGTTTTTATATCCAGCACTTATATTTTGAGGCTCCTTAGACTGCTGATGTCATGAAATGGTATCAATACATAAAGCCCGATACAGCAGATATGTGTAGAATCGAAACCTCTAAACTGTGAAGGAATCTCAAAATTTTATATTTAACTAAAGTTCGTCACCATCAACATAAAAACTCAGCTGCCCTGCGTCAAAAAGTAGTCCCCCCTCAAACCTAATAACTGGTTCTCCACCCTTAGCAGCAACAACTGCAATCAAGTATGTGACAGAACTTTACTGCTTCACAAAGAAGAGCAGCTTTGGACTTTTATTCCTTAATAAATGAAATCACTACATGTTGTATTTACTCGGGTTGAAACGGTGGGACAAACGTGCAAGAAGCCCAGGACTTAGACTGCTCCAGATTCGATTTTTCTGTCTACTCGTGGCTCTTTTACATCAGTGATATCTATAATATGAGCACAACCCCCCTAACCCCACCTGCAAGTCAGATGGCACGTTTGTAAAACCAGCCAATCAGAAGAATGGTGGCATAGTCAGTTAAAACAGCTGTTTTAGACAACAGATGAACCAAAGGTCTTAACCCAGGCGGCTCAGTGTTGGAGAATCCCACAAAGCTCATTTAAGAGCGTCCCATTAAACCTGTTTAAGTTGTGTCTTTGACCTGCATCACATGCTAAACCTGTCCTACAGGGTAAAGTATTCCCTAAACTGAGGAAGAGGAGTAGTGCCGCCAGGCTTATCGACCAGGAAGCCAACGGCGAGGAGCAGTCGGCCGCCGACTACGTGTTTCGCATCGTCTACCCTGGATATCGATACGAAGCCAGTAAGTAACAGCGCAGGCGCCCACGAGACAGACGTAGCTGCTCGTAACCAAAACGAACCTTGTTTTGTGGCGAACACTAATCTGATTAACGGCTACATGAATGTGTTTGTAAAGCACCCTGGTTTCTTTCCCACAATACTCTTGCAGAGCCATGCAGGGCACCGCTTTTCTAACTTTGTTCTCTGTTGTCCCACCGGTGCTAACAGTCACTATAAACTACCACCACACCACGGGCAGCCGCGCGCCATCGCTGGATGATGACGAGGAAGAGGAAGATAGGCTCCATGCTATGATCTCAATGATCTGCTCGCGGAACCTCACAGACCCTAATGTCATGAAAGGTTTTTATCACCTTAACACACCTACCCGACCCTGCTGCCCCACCCTCACCAAACCCTGCTGCCCACCCCGAGACCTCACCTCCGCTTCTCCTGCTCTTTCTTGCCTCCCATTATGTTGTCTCAGGCCCTCTCCCCTCCACCTCCCAACCCCACCCGTTCCAGCTTCGTCTGCCTGTGTATGTTCTCCCCGACTCCGAGCCCAACAGTGTAGCATGGGCTAGGGATGGTTGTGTTAGCAACTAAACAAAACCAGCGAGCAGCGCTTAGAGCATTAACACATTTATGTGAGATCACGGTAGGATCGTCAGCAGTACACTGCACCATAGACGTGGACGAGGGAGTTTCTCAATGGAAATCGCCACAGATTAACAAATAGATGGAAGAATCTTTTGGTTGTTTGTCTTGTGTTGATGATGAGTTCTGGTTGGTGGAAGCTGCAGACTTAAATATGATTTTCATTTTAGGCCGCAACATCGTCTCAAACAAGCTAAAGGTCTTCTACAGCCTCCATCGAGGTTCTGGTTGAGTGCACTAATCAATATTTCATATGCATCATGTAAAATGAAAGGTGTGCTTATCATTTCCAGCCTACAGAAAATTAGCCCCACATTAGAACCATGAACAGAACTCTTCAGACTCGTCTAAGTAAGAGGCTTTTGTTGTTGTTTGCTCTTGTACGAAACACTAAATTCTTCCTTCATTGACTTTGTGTCCAGCTGCACCACATGAGTTAGTAGCTTCTGGGTAGTAGCTCCTTCTCTCACCCCACCAATCACAGCAGATGGCCCCGCCCCTCCCTGAGCCTGGTTCTGCCGGAGGTTTCTTCCTGTTAAAAGGGAGTTTTTCCTTCCCACTGTCGCCAAAGTGCTGCTCATAGGGGGTCATATGATTGTTGGGTTTTCTCTGTATCTATGAAGCGCCTTGAGGCGACTTATGTTGTGATTTGGCGCTATATAAATAAAATTGAATTGAATTGAATTGGGAGTTTTTAGGGCACTGTGTCAGAAAAAGAAGAAAAGTACCTTCCAAAAATGTGCACCTGTTTGCAGTTAGCCTGTTGGTTATGTGGTCCAGAGTTTGTGTAGCTGACTGACCGTAGTGACTGCCTCATGACACATCCATTAGACAATGGTAGCATATCCACTACACAACCCAATAAAAGCTCGCTAACGTCCCTCAGAGTGACAGCTCGAACTCAGCTGCTGTGGCTTCTTTGCTGCAGCTGAGCCGTCAGCAGGGTTATGAAGCACTGCTAAGTTGTAGGTATTCATCAAAATGTGAAGCAGCTAATGTTCGTAATGTAACTATGTTACAAGTACTCTGACACGCTTCTTTGTTAAAAAGTTTAAAAATGCTACATTGTAAAATGTCTTGAAACAAAACAGAGTGTCAGTGATTTTTGTTGTGGTCAAACCATTTTCCCCAGTAAACATTCAGACGTGGCTGCCCTGCTGGTAATATGGTGAGGTAACACACGAAGGATTTTTCAGTTAAACAGACTTTTTTAACTTTGTGTAAGCAAAATGAGAATAAAAGAGTAATTTAAAAAATTGCTATGACAACACAGTTTCTGGGGAGCTCCGCACAGTGAGCAGCTCAGGGCTTTTTTAGGATACTTGTAGAGTCGGATACAGCAGCATCTCAGCTTATCTCAGGTTATCTGTTCAAACCACAGCATTCACTTCTAAATAGTGAAAGTAGTTTCTGTTCTAGCTGGAAGTTGGACGTTAAGAACACGCTGCGGTCACGCGTCTGGTTAATACTGCAGCAGCCGATAACACCCTCTCCCCGCCGCCTTCTGTTCCTGATTTCACTCTTTCTGTTTTCTCTCCATCTTTCCAGCGCTCAGTGACACAGATAAATCCACTTCTTACACAAACCTGTGAAAGACAGGAAACGCGCTGTCTGATGAGCAGACTTGTTTTATAGTCACTGCAAATGTCTTTCAGCAGGTTTCAACACAGATCCAAACTTTCCCAGGTGTCCTCGCCTAGCCCTAGGGGCTGCTTTGCATTCTGGGATGCTCCTTAGAGTTAAAAAAAAGGGTTTATCTGTTGAAGCATGCCCGAGTCCTGTTGAGTTTTCTCTGTCGTGGCTCTTTCTTTTTGCACTCTGTTTCCTTTTGGCTCTTTCTTTTGTCACTTGCGACATGCTTGACAGTGTTTGCATGTCTGCGCCTGTTTGCTTTTAGAGAACGACTGTGTGTTTCTGCATATCTGTGATGGACTTTCTCACAGTCTCCTCTGTTTGTTTTTGATTTCTCTCTCCTCTCCAGTTTCTTCTTCTCTGTTCGTGCAGTCATTCGCTGCAATGCTGTTCACTGTAATTCTTCACTAACCCCACCACCCCACCCTCCCCTCGCCCCGTCCTCCACCCCTCTCATTATGGTCCTGTGGGGTTCCGCAGTAGTTGAGACGTGGAGTCCTGGTGTGAGCGGGGTTGCGTTACTGAGCCCAAAACCAGTTGTCGATCACGTCTAGTCCCAAAGTAAATCAGGAGGGGCCAATGTCGGTCTTGCTCCGGCACAATTTCTCTTTGCTTTTTTGCTTTTTTCGGTTCTGAAACTGACTTTTTTATGGGGGGTTATCGAACGACCAAAGCACAGCTTCATATTCATGACAGGTCATCAGCTCCAACCTGAAGAATTAAGGTGAAGAGCATTTGTTAATGTTTTCTGATTTCTTCCCTCCCCTGTGTGTGCCCTGTTCCTGGTGTCCATTTGTTTTGGTTGTTTCGAGAGGATTTCTTTTGACGTCTCTTGTCTTGTTCTGGTTTTATGCATCCTGCACGGCCTGAGCGTGAGCCTCGCCCTCTCTACTGTCAGTTCCTCCTGTCTTCTGCTCTCCCGTTCATCTGGAGCATCGTCCCGAGCTCCGCTGTCTCTCTTGCCTCCTCTCTGAATGAACTGAACCGGCATCCTCTCAGCCTGTTTGTCCCACGGCACTGTTCCCGCTTCCCAAAACCATCCCCTTCCACTTTTGGTTTCCTTTGTTTTTCGAGCTCTCATATTTAACACGAGTCTAAAACTCTCCATCTCCTCATTTCTTAATATTGTGATGATGTATTTATGGTTGAGCTGAGGGACTAATGTCATAATATGTAAGGCTTAGCCTTTCACAGTAGGAGAGGAGTGTCGGGAAAAGAAAAGTGTCTCCGAGCACTGAAACCTCTCTGTCTTCTCGTTTTCCTTCTCTGGCTTAGACCACGGGGACATGATGGACACGCAGGGCTTTGGAGGCAGCCCGTCGTCATGGCAACAGGCTGAAGTCACCACTCACGAGTCCCTGTGCCAGTCCTGCTCCACCGCTGGCAGCAACCTGTCCTTTGACTACGCGTCTGGCTGTACCTGCATACACGACCCGTCAGATATTCACACGTATGCATCAAAGCAGAAGCTGCACTCGATTTGTTTAAGCTACCTGCAGCGTTGCATTAGCTTACAGGAGTTGTATAGACATTGTATAGATTTGAGAAAATCACATCTTGTAAATGTAAGAAAACATCAAGAGTAAAAGAGATGTTTAAATATTAAAATATTCTTGAAGCCTTTATTTATTTAGTGTTGATGTGATGCCACACTGAAGATATACACAGTGTACATGAGGTAGGACGAACGGGCCAAGAGCAGAGCTTTACTGTCTGTGGAAATAATCACAGAAAAGTACCAGCGATTTGAGACGGCCGTGGCTTCTTAGCTGTAACACAGTGAGAGATTGTACTGAACGGGGATCTTCACAGGTTATCTGTGCACTGAGAAACCACAGGCACGCACAGATCGATGAGACGGATCCATCTTCTGGAAACGTGTGACGATAACAAATGATTTCTTTTGTTTTCTCCAGTATTCCTCTGAAGATGCTCTGCCAGAACATGAAGCGGCAGATAGTCTCCAGAGCCTTCTATGGATGTAAGCACACTTTATTCTTGCGCTTTGTTTCCAGTGTGATCTGTGGCCAGAGCCTCGTATCGTATGTTCCACCTGGACTTTACGGAGATTTCAGTGAAATTACAGTGATCTTAAATGAACAGTTTCATATATTCAGTATGTTTGTGATGTAATGAAGAATTCATAAATACCGCCTGTAACAAATACGAGATTAGATTTAGTGTCACACATAATAAGTTGATTTATTGCAGCAGTGTGAGAACCTGCTGACCTGTGCGACCCTTTGAGTTACCTGAACTAATTCTGCGCTTGCTTTTTGTCCTTATGCACCATCTGCATCTCTTATGTAATAAATCTGATGTGGTTACATATTCTTTTACATATTTTTCTATATATTCTTCGAGGGTTTCGTTTGTTTCAGACCATCAATGTTACATTAGACAAAAAGTTTCAGTCACAGTTTTAAATGATTCATTAAGTTTTCAAACCTTTAAGGCCTCGTGTGAAGAGATGAGTGATTCGTCCACGGTGATGACGACTCATTGCCGGTTATTGCAAACACATGATTGTGCGGCACAATCAGTTCGTGGGTCTAACTCAGTTCACTTCTATTTATATAACACCAAATGAAAAACAGTTTGGATAACTTTTCCCTTAATGAATGAAATGATCATTTCAAAACTGCATTTTGTATTTACTCTGGTTATTAATGCCTAACCTTAAAACTTAGCTTGATGATATAAAACATGCACGTGTGGCAAATATGAAAAAAACGATGAAATCTGTTTCAAAGACTGATTGGAGCTAAACGTCGTCTCATCCTGACCCTACTGTTGTGCACATGTGCCCTTCAGGGCTGGCATACTGTCGACACCTGTCCACAGTGCGGACTCACCTGTCAGCTCTGGTCAACCACAACATCGTCCCCCCAGACAGACCCTGCGAGGCATCCGGGGGCCTCAGCAAAGAGGTGTGGAGCAAGTACCAGAAAGACTGCAAGGTGGGTGCAGCCATTAATCCTGCAGACCCTGCAACATAACGAGACTGCCCGTCCCTCCTCAGTCTGACACCCCCCACCTCTCACACACAATGGCAAATTTAAAACCCAGACACCACAGCAAATTGCCAAGTCATCATCTTGTCAGGGATATTGATCAGCACTGACAGACACAGTAAGTTACGGCTGTTTTGTGCTGTGCAGGCACTCTGTGAGTTGTATTTACAGTAATAGTGAGGTCATCTGATCCACACTGTGAGAAACGCTGCTTCAGAGAATAATGAGGAGCAAAGCAAAGCAAAGGATGACAGGACGTATCTGCTGTGCTGCATAAGAAACAACTGAGTTACTGCGTGGGAGGAGCTGCACTCATGCTTAACTAGCAGTTTATTTATCAGGGACAAGTACAGGAAAAAGTCCAGTTCATGTGCATATAGTTCCTGACACCAGCCCCTTGATTGGTTTAAAAAGTGCCCGCCATGAAGAAGAAGGTCCTAGGTTTGAATCCACCATGTGCCGGGGCTTTCTGTGCGGAGTTTGCATGTTCTGCTCGTGTCTCCTCCCACAGTCCAAACACACGCAGTTAGTGGGGTTAACGGGTGATTCTTGAGTGCCTGTGGGTGTGAATGTGAACGGAAGGAAATCGTGTCTCGTCAGGCGCAGTGGGCTGTACTTAAGTCAGATGCATAAAGCATGAAAAAGGCCAAGCTGAATAACTGTGTAAACTATCATAAAACCTTTGTTGCTCTTAGTTGCAGATTACTAATTCATGAAACTTCTTGCCTAGAATCTACATTTTGTTTAATCTGAGCGTTGGGCTCTGTGGAAACCCAGAACCTACTAATGCCTGTGGTGATTTGCACACAGGCTCGGTTTAATGCATCCTTCCCAAGGATACTTAGACATGCAGACTGGGTTAGTTTGGGATTCAACCGCTGACCCGGTCGACCTCCTGAGCGATGGAAAAAAATCCCTAATAATTCCTCCCACCGGGATCTCAGTAACACATTCCAGAGCTTCAAGCACGGTCTGCTTTATCTAACTCCCAGTGAACTTCAGAGGTGCAAATAACAAGTAATAGATAAGCTAAAAAGCTATGAAGACAACAGGAAAGGATACAAACAGCTGGAACAATATGATGAACAGTCCTGTCGGCGCTGACTCTTTCCTGAATGCACCCCGTTACACATGACAGCTGTATGCAGTGACACCTTTCAGTGAACAATAGTGTGTTTGTGTCCTGAACAGACGTGAACACGACTACATCGACTCGCCCGCATTGTCCTGCTGGCCCGAACAGCTACTAGAGCATCAAACGCAGCTTAATCCTCAGCTAAAAACAGAGCCCAAGCAAATGCACTGGATGGCATTAAACTGTTAACAGCTGGAAATTGATTTTTAAATAAATTAATGAAATATTAAACTGTTCTGAAAGATTTTTACCAAACATGGTCGAGAAGCTATGAAGTCTGAGACGAGGACAAAAGGCTAACTATAATGATCCCAGCGATACCCTTTCATCACTGCAGCTGAAAGTCCTTCACTCCTGCGTGGACAGACGTGAGGCTCTTCTAAGCAAAAGTCTTTCACTTATTGGATTTAAGTTCAAATCCCATGTTAGCTCTGCTTAAGCCAGCTGCATGTGTGAAGCTGCATGTGTCTTCTGAGCAGAGCCAGGAGGAGGAGAAAGCTCTGAAACGGAGTAGTGCAGTTAGAGCGGTCTGAAGCTGGCGTTTGCAGACCCCAGTGTGTGACTGTGTCCGTGCTCGGTGTGAGATCCACCATTAAAACGCAGCAGTTTCAGAGCAGCGTGTTCCTGCACGGTGCTGTAAACCAGCATTATTACCTGTTGTGTTTGTAAAGCACAGAGTCAGTTATTAACACAAAGCCAAAGCTGAACTTCGTGAGCCTCGGTTTCCTCATCCTGCACTCATATCATTCCACCTGCTGATGGAGCATATTAATTGAAAGTGGAGGATGGTGCACTGCTCCTGCTGTCTCCACTCTCTCCTTCGCTCTAATGAAAAGTTAATGAGTTTCAGTGAAATGAAGTCTCCGTGTGATACCATCGCAGCTATTAAAGCAGCCGCCGTAATCATTCATCAGCTCCAACAAAGTCATCATTACTAATTTACACTCTATTCATATCTGTGTCGTTTATCTTCCGCTCTAATCTACGTCTACTCCCGTACGGAGCTCCATCACTCTTTCACTCCTTCCATTATTGATGCACTTCCTCTTCCTCTCAGGCCTTTTCTTGTCTATTATGTTTCCTCTTTTTTGCCTACCTTCCTGACATTGTGTGTGTGTGTGTGTGTGTGTGTGTGTGTGTGTGTGTGTGTGTGTGTGTGTGTGTGTGTGTGTGTGTGTGTGTGTGTGTGTGTGTGTGTGTGTGTGCAGAACTACAAGGAGCTGGAGCTGCTCCGGCTGGTTTATTACGGTGGAGTGCAGCACGAAATCAGAAAGGAGGTGTGGCCTTTCCTTCTGGGACACTACAAGTTTGGCATGAGCAAAAAGGAGATGAGTAAGGTACAGTGCACGTGCACACACACACACACACACACACACTCTTTGAATTTGCCCTGAAGTTAGTAAAACCCTGTGTGAAGATCGATGCAAAGATCGGCGAGCGGTACCAGCAGGTGATGCGGGAGTGGAAGGCCTGCGAGGTGATCGTCAAGCAGCGGGAGAAGGAGATGCAGTCGGCCATCTTTGCCAAGCTCTCCTCGGGCAGCAGCATCGACAGCCACGTCCTGCGGCTCGTCCACAGAGACTCCACGCTCAGCAATGAGGTGAAGGGCTCAGAGCAATATAGCATCCACTCAGTGATACACTTTATTAAGTTGGGGGGTGAGAGTTTATTAAACGTTATTAAAAATCTGAATATCCGCTGTATGAGGTGAGCTTCATACAAGCAATATCCAAAGTCTTTGTTGGGTTGTCTGGGTGAGCTTTATATTATCCTCAGAACTTCATTTGGTATCAGCAGCATGCAGACGCTGCACCGTGAGCTCTGTTATTATCTGTTATATTTTCATTTCAGCCTGTGTTGTTTTGCATTAAGACGTCAAACTAAAACCTCCACGGATGGAGCAATAAAACATGTTAGTGGCTGAATTATAGACAGTGCACATCTCAGTGTTTCTGCATAAGATGAAATCAGTAAAAAATCCGGATGTATCGACTCGTTTTTAAAGAGATTAAACTGGCACAAACAGACTGAAGTATGATTAATGTTCACCTGGACAGTGAGTGCTGTGATGCTGTTTTGATGGTTTCTGTAAAGCAGTGTGAAGTAACAAACAAGCAAAATAAGTTTCACTCTACAAAAGTAGGCTGCAGACGTCTCGCACAAGCTGTTAGTCAAATAACAGCAGCAGTGTTTGACAGATGATCTGATAACAATGCTGCAAAACGCAGCAGCCGCACAAAGACGGCTGAAAGATCAGTCAGTGAGTCGATGTAGCAGAGGTGAGACAACGCAGCCGCGCCCCCACCTCAAAGAATCACATGCATAGTTAGGTTTATATGCATGCTCAGTCGTCCAGTCAGGAAATCCCAAAAGGCTGAATCTGCGTTGTCAGTGGGAGAAACCAGCCGACTGCAGGAACAGTGGGCTGTGATGTGATCATAGGTACTGTTCACAGAGAGTTGGGGAAGGGCTGCACTCACCTGACCTCGCAGCCCATCGTTCCCTCAGTGGTACTAGTTTCATTGTGCAAACGTCCTGTTTATGAGCGATGAAACATTTCTCCCACTGAGAACGTCCAGGTGAACAGAACCAACCTTTTGGGATTTACGTAATCACACATTATATTGCATAAAGCACCTCGAGGCTTCTGTTGTTGTAATTTGGCACATCGTGCCTTCTGATTCCTCCGCCCCCTTTTCAGGTGTTCATGTCTGTAGATGAGCAGGATGCAGGAAGCCAGGAGACCCCCAGCGGAGAGGACAGCACTCCCACAATGACCAACCTGGTGCCCCCCGTGGCCCTCCCACAAGAAGAGCGTCCTCTGGTAGAATTCGATTCCCCCGACTCAGGGCTCCCCTCCTCTAGAAACTACTCTGTGACCTCTGCTCACTCCCAGATCCTGTCTAGTATCGATGACGGTCAGAGCACAGAGGAGGAGGGTGGGGGCGCGGAGGACGGCAGGACTCCCAGTGAGCTGGCGGGGTGCCGGGACTCTCTGACAGAAGACAGGCTGTGCAGTCAGCTGGACAAACTGGTGACCAGTGGAGCAGCTGCTGAGGGGACGTCACCATCGCTCTCTTCCTATACAGTACGTACAGTGTGTGCATACATTATGTCCGTTTATGGGGCTTGTTTTTTGCATTGATGCCACACCAACCTACAGTCTGTGTTTGATGGACACACTGTGCAGTAACACTGAGCAGATTCCACACAGCAGAAAACTATTTTTCATTTTGCAGATCGAGTTGTTGGACACGGTCGCCCTCAACCTCCACAGAATAGACAAAGATGTCCAGCGCTGCGATCGCAACTACTATTATTTCACCACGAGCAACCTGGAGAAACTCCGCAACATCATGTGCAGGTAGAGAAAGACCTGAAGACGGAAGAAGATCCTCCTGTTGTTTTATGACGATGATTCAAATCACTGAGTGAAAAAATGAAACTGCAATGTGAAGCTTTCCAGCAGAAAGACAAACCTGTTTTACTTGACGTGTCACGTGATGCTGGGTTTGAAATGACCAGAGTCAGGTAGTCGCATAAAAGCAGAACAGGTTGGTTTCTTTTGCTGTAAACAAAATCAAATCCACTTCCTGTAAATAGTTTCAGTCAGCCTTCACTAACAGCTGCTACTGTTGAATATCAAAGAAATGCATCTGTATCGCTCCGTGGTTTCACTGGTGTGGCATCGCAGGCACTGGGTAAGGTCTCTGTTAGTAAGAAGTAGAGCTGGGCGATATGAGATTTTTTCATATCACGATATGTTTTTTTCATTTCAGGCGATAACGATATCTATCACGATATCAGCCAAATAACTATATTTGTAAGATTTAAATGTGCCGTTGCTCACAAGTAAAATGTGAAATAATCAGCAGCTTGTTTTTAAATATTTATTTCCCATAATAAGTTCAACAGGGTAGATGTACTTAAGGAACATGAGACTTTTTCAGATAAATAAAGGCAAATATTGCAAACTACACAAAAGGCAGCCGCTAAAGTGTTTAAGTTTCAAAATAGAACAAATGAAACAGACTAAATTGTCAATTCCACTTAGAAACAAAATATTAATTCTAAAAATAAATCTTAGTTTGTTTTACAGAAGAACAGACAAAACTGACTAACTTTTGTCAATATCAAATAAACTGAGAACTAAAAGGAAATTCTCAATCTCTCCTTGTTGTATAGCTGAGCTTTTCAAACAGTTTTAACAGTTACTTTAGTCTGACAAAAGCTGAATGACGAATCAGCGCTTCCAGTCAGAGACTGAGGCTACGTCCACACGTACACGGGTATTTTTGAAAACTGAGAATTTCCGTTTTCGTTTTAAAAATAATCCCGTCCACACATAAAGGCAGAAATGAAGGAAAACGCTGCTATGAACATGCCAAAGCAGCAGGTGGCGCTAGATTCCTAACCGTGCAGAAATGTTGGCCAATCAGAAGTCTAGAAGCCTCGGTGGGAAAAAGTAAACAAAGCTGGGGCATAGAAGCAGAACAGAGTCGTATGTGTGGAGGGACAGTAACTGTGTGTATATGTAAGCATTTAAACACTGCAGAGAGTAGAAGTAACAGTATTGTAGAAATTCATTTCACCGAAACAATAACGTGGCGCACAGTGTGACGCATGCACCAGTTTATTGTATTTCCAGACTTGCTTTCGGCACAATTTACAGTGCACGCTACTCTGTTTTTTGTCAGACTTGAAATAGCCGAAATACCTTCACACTACGGAGCTTCTATGGCTCTTCCGTTCGACAATCTCTCCGGCGTTGGAACCATCATCTGTTTTCTCTTCGGTCACGCTCGGTTGATTTTTCTAGTCGGCACACTCATTTCCTCCATTACCCGCTGGCTGCTTCCCAAACAAACACGTGCAGCTTGGCACTTGTGCTGTACGTAACAAGTCACGCGACGTGACGCTGCGGCTGTGATTGGTTCGGCTCTGCGCTACTTAATTTGGATTGGCTGACCTTTTTTTTTTTTTTTTTTTTTGAGGACAAGAGCGGCGAGGTCTATCGCGATAGCTTAATTTCTCTATCGAGTAAAAGTTATATCGCGATACATATCGTTATCGTTCTATCGCCCAGCTCTAGTAAGAAGGCTGTAAAACTGATCCAGGGTCAGGTGCGATGAAGGGTTCTCATAAACACATCTGTTCTTGCTTCCTGGTGATGCTCTGCCTGTCCGCAGCTTTCACACGTCCCAGTGACAGACAGCTCAGTACTAACCCGTGTTTGATACCCAAGTCTGCTTTATGGACCTCAGTGCTAAATGGCATCATGCAGCCAGGGCTATGTAAGACAGGCCTTTAAGGTGGAATTAATTAAGCCGTTATTTAAAAAGCCATCAATTATAGACCTCAAAAATTCTTGTGAGTAGTTGTAAAACAGCTGATCATCTGCAGAGGAGCTGCTTATTTGTCAGACTGGGTAGGAAGATAGTAAAGCAGTGAGCTGACTGCAGATCTGCAGAGCTGTAGATCTGAGACGTAATCTGAGGGTTTGGCTACTCTCTTCACTTTTTGCTGAATACTGTATGTACAGGAGTATTAGATGATGATTAGATGATTACTAGGGCTGCAACGATGCACAAAATTCACGGTTCGATATTTTTTCGATACAAAAAAAATGTTCATGCCTTTTTAATTTGTCATTTATTAAAATTATAAATATATATTTTAACTCAAAAGTACAGCTTTTAAATTTAATGTTGCTGAAACAACAAAGTAATAAAATAATAAGTCTATCTGATGGAGAAATCCCTCATCTTTGGAAAAGAGAGTTTATTACAGAGAAATGTCTCTTTCCAAAATAAAAGCTCTACTATACGCTTCTTCTGGGCTATATTCTCAGCAGCACATTAAACATATCAGGTCCCATAAGGAGAATCCTGTGCTAACGGCTGTCTAAATGACTCGGGTAAAGTTTGTAGCATGCTGCTTGTTGTTTTTGTCTGCTTCCACTTGTCTTTGCACGAGGATGATGTCGGAGTAAATGTGCAGTCATATTCGTTGTGTTCCCACTAGTGCTGTCAGCGTTAATCTCGTTGAAATGACGTTAACGCCACAACACGGCAAATCTCCGTTAACGAGCTACCGCGGATCGCCCCGTGCATGGGGCTAGACGGCCAACACGTTAACGAGCTAACTGCGCTAACACACTAGCTCCCACCCATGTAATTGAGCATTGCGTGGCACATCCAACATACTGTTTTACTTTAGTCCATGACTCGCTTACCTTCAGGGTCATACGTCACATGAAAACCAAAATAATTCCAAACGCCAGATCTGAATGAGGGTGGGGGAGGTTCAATTTGCCATGTTGCAAGGAGAGCCTAACTTCTGTCTCGCTAGCTTGCCCTGCGCTCAGTGAATCTGCGTTCGACTACTCCGCCTAGGCTGCACTGTCGAACGCAGATTCACTGAGCGCTCAACACAGACAGCATCGTCAGAAGGAAAGTTGATAAAATAAATTAAAACTGTTGTATTGTTCGATACATATGCGTACCGAACCCAAAGCACTGTATCGTTGCACCCCTAATGATTACTTGTGCAGTGATGAGTAGGTGCAGAAGATGGAAGCGAGTATTTTACAGAGTGAGAAGAAGCAGGTTTTATCTCCAGCCTGTTTGTGTTATTTCCAGTTTCTAGCGTTTTATTTGTGGAGAACGAATCACCAACATTCACAACAGCTACCGATGTGTGTGCTCTCTCTTTAGTCTGTCTCTCTTTGCCTCTCTCTTCCTGGCAGCTATGTGTGGGAGCATTTAGAGATGGGCTACGTTCAGGGCATGTGTGACCTCCTCGCTCCGCTCATGGTCATCCTGGATGATGGTGAGAGAAATGAACTGAATTACTGTGAGCTCACAGATCAAAGCCCTGCCTAACAATGAGAAGCTAAAAAGCATTTGTCCGTTTAGCCAGTAAACACATGTGCAGCAGCAGCAGAACGCTTGCTTTCCTTTCTGCGACAGTATTTATTCCAGAACAAATATTCAATAAATGATCATTAACTGTGTGTGTGTCAGAGTGCCTGGCGTACAGCTGTTTCACTCAGCTGATGAAGAGGATGAGTCAGAACTTCCCTAATGGTGGAGCCATGGACTCGCACTTTGCCAACATGAGGTCACTGATCCAGGTGATGGATGATATTCATAGAGTGAGTATCAGAGAGCGAGAGACGCTCCAGCTAACAGCTGCTGCTGTTCTGTGTGATGGCAGATCCTGGACTCGGAGCTGTTCGAGCTGATGCAGCAGAACGGCGATTACACTCACTTCTACTTCTGTTACCGGTGGTTCCTGTTGGACTTCAAGAGAGGTGAACACGCCATCCTCCTCTCACGTGACGTTTCTGTTTTCCGAGCGCAGACAAAGTGTGCATGTTGAGAAGCGCTCTTTAGAAATGCAGATTACGGGAATGTGCTGTGTGCAGAGCTGCTGTACGACGACGTGTTTGCGGTGTGGGAGGTGATCTGGGTGGCTCCCAGGATTTCCTCGCAGCACTTTGTCCTCTTCCTGGCCTTGGCGCTGGTCACAGTTTACCGTGAGATCATCGTGGACAACAACATGGACTTCACCGACATCATTAAATTCTTTAATGGTAGGACGCACATTCATACCAGTGCTCTGAGGTCTGAACAGTGAGTAGAAAGCTTCAGTGTCAGTGGGTCCGCATGTAGAATCTGCAGCGTGGCCGTTAGCGCTGCCATGTTCTCCCTGTACCTGTGTGGGTTTCTTAGATAATCTGGCTTCCTCACAAACACACACATAGTTCAAACTCATTTCAGGGCTCATCAGTTAGCTGCTGAAATCTACAAACTGTGCTGTATTTCCATATTGGTAGCGGTCTCTCTAACAGCCTGTCTGATCCACAGAAATGGCTGAGCGGCACGATGTCCAGCATATCCTGAAGGTAGCACGTGAGCTGGTGCACAAAGTCCAGTCTCTGATGGACAACAAGTAACTGTGATGAAGAAGGCAGAAAGAGGAATGGGAGGATGCGGAGGGAGAGTGTCTGACCCTGCTGGAAACTAGAGCACTTCCTGCCTCCACTTACCCAGGCCACAGCCGGGTGGTCGAGGCGTCCCTTTTCTCCAGGTGAAGGCCCCGGGAATGGGGTGGCTGTTGGAGCTCGGCCCGATCTGTTTACATTGCCCTTCACGTGGAATGCCCATGGTACCTGTTCGGACATGTGGATTTGTCTGCATGCTTGTGAGTTTGATCACACTGTGAACGCATTCTTGAGTTTCCCCAGTCCGACAGAGTTTGCGTGCGTGCGTGCATGAAACACACACACACACACACACACACACACACACACTGTCACAACTCGGTTTTCTAAAGTCGCACTCTTTTCCTCGACTCTGAGACAGAACATGTTGGATGGCTGTCAGGAAAGTTGAGGCTCTCAGTGTTTGTGTTTGTCCATGCAGTGCCATCTGTGGCCACTAGAGTGCAGGATGTACACACAGCAGAAGACTTAGCCACGAAGACGTTTTCATTAGTGACCAAATGGACTGTGCCAACGACCTTTTCATGAGTGTTTTCTACAAGCATTTGTGTTTTTACCCCCTCTTTTCTTTTTGTCCACAAAGTCATTATGACACAAATGTTGCCTTTTTCAGTAACAGCCCAAGGTACTTACTTGCACTTTGTTGTGAGCGGGTCCTTCGCGGTCCCTGTGAAGGCCACGCCACAGTCTGTGGGGGCCGGAGGAGCCTGCGAGAGGCCAGACCATTTAGGAACTCAGGATGAATTGCAGCCAGCTTTTCTGAACATGTCGGTCAGTGTTTGAAGCATGTTTACTCCCAGAGCACAACAGGAAACGCAAGCACACGAGCCTTCCTCCTTATCCTCGCAATTTTAAAAGGGCCACAGCTACGTTTGAGAGCTGCACCTCAACTTATCTCGATCAGTTTCACCTTGAGTTTAAATAGTTTTTAGCTCTTTTTGTGGCTGCTCATCAATTTCAGAGAGCCAAAGGTTTCCGGCACAACGTCACCTACATCCAAGGTGAGCAGGAGAAAGGTGGTGAAGAATCCAGCGACACTTGAAACACTAGGAAACGACTTTACGTGTCGGGGTCATTACAAAATACCAAACATGCTATTTCTGGCTTCGCTGAGCCTACAAAGACTGAGTTTTCAAAAGCAGACTAAGAAGACAAACTGATCTAATTAGGATTAGTTGAATTACAATTTAAAAACTGATTTATCTAGCAGTGTTTGGATATTTTTATGAAAAGAATGAAAATCACTTCCTTGAAGGAAACCTCAAACAGCTGGCTGTAGTTTAGCAGACGTCACAATAAGATCATAGACTCGAGTTAGTGTTGTAGTGCTGTTTGTTCATAACTTACAGCTTTTTCCAGCTGTTTAAAAACAGTATTTAACAGTTAGTCACAAACATGTACCTTTCTTGGTTCCCCGTCCCCGAGACTTAAAAGGAAGTTCTTGTCTGATTGTTGGGATCTCTCGCTAATCTCAAAGGGTCTTTGCCTTGCTATTAAATCACACTGAGACAACAAGTAGTTGAGCTAATTTTGTGATATACTTCCTGGAGTATAATTATTTCAGATAATCTTTGATTAACATTTAAATTTGTATGATCCTTAACTATCACACAACAGAGCTGAACTATAGTGTGAAAGCTCCAATAACCAGCTACAAGTAAATCCATTTAACTTCATAGAAAACGTCCGTTTCAGATCGATCTGTGTTGAAATGTTGACATTTGGTGAAGCTGCAGGAAATAGAAGCACACATTATTAGGCATTCCCTGGGAAAAAACAAACCAGATGGAGTATATGGGATAGAACGCGAGACACGAGGATGCAGGATGTGGTCAGTGCTTGTTTGACTTTTCGCAGCAAAGAATATTCTCGGGAAACATAGACCATCCTTTCAGTAATTTCCTTTGAAACATGCACGCTGACCTGAAGGCACCACGAAGACTGTTCAACTGTCCAGAGAAGTGGTTGCAATTGTCCCTGTGAAGCCGAAGTCCAGCCTCTGAGACTCGGACTGGGTTTGTCTTTACAGTCCCAGGTTTAGAGAAAAAACAACAGAAATCTGAAAGAAGCTGCTTTTAATGTCATCACTAGTGTTCAGTGGATCAGTATTACAGTGTGTTGGTGTTGGCTTCAGAGTAACAGCACATTCACGTTTGTATCTGAAGGGAGTCGGATGCTTTTTTGACACCCTCCCTGCTCTCCCTTCTTCTCAGTGTGACCCTTTATCGCTCCTTAAACCGTCCATCGCGACCGCGTACGATCGGTCGTCCGACACGGACCTGCACCTGTGATTCAAGTGCCAAGAGTCTTCCCCGATCCTAACGTGTACTGTAGTCATCCTGCTCTCCGATTGCTAGTTTGATCCCAGGAACAGGCCGTGGCATTGGATGGACCTCGCTACGGCCCCTCCTCCCCGCCGCCGCGGAGGCTCGGAGGAGGAATCGGGTCCGTGCTTTTTCTTCCGATCAGGACGTTGTGTACCAAAGCCTTGAAACAGCCCCCTCTGTGGCATGACGACAACGTGCAATTTCATACTGCATCTTGAAGACTGACTGTTTACTATTTGTGTAAAATATTTTTGGAAATGGTGTTCTTGAATTCTTTCACTACTGTGCAATTTCTGTCATTTGAGAAACCCATCAAAGTCTATACTGCTGTACATATGAACCAAAAGCCCAATATTTCTATGAAGACAGACACAACATATATACAAATACACATATAACTTATTTTGAGATCTATTTTTATGTTGGTTTTAGCAGCACTAGCCAGAGGTGTGTACTGTGCAGAAATGCAGAATGTGTGCAGACCATGTTACAGATTGACTGTTAAGTGTTCTCTCTTAATGTTGTGCACTGACTTTGAGATTTCAAATTTCTATTTATGTAGGGAGCCAACGATTGCATTGCTGAATATGTATTGGTAAGGGTGTATCATTTGCCTTGAATGTAATGTATTATTAAATAAGAAGTTGTTCATGACCCGCCTGCTCTCCTTCCTTTATGCTTTTCTTGCTAACGTGTGGACACTTTTAATAACGTCTACACTGCCTTAAGGTTAAAAACACCTTTTGCTCTGCAAAAAATACACCGTGACCGCCTCACCACGAGGGGGCAGCATTTTATTCTCGTTTCCCATCCTTGAAAAGAAATAAAGTGGGCTGCCATCCAGCAGTTAAGTTTTCTAGTAGCTTTAATAGTTCAGAGAGTCAAACACAATAAATGTATTTTGTCAGGAACACAAAACATTAGCTGTTGGTAAGATTACACGATGAAGCTGATATATTTAACTGGATTGCAAACAAAGGCTCTGTGTGTAAAAGTTACTCACTAGCTGTCAGGAGATTGCAGTCAACCTGTTTTCTCACCCCTCCAAACTCGAGCGCATAATCCTAGCTACGGTGGCCACTGTAGGACAAAACAATTCTGGCTGCTGTTCATCTGTAACGGACGCAGGTTGAGCTCCTGTTGAGCTCAACTATCAAGATCATTATGGCTGTATCCCAATTCAGGGTCTGCAGCCTTAAAGGCCGCATTTTAAGGCCGATTGACACGACGAAGGCTGTCCCAATTTGAAGGCTGCTCAAAATGCGGTCTTCAAATGTGTCCTTCATTTCCCTGAATTTTAAGGATGTGGCGGTGTAGACTTCGTGACCCAACATATCCCAGAATGCATAGCGCGGCGGTGGGTGTGGATAATTTTGCCGAAAAAAACGGTGGAAGCGGAGCGGCCGAAGAGTAAACTTTTAAAAGTAAGTACTGAATATTATTATCGGAATTTAATCAGATTCATCAGAGGGAAAACATGATTTTAAGAATCAAAGAGTTTTATTGCCAAATGTTGAGCAGGTTTACAACATTAGGAAAATGCTGCGGTACTTAGTGCAAACATGCTGTCAGACTGTAAATAAACATAAAAATAAGAATTAGATATATACATATATACATGAGTGCAGGTGGTGATCAGTGCAAACATGGAATGATGCAGTGAACACAGCGTAGGGTCATGTGTTAGTGGTGGGAACAGTCATACAGTTATTGTTCATGAGTCCAACAGCAGAGGGGAAGAAACTGTTCTTATGGCGAGAGGTTCTGGTGTGAATGGACCGGAGCCTCCTGCCTGAGGGGAGCAGGTCAAACAGACTGTGTCCAGGGTGAGAAGGGTCAGCTGAGATCCGGGCTGCACGCCCCAGTGTCCTGGAGGTGTACAGGTCCTGCAGAGATGGGAGTCTGCAGCCAATCACCTTCTCAGCAGCAGTGGCAGTCCTAGCCTGTTTGGCGCCCTGAGCGAACACACCTTCTTAATATTAAAATCTGTAACATGATGTATTGTTTGGAGTTTAGTCTGTTACTGTTGCTATTTTTACCATTTCTTCTTGGAGCAACTGTAACGCACATAATTTCCTTAGAGATTAATAAAGTTTTCTGATTCTGATAGTTTCAGGATGAGCTGCCATTATCCAATCACACATCTGCTTACCTGCATCTTTTGCTCGTTTCTGCTTGTTTTTTCTCTTTTTTTCTAAACTGAGCACCTGATGGCTTTGAACTTTTCTTGTCCATCTTCCACTGGTTTGAATTTTGCACTCCAGTATGAACAATCATCCCCCAACCCGAGGATCACCACAACATGATCTAACACACCTACACCTTAGTTCAAGATTCACTTTGTCTAAGGTGTATTTCTGGGATTTCACACAACCCAGGATTCAAATCATGAATCCATAATGGGCTTGGATTTACAACATTATGAATGAAATGTGCTCGATCTGGAAGCAGCTGGCCCCTTCGACGGGTTGTGTGTGAGACTTTAAATCATCAAATTATAAATTTTAAATTGTTATTGATCCTTTACCCCTGGTCCTAAAGTGTATATTTATTTTCTTACTCTTCTTATATTTGTTTTTTGTTTACTTGCACTGCTGCAGCTGGAGCCTCGTCGTCTCGTCTCTCTATATGCTGGGCTGTAAGTAGCGGAGATGACAATAAAGTTTACTTTGACTTCAGCAGCGCGCAGGCGCACCGAGGGCTCTCGCGCTCACTTTTCACGTACAGAATTTCGAAAAAACATCGGTGCAAATTATAAGTCTGTATCATGATGTCTGGTGTTTTTGTGTTTGTTGGTTTGTTTTTATTTTGTTTTATTTTGCGAGCTGGTTATTAGACGCTGCTCCAGCCAGCCAGAGAATCCCCCGCCCCCGCCTCCCTGAGCAGCAGGCGCACCTCGCAAACGGAGGGCGCCCTTACTCCCAGCAAATGGGCGATAGGAAAACCGATCGGTGCCTGTGACATTCCCGATATGCGCTGGCTGACGTCGGGGCAGCACGAGTACGAGCAATTTTTATTTTTTATTTTTTTTGCCGATGCCCGTGAATCCGCCCCGGGCAACCGCCCGTGTCAGAAACTGCTACTGCTCAGCAGAGCGCAGTGGCGTGTCTAGAAAATTTTTGTTGGGTGGGCCAGGTAGGGGCACAGATTTGGAGAAGGGTGGCAGATGTAATTGGCAGATAATGTTTAAAAAAAAAATTCTACCAACCCTTAACCATAATTCAATAATCCTATAAACCTAATAACCGAATGAGCTTTTAACTCTTATTAGAATGAGATTTTAACCACTACGGTGCAAAGTTTTTAGATACTGCGTTGATAAAGTACAAGAGATACAATCAGTGCTTTGTCAGTGTTTAGTCAGCAGTCAAGGACAACAATATTTGCATAGCATTTTTACTGACATATAGTGCACATATGTTTTGGGCAAAAACATTTTTGAATATTAAAATACGAACATTTGTAACAAACAATTGACAAATTAGCCAATGCAAAACTTTATCTGCCTGTTAAAAAAAGAAGATAATCTTCTCACAAACTGGTGTTTGATTTTGAAACAGGAAAAAAGTGGAGAAACAACTGAAAAGACGAACATTTGAATAAAACCTGAAAGCAAGTAAATACTTTCTCTGCTGCCTTATGGTAAACTTTGGTAATATTGATAAAGAACAACACTGGCTGATGATGAAATACAGTCAGCTGGCATGGTGACACTGCCAGTATTAACCTGCAGGGCTGGACTGGGACAAAAAAAATCGGGCATTTTGACTACAGACCAGCCCACCAGGTAGTAAAGCCATAAAGCCTTTGAATGAAAACAAACGCTGTTGTGACAGTCCCATATGGAAAAGAAATAGTAAAAACTTATATGACTTAACTCATGAAAGTGGCCACTTTCATGAGTAAATCATATAGGCTTACATGATTTACTCATGAAAGTGGCCACTTTCTCATTACTTTCATATATTGTTTTAGTAAGTATCCAAAACATACAAGTTTCATTATATAATTTTTCAAGGGATCTTATATCTGCTTTTACTCTTGTATGCTTTTCATACAAGTTTCACACAAGACAGATACAAACTTTATAAGATTTATATATATCTTTTCCATATGTACACTGTCTTGTTGGTATATGTATGATTTCTATACATTTTACGTCAGATAAAAACTTTGGTTGTAAGATTTAGATAATTATTTAATAAAAGTGAGATATTTTAAATGAGAATAAGAAAGAAAAGTATTTCTTTGTGCCCCCCTTTCCCTGTTAATGCCCTACATGGACCCCTGGCAACACTTTGCTAGACCCGCCCCTGCACAGTTACCAGCTGTCAGCGACATAAAAAAGGATCCTGGTGTTATTTGTCTCTCAGAAACAGTTCATAACTTCCCTTCAGCTCATTCATGTCACCTAAAAGGTAAACCTGTTTCTCCATCACCTGTTCAGCTCTGATGGTTCAGTAAGGACATCTCCTGGTTTCATCTTCATGTTTCCCTCTCACCACATAACCAAACCATCCTGACCAGCAGCTTTACAGCTGTGGCTCCAGCAAACATCAGCTGATACTAGAAATTAATATTAAATAAATTCTAACAACAGCTGATCAAGCTTAAACGTGCTGCTGTTGTTTAGCGCGACATCCGCTGGTTTCCTGTTTCTGGCACAAAGTGGGCGATAAACAAACAAGAGAGAAAAGCCGATCAGCTGATCATTGATCAGTTTCATGATTGAAGTAGAAACAGGAGAGGAGAGAATGAGAGAAGAGTCAGCTGTGCAGCGTAACGACAGAATAACTCCAGCTTTGTGCCTTTTTTTCATTATAGCTAAAGTCCGGGACAAACTGCGTCTCTTCTCAGCTCAACACCAAACGTGTAATATTTTCTCTGAATGAGGGACCATTCCATTTTTTAAGGAGCCGTTGGAAACTCTACTAACTAACCTTATGAATAAAATAAAGTTCACTATCAGTAACATCATAGCAGAGGTGTGGACTCGAGTCACATGACTTGGACTCGAGTCAGACTCGAGTCATTAATTTTATGACTTTAGACTTGACTTGAAAAAATGTTCTAAGACTTGTGACTTGACTTGGACTTTTACACCAATGACCTGGGACTTGAATTGGACTTGAACCGGTTTACTTGAAAAGACTTGATATTTTACCCCAAATACAAAATTTAACATGCATATTATATAGAGATTGAAAATGTGACGTCATTCACGGGTAGAACCGCAAAGGATTCTGGGAACTCGTGGCAAGAGGTACTAGCGCACGCAGGCTTTCAATTGAAATCAGTCACACAGCGATAAAAAGAAACACAAAAATGTCAAGAAGCTGTTGTATTATTAACTGCAATAGCCGGTCGCATGACAGCCACGGGAAGCCGACGGGTAAAGAGATCGGTTGTTATCGGATTACGTCGTTGAAGAGAAATTGTTCGAGCCATGTTTCCGAAGTAACAAAGACGTGACGGGTGGCCTGGATTGCAGCCATTCAAAGATCAAATATAACGTCCCAGAACCCTCCAGCTCACAGGTTAGTCTGCTCCAAGCATTTACACAAAGGTCAGTCTGCTGTTGTAGTTAATGCGTCATTTTCATAACATAACTGGTGATATAGGTTACAAGCAAGTCTGGCGCTGAACAGAAATTGTCGCGCTATGCTCCTTTATTTATTGTGCATAAATAGTGAATTGTCCTGACACAATATTGTGTTTTGCTTCTGTTATTATGGTACATTGACAAAAACATATACTTTTATTCACAGGGTAAAACAGGTTTTTTGTATCACTAATTGCCCAGTGCGATTACAGCATACAGTATTATTGTCACTGCTACATTTCTGTGATGGGTACCAGAAATTATTTCCACTACTAATTAATTACCGTTGAGCTCAAAGGTCCTATTAATAAACGGTTAACGAATGTGTATTTATGACGACGATTTGTGAGACTGGTAAACTTATGATACGTACGATGGTCTTTACTTTCTACACGGTGCGTTTCAAGGTCCTGCACCCATCCGTCGGTAAACTGTACCTGGGCTTGTTGCAGTGACCTGAAGTTACTAAACTTCATGAGTGTGTGCACTCACTCCAAGAACCGTATAATTATAAATATGCATATAAATGTGCTACAATGAGATAGCTGACTTCATCTAACTAGCAAATGTTGTCCAGGCTACGTTGGTGATACAGTTTTTTTTAATGTGTATGATATTTTTGTCATGCGATTTTAAAGCCGGTCCTACAACCGCATCCAAGAATAACATGCAGCTTATCTCAGAACTGTCGGTGAAAATTATTCTTGGAGCTAGGTTTAATTGAGCTGCATTTTAAAGAGGTGCAATTTCACAATTTGTGTATATTTTCTAAGTTCACTATTTTGTCATGTGTTGAGAAAAACACAGATTTAAAAATTACATGGTCTAATATTTACATTTAGCATAACTGCAACATGCTTTTTTCTTTTTTTTTTTTTTAAAGACTCGAAAGGACTTGAAATTCAAAGTTTCAGACTTGTGACTTGACTCGGACTTTTACACCAGTGACTTGAGACTCGACTCTGACTTGCCTGACATTACTTGAGACTTGACTTGAGACTTGAGGATAAAGACTTGAGACTTACTTGAGACTTGCAAAACAATGACTTGGTCCCACCTCTGCATCATAGCACCACCCAGCTGTATAAAAACTCCGTCAAGCTGGCTAGAACGCAGTACGAGTTATTGCAACTGACAGTAAAAAGTCAGCACAACTAAAATAAACTCCACCTAAACTTGGTTCATATCTGACCCAGACAGACTGCAGGTCATAACTTCTTACCTGAAGTTCAGTTCACCTGACACTCGGACCGGCGGCTGCCTCGGGGCTCTCCTCCTGCCTCCCCTTCCCTCATACACCTGCTGGCCTCTGTGGAAGCCCCGCCATAGCCACCACCAAACAACTGAGTTATTTTTACACATCGGCCTGCATCTGGCCAATCCACCACCTCTCATTGTTCATGCCATTACAAAAAAGTCACCGGGCACATGCCCGGTATGCCCGATGGCCAGTCCAGCGATGTTAACCTGCAACCAAATCTGCAGCTCCATACAGCAATGTTACGACTTAGATTATATCTTATAACTCATAACTCTTATGTTAGCTGCCCTCAGTAGCATACTGTCTGATATATTCCACAGCTGCAATAATTCTTTAAGTGTTATTTTTTCCTTGGTATTCTAATTTCACCGAAGTTTACTAAACTCAACAAACTTAATATTACTTACCGGGACATTTATTCTGTCCTCATTTTCTTTCACCGAAAAATTGTTTCCTGCAGTGCGTCTTTCGTGCTTGGCTCTCCTACATTTGCTAAAGTGATGCACATAGCGCAGAAGCGATGCTGCATTCAGTTACACTCGGATATCTGAGCTTCACCGTGAAAACATAATCGGACATTTGATATTTGATTGAATTTTATTGTTTTGCCTTTGGGGTGGCCAGTCTGGTTGGGGGGGTGGCCTGTGCCCCCCCAGGCCACCCCGCTGGACACGCCACTGGCAGAGCGCACAACACGCTGCAGTCTCTGTTTGTCCCTGATAGTGGCTCCAGCGTACCACACGGTGATGGAGGAGGTGAGGATGGACTCGATGATTGCAGTGTAGAATTGCATCATCGTCCGTGTTGGCAGGTTGAATTTCTTCAGCTGCCTCAGGAAGTACATCCTCTGCTGGGCTTTCTTGATGACGGAGGTGATGGTGGGCTCCCACTTCAGGTCCTGGGTGATGGTGGTACCCAGGAAGCGGAACGAGTCCACAGAGGTGATGGGGGTGTCAGTCAGGATGATGGGGGGGAGTGGAGCTGTGTGCTTCCTGAAGTCCACAATAATCTCCACTGTCTTCTGGGCATTCAGCACCAGGTTGTTGTGGCTGCACCAGGACACCAGATGTCAGGAAGTCAGTGATCCACCGGCAGATGGGATCAGGCACATTCATCTGGGAAAGCTTGCCTCGGAGATGGTCTGGAAGGATGGTGTTGAAGGCAGAGCTGAAGTCCACAAACAGGATCCTGGCGTAGGTTCCTGGGGAGTCCAGATGCTGCAGGATGAAGTGTAGGGCCATGTTGATGGCGTCATCTACAGACCTGTTGGCTCTATATGCAAACTGCAGGGGGTCCAGGAGGGGGGCCGTGAGGGTCTTGAGATGGGAGAGAACCAGGCGCTCAAATGACTTCATGACCACAGATGTCAGAGCCACGGGTCTGTAGTCATTTAGTCCAGTGATCCTAGGTTTCTTGGGGACAGGGATTATGGTGGAGGACTTGAAGCAGGCAGGCACATGACATGCCTGCAGTGAGGAGTTGAAGATGCCAGAAAACACTGGGGCCAGCTCGTTTGCACAGTGTCTGAGGGTGGCAGGAGACACGCCGTCTGGGCCGGGAGCTTTTCGAGCATTCAGACTCTTAAACTGCTTCCTCACATCTGCTTCATGAATATGAAGAGTTGTGGTGGGAGGAGGTGGTGTGAAATCCTCTTTTGTGTGGGGTGAGGAGGGGGGTGTTGTAGGTGAACAGTTTGAAGGTGGTGATGGCTCTATGGAGGGGGGAGAGGTGGGGGAATGAGTGTCCAAAGTGTCTCTATTGTTGGGGTCGTTGGAGGTGTGAAGGCTGCCTGATGGCTCGTCTAAACGGCAGTAGAAGTCGTTAAGGGTGTTGGCTAAGAGCAAGTCATCAGTGGAGTGGGGGGTTTTAGGCTTGTAGTTGGTGATATTCCTAAAAACCTTTCCACACAGAGGCCGAGTCATTCTCTGAGATGTGCTGCTGCATCTTCTCAGAGTGCTGATGTTTAGCAATGTCCACTTCTTTAGAGAACCTGTACTTGGCCTCTCTGTCCCTGTCTCCGCCTTTCTCTTTTCCAGCCACAGCTTTTTGAGTTTAGGAGTAAGCCACCTGTTGTTTAGTGTCAGAGCTGCTGGCAATAACTGCGATAACATCAGGAAAAAATGAGGATGTTTATACACACGTGTTAGAGAAGACGGTGAGAAAGAAATGAAAGTATTGGTCACATGTGGTTTGACTCTTTCAAAGTAAAATTACTTTACAAGGTTCACTACGTATGTCGCCAATCTCTGGCCACATACATAAAACACGTTTGGGTGGACGCGACCCATTTTGGCACCAGCAGCTTCCACATTTTTTTCTATCAAACCCCCCAATATTTCTGTACCTTCAACAGCTTTTATTTAGGAGAAAGGGTTATCTGTCGGTGATCCCAACACTGAGTCAAATACTTTAAAAGCACTCTTTGACACACTTGTACTTTTTTTTAAACAAGCAATGATATTTTAATTTGAAAGCTTTACTCATTTCAGATACAACATCTGCTCCAGCTCAAATGATGTGGTAATAAAGGCGCGGTGTGCAACAGTAACAAGTATTTTACAAAAAAAGCTCAAGTATTACTCGTATGTTACCCAGTAAGGCCATGAACGTGATGTGCTGCACTGCACATCCAGAACTTACCGTTTAGTTTTTTTTAAATTAAAGATGGTCAAATGCTTTGATTGCATCTCTTTTTCTTGCATTTCTACATAATGTATACTTTATTAACCCCCACAGGGAAATTCCTCTCTGCATTTAACCCATTCCCTCAGTGAAGCAGTGGGCAGCCACCAACCCAGCACCCAGGGGGCAGTGTGTTGGGACAGTAACTTGCTCAGGGGGTACTGTTCAGTGGATTTGAACCCCCGACCATCCAATCATGGGGCACCACTCTACCTACTGAGCTATCCCTGCCCTTTATTCATTTTTTAAAATAATGGTGCACCGCTGCAACTATGACGAGACCCAAACGTGCCTTAAAGCCTCTAACAAAAAACCAAGTTTGCTCCACTCTTATTTTTCTTGGATCAAAATATTAGGGGCAAGTTAATATTTTTCAGTACAACTCTTGTAAAAGTACTACTTTTGTTGTCATTAAACTGATTTAATTACAGCAGCACATGGTGCACAGGTGGGCCTAACAGAGTAGTCAAATCTCCTCAGATTATTTCACACAATCAGGTCAGAAAACAATAATATGGTTATGCTTATTTTAGTTATGAGCGCTTGTTTGAAGAAAAATAAAAAGGGAAGAGGATCGAAGCTCAGAGCTGAAGTAGAGCGGGTCGCCTAGCGAGCAGAAGGCCAGCTGATCGAGCTGCGTTTCCCCGATGCATCCATGCAGGTGTGGGTGGATGAGGCTCCGAGTGTTCAGAGTATAAAAGCAGCATGAAAGTACCAGACTGATGTTCATAGCAGCACTGAGCTTGTTTGGTTGTTTCATTAAACTGTGATGATCACGGGGTATTTGTAAGCACATCTTCCCGTATTCGGATCATTATACACAAGAAACAGACAAGGTTTGTTTAAAAAAAAGCATCTTTTATCACGGTTGATACGTCAAACTGATCAGTACCCATGACATTGCACAATACAACGGCATGAAAAACAATAAAAAAAGGAAATCATCATCAAAATAGGTATTGCATCTTCCAAAAGCTAATTTTCCCATTCATAAATACTTTTCCTCTAAAAGGCCAGAAATGATTTCTACAAGCTGATGAGCATGACGCGACGTGAGACGACGACCAGCAGACATTCAGTGGCGCTGACATCCATGTTTTTGTACAGTACAATGCTGAAGGCCGAGACTTCTGATGACAAGGAGTGGTCGCAGCCCACCTGTGTGTGTGTGTGTGTATATTTATATATTGGGGGGGCGTGTCCCAGCTGTGGTCATGTGACACTTGAGATGTGCCAAAGCTGAACAGGGCTGTGACATGACTGAGACGATATCGGCGATGCGCTGTTCCTTTGCAGCGAGTCCTGTACCAGAACAAGAGCACACACGTTACTGGTGGGCAAAGCTCACGTTAGCAGGTTTGCTGGAATTATATCGAGAACCAGGCCCGCCTGAGCCTGGTTCTGCCGGAGGGTTCTTCCTGTTAAAAGGCAGTTTTTCCTTCCCACTGTCACTTGCTCATAGGGGGTCAGCTGATTGTAGGGTCTACCTTACAATATAAAACAACTGTTGTTGTGATTTCATGCTGTTTCCAAACATATGTGCTTCATAAGCTTGACACTGTATCTAAACATCAGTGTGGAGCGTCCCATCTCTAACTGGTTTGTGTGGTTTCCATGAGCTCACACAGGGAACAGGTTCAAGTGAAAAAACAAGATAATATCACAACATCAGTCAAATTAAACGATAACTTTAGTCTGTGTAGTGCATTGAGGCGGTGAGACTCTGTAAGCAAACCAAAAACAAGACTTTCAGTTGTTTCTATTCTTATTGATAATTATTGGATTGCTGCAACACTAATTAAAGCAGATTTCTGCAGTATATCTTATGACGTGGTTACAGCAAATATTGGCCTCTGTGTTAATATCTGTAATCATTTTAAGTAGATATAGGAGCTCTTGCTTTATTTCACCGATGTCTGTAAGCAGCAGTCCTGATGGACTCATTTTTAAACACGTAGCTAAACAGGAAGTGTATTTGTGAAATAAACTTGCTTCTGTACCTGTGTGTTTTGGTGCCCACGCTGCCTCTGCTCCTAACTGGGATTAGGTCTCTCTGCAGCCTTCTGGATCTGTACGGATGAACAGAAAGCAGGTTAGGTTTCACCGTCAGCTCCTCTGTGATGAAGCGCTTGAGGGGGAAATGCAGAAGTTTGCATCTACACCCCCGAGAAGATGCTGACAGAAAGCCAGATCGCAGCGATCGACAGACAGAGACTGATTGCGTTTGGAAAAAAAGACAACTGAAAGCTTCTGTAACAGAAAACAGATGAATGCAACTGCCAGGAGGGGGCAGAGGTGCTCTTCAGCCAACGTGAGGCTCTGAAACCAAGAGACGACACAGTAAAGAAAGACTACCGAAAAACGAGGAGGAAAAAAAGGGGGGGAGAAAAAAAAAAGGAGGGGATTCATGAAGCAGGAACCGAAAATCAGGCTGTTAGATGGCTAGAAACTCAAGAGGAGATGACTAACTGTGAGCAAATGGAAACCTGTCACATGACTGTCCACTGAGCTGCATATGGTTCGACTCGTATGAGAACAAAATGAGGAAAAGCTCAACAACAGGCAGGATGGTTACTGTACCTGTGGCTGTTCTTTTAGGAAATCTGGGAGCTGAAATTCACCTTTATAGACCTGGAAAAACAAAGGGCCACATTTAGAGCTTCACAGTCAGCGCTGCACAGTTCAGCATCCGGGTTTCCATGGTGACATGTTAAAAATGTAAAATAGCATTATCCCTGCCTAAGTTCAAACTCAGCCGACAGAAAGAGATGGGGGAGGGAGACTGGGGGAGTTTCTGAAAACCAGCCACAGCAGGAGGCTGCCATGAAAACATCAGATCAAACTGGAGGCAGGGGGGTGGCCTGTAGGGCATACCTCTGCTGTGCATGTGGGATTCTCAGAATAGACACTGGGTGTTCCAGTAGTCCCATAAAAAACACACAAATCACATTTCTCACAAACGAGCGCTTTAAGCTTCTCCCTCAAAGCTGGAGATAAAGGAAGGATGCTGGAGCTGACGAGAGGAAACAGGAGGAAGCAAAGAGACAGAAAATGATACAAAGATTCACTAAAATGCTTCAATCCAGTTCGGCTTTCATCGTAGAGCTACATGCGGCATTTGGATTGTACGCAAACAACAATCCTGTTATTGCTATAATATTTTGTCCCTCCTCTATGGTTTACATCTCCAGTGCCCAACAACAATAAGACTCATCGGTTGACAAAGTCCGACCTCTTCCGGTCCCAATGTCTTTAAGCAGAGCTGTGCCCATCTCTGACTCCAGCTCTAGTAAAGTCAGCTTTCCATGAGCCGCTGTGTGTTGACGTGGTAGCATGGATCCATCCTGCTCTGCATCAACGTAGTGCAGCTGGCGGTGTAGCGGCGAGGCGGATATGTTTTTGGCACACCAGTTGTTGGTGACCACGTCAATCATGTATCGATCTTCTGATATCTAATGTGTCATATGACAAAGCTCGAATGGCATCCAGAGTCCCCGGATCTGTGTCTAACAGAGCAGATTTAGTCTGTGACACACACACAGACATTTACATAACATACAGCAGGAGTTCAAGCATCGCCTCCATCTGTCTCATTATCATGCCATCTTAAAGTGGTACCTATCCATTCGTATAGATGTTGGTGGAATAGTTTCAGAGTTACAGGAAGTAATCTCAGCCAACAGTGCTTTGCTGCAGTATTTGACTGTTTTTGCACTTCTATCCTCACGGCAACATCAAAAGGCAGCAAAGCCAAATCTGAGGCTTTATGTAGGAAAATGGGAGCTTCCCCATTGCCAATGAAAAAAAAGTGATTCAGTATCAATGAAAAGTATTTGATTGAGTCTGTGCTCGAGTTTAAAAGTCCTGTGCTCAACATTCTGGAATTCACTGATTCAAACGTTCCCCCAAAACACAAACTCCCTCCTTAATCCCCCTGCGTGCCTTCATGCTTGCTTGCGTGTTAGTCTGAAATTGAGGCAGGGCCAAAGGGGGAGTGTAATCCGACATTACTTCCCAAGGCAGAGACAGAGAGGCGAGTGCATGTTTCTGATTTCCTCCCGGGTGCCATTTTGCAGCTCTGTCGGCGCTCAGAGGCTCCAGGCCAGACTGCTCCGAGCCAGTCCGAGCCTTCTGCTCAGACGGAGACAGAGCACGTGCAGGGGAGGTGGAGCATGTTCTACATCAGGACACACCAGAATGCACACGCAGTAAATCCAAAGGATGTATAATTAAGATGTGTACAGATATAACGTCTAGATCAATCTGTCCTTCGGTGAGGAGATGGAACAAAGACCAGGCGACATGCCTGCACGATGGGGTCGATGTAGGAAGAAGCCAGCT